>NW_027518690.1:612500-1057500 GCF_043159265.1 Tasmannia lanceolata | reverse complement strand
TCAATCTATATTGAGCAGGTTACAAGAAGATTTTGGGCTAAGATCGGGTTTCACTCGTTAAGGTGCTTATCTTATCCTACACAATTTGCAGGCCATATGAAATGGCTCCCCATTATTTGAATACTCATCTACGACTTCGATTGTTGTTTTTTCTATAAGAGTTGTGATGTCATTCCTTGCGAGGAGGTCCACTGCAAATCCTTTATGCTCTAGCAACGGTGTGGTACCTGAATCGGAAGCTTCTCGGGATTCAGACCGAAAAGTTTGACACAAGAAATGTGAGGGTGGGCAAAAACATTTGATCAAGAATTTGGTCAAGTTTCGCATGATCGATTAAAGAATGAGAATCTAGTAGGCAAATTCAATTTTTAAGGCAGAATCCTCCTTGAGTAGAGCTTGGTTTCATCGCTATTTATCTTGATTTAAGTGACTGTTAACTTATATATTGATTTCTTCATCAATTTGAGGATCACAAACACGTGTAAATTTTGTGCTAGGGCTTGAGTTGATGAGTGTTTGATAATCTAGATTGAAAATTAAAATCAGTTATTGCAAGGGAAAATTTTGATTCTTTCCTGCCAAATATTTCATTAGGGTTTTATTAAGAGTTTTTTTTTGTAGGCTAACTGGGATCGAACCCCCGACCTCAAGGTGGAAGGCCAAAGCCTTTACCATTGAGCTAGAGGCTCAATCCCTATTAAGAGAGTTGAAGAAGAAGGGGGAAGCAGGGTCGATGGTCGAGGGTTAGGGCTTTTATTCAGAGAAAACAGGCTGGGCTTTTATAAAAAAAAAGTTAAGAAGAAAACATATTTAGAGGAAAAATATATAGGGATCACATTTTAAAAGAAAAGATGATGTGTCGGATTTGCCCAGAAAAATAGGATTCGTGCAGGACACGGCTACGACAAGAATCTAGATGTGTTCCACGCGAATCCATGTCCCTAACACGTGCCGAAACATGTCGAAACGGATTTGGCATAGAGGGGCAAAGAATCCATGCAAACCTAAAGTAGCTGAACAAGATAAAGCTACTTTAGGTTTGGTCTAAATTACTCCCTTAGATGTGGCAGTATTGCCTTTATAAGTATAGTTAACATAGATGGCGCTAACCGTTAGGCCAATGGACTTTAACATATTGAATGCAGAACCTTGACTTCTAATTTTGATCATCCATTTGAAGGTCACAAATTATATGGTGACCATCATCTAATGGGTATGATTTGCATATCGTGGTCCATCCTATTTGATCCACCATACTTGGCAGTTTGGATCTCCAAACCATACAAGCATGTGTATGGTGGTGATGGTCAACTGGCCCATCACCCCCCCTCTCTCTGACATGCGATATCCTTGGGCCCCACCGTGAATTGACCAATAGGATGCATCTGTTGCATGCATAAACAAAGCTATAAACTGGAAAAGGCCATTTAGTAATTCAATCAAAGAGGTAGTACAGGAACCTTGATATGAATAGGTCCTATATACAATATATACAAACCAAAACTTAATGGAGTTTCCTTAGATGTAAAGACATATCACAACGATGTAATGTGCTTTGTCTAAGTCAATAAGTACATGATTCTAATGATGGTGAAAATTTGAAAAACCAAACAAATCAGTTTTCCTTTTTCTTCGTCAGAAGTTATTGCCCGTTTGTGATATTATTGCAATTATCACAATAGGGGATAGTACCAAAAGTGATTAATATTTTGTCCATACCAGATATGGGAAGTTTTAATTGTGTACTGGAAATTGATAAACTTTATTATTATTGGCTGATTTGTTATGTTGTGTTAGTTCTTTTGAATGTTGGTATTTTTGTACCATTCAAAAAAAAAAATGTTGGTATTTGTCTTTTTTGTCACCTTGTTTGTTAGCATTACTATGTCTTTTGCATCAAACCTAAAGTAGCTTTATCTGGTTCAAACTAGTTAATCTTGGTTTTGTAAGTCCAATTCAGTATGTTGCCATCAATCTTTTTTCATGGATGTTTGGGTATCTCCTTGTAGGTTTTTGGACATGGTTCATGAAGACATGACATTGGCTGATCAATTTTCTAAATTAAAGGTGAACAATGCTACTTTATATTTTACTATCTACTACTTGGGTAATGTAGTCTAACATCATGGACGTGTTCTACATATAATTCATGTCATTTCTTCTTTGTAAATTCAGAAACTGTATAATTTGCTCGTGATTTAGATATGTTTGGGATTACACACTTCTTAACTTCCCGTTTCCACAACCGATTGAATTTGCCCACCCTTTGATATGAGTATGGCTGATATTCTTGATTTCGGTAGTTTAGAACGTATAAGGTCAAAATACATTAAAAGAAAACTACAGTACTGGCACAATCACAATTTTGGTATTACTGTCTTGTACACATGGTAGTCGTTAGCAGGGTAGTTTGGTGCTGTGTTACCGGCGTCACCATCCCACCCTCCGACCCAGGATCAGGGGTCGCACGATCCAAAACGCAGGTCGTTTGCGACCCGGGTCGCCATAAAATGGCGGCCCTAAGATTGAGACGATTTTACTGAAAAATATGACGAAACATTATCCTCGCATACTTCGCTACCGGCTTTTAACACAAGACCCGCTCCTCCAAATTCAAGCATTCCATCAATTCGTCGACCTGGACTACAACATATTCTAATATCCAACTTTGCAAGAGGACACTTCGGTGGAGTAGGGAAAAAGAGATGCACAATAGGTTTATTAGTTTGACCATTTATCATGTTTTTATGCCTTTATTTCAAAATCGGGTAGTTATTTTCTATTTGCTTTCATTTAAGATTGCGAATGCAATATATGTTGGTACGTAATTTAATGATATTTAGAGATCTTCAAATTTTATATATTTTGGGTTCAATTGGAACTCAAATTTTCATTTTGAATAAATATGAATTGCATA
The DNA here is from genome assembly GCF_043159265.1 of Tasmannia lanceolata. NCBI lineage: Eukaryota > Viridiplantae > Streptophyta > Magnoliopsida > Canellales > Winteraceae > Tasmannia > Tasmannia lanceolata. The sequence goes on along the minus strand of NW_027518690.1, from coordinate 1,054,583 downwards.
CATGAGGTTTTTTTTATTTTGTTTATTAAATGTGAATGCAACATGCTAGTACTTAATTTAGTGATATTTGGAGATATTCAAATTTTATTTATTTTGGGTTCGATTCGAACTGGAATTTTCATTTTGAATAAATATGAATGGCGAGGCTTTTGATTTTGTTTATTAAATGTATGTAGTATGTGCTATGGAATGATATTCATGCAAAAATATATGAAATTATATATATATATATATATATATATATATATATATAGAGAGAGAGAGAGAGAGAGAGAGAGAGAGAGAGAGAGAGAGAGAGAGAGAGCGCCTCGAATTAGTGCTCCAAATCGACCCCTGACCCCAAATAGCAAACTAACTTAGCTACCCTATACCCCTTCCCGTACCGCGTACTGGAACGAACCACATTTCAGGTAACATTGGTTTGGTGCAGAATAATAATATTGATAGATGTTGATCTGATTAGGAAGCAGTTAGGACTTAGGAGTTTTTGCTTCAAAACCATTCAGGCTGTAGGCTGCATAATTCGACTAACAAAGGAATTGAGAAAAAAAGAAACTAATATTAGGAGGAGTTGAAATATATGAGTCTTTATCATGTTATTGAAATTATCTACATAAATCCTAGTTATATTTCAAGTTGCTGTTAGATGGAAATAAGTACAATTATGACTAAATTAGGATGTTAAAAATTTAATTAATCACCGTAAAAAACTTCATTGGCAATGTGACTTTACAATTTTAAGCAATTGAACTAGTTAAGATAATTATAGCAAATAGGAGAATTAACATTTTCTAGGCATTGGGTTGAAGTGCGAATTGGAGAAAGCTTATGACTGTGTAGAGTAGGACCGTCTAGACTGTCCAAGAAAGAATGGGCTTTGGAGATCGTTGGAGAGCATGGATGCAAAGATGTGTATCCTCAGCATGGTTCTCGATCCTCATTAACAAATCTCCAAAAGGGTTCTTTAAGTCCTCTTGGGGACTTCAACAAGGCGACCCCTTATCTCCTTTCCTATTTGTGCTGGTAGCAAATGCCGGAAGTGTTGAGCAGACTGCTGGATAGAGGCAAGTCCCTAGGGCTGATTCAAGGTCTCAGATTGGAATCCCACCCTTCAGAGGTTTCCCACCTACAATTTGCAGATGACACGCTGGTTTTCAGTTCATCAGAAGTGGATAAGGTCCTTAATTTGAAAGCAATCCTGAGATGCTACGAGGCTATAACAGGTCATAGGTCAAACTTTAGTAAATCCAGGATTCTGGGGATTCATGTGGATCGGGTTGAGTTGATTGTAGTGGCCGGACTGCTAAGCTGCAAGGTCGACAGTTTCCCACTTCTTACCTTGGCCTACCATTGGGGATTGGGAGGCCAAAGAAGAGGGAGTGGGAACCCGAGTGGAAAGGGTGGAAAAGAGGCTAGATACATGGAAGCGAAATTTGGTTTCCTTGGGAGGAAGAATAATGCTCATAAAAGCTATGCTAGCGAATATACCCATTTACTAGCTTTCTGCTTTCAAATGCCCCATGAGTGTAATCATTTGTATCGAGCAAATTCTGAGAAGGTTTTACGAGGAGGGTCAAATGAAAAGAAAAAGTTGCATCTAGTAAGATGGGAGGAGGTTTGAAAGCTGCTAAAGGCCGATGGCTTAGGCATCAGAAAGCTAAAAGCTGTTAATAAATGCTCTCCTAGGAACGTAGTTATGGGGGTTTGGAGAAGAGAGACACCAACTATGGGCTCAAGTCATCCAAGGAAAGTATGGATCCCCTCATGCCACTGGGCATCTGATGATAAATTCAGACATGAGGGCTTAACAGTGTGGTGTGAAATCCTTCGTCAAGGAGTGAAAGTCAGTGAAGGGATAAGATTTTGACTGTATTCAGGGAAAAGAATTCGTTTCTAGCATGGTTTATGATGTGGTGAGGCACCATTAATCGAAACCTTTCCTGATTTATTTGTTGTGGCTGCGCACAAGGATGCTTGGGTTGAGGAATGCTTTTTTTGAGAGGAAAATTCAGTCTCTCGAAAAGTTGAATTTAGAAGGAATTTCTTTGATCGGGAACTAGAGCGAGTAGTAAGTCTGATTCAACAATTAGAATCCCATTACATCAAAAGATCAGGTGAAGACAAGAGGGTTTGGATCTAGAGCTCATCTGGGGTATTATGTGTCAAATCCTTTTATCGTCAAATTGCCATAGGTAGGGTGTGTGACATTCCAGCTCCTCCTCGGGTTGGCGCATTTGGATGTACGGCCTCCCTAGATAAGATCCTCACCGTCGATCACCTTAGAAATCGCAATATGTGGATTATTGATCATTGTGCCCTATGCATAAAGTCAGGTGAGACGGTTGATCACATATTCTTTCTTTGCAGCATGGCGAGAGGGATATGGAGTAGAGTATTCTTGACATTTGACATATCATGGGTAATGCCCTCCAGCCTCATAGATCTCTTAATTGAATGGTTTTCAGTCCCATGGCAAAAAAAAAAGGGAAGATCTTGTGGAAGCTGGTCCTTCTAGCGGTCCTTTGGGTCCTTTAGAAGGAAAGAAATGCAAGACTCTTTGATGGGATATTAAGAAGATCTTAGTTTTCATTCTGTAATGTGATCGCCTTAACGATTTCATGGGTAAGAATACTCCCCTCTTTTAGGTTTGTTTCAACCCATGACTAGTGGTATGGGTGGTGGGAGGTGTGTGAGAGTTCAGAAAGGGCCCTTCATAAAACCCGAGCTTTGGGAGCCTCCACCTCATGGATTCCTAAAGCTCAATTTTGATGGCTCTAGCATGGGAAATCCAAGCCTAACAGGTGTTGAAGGCGTGCTGAAAGATGGAAATGTAATACGTTATGGGGCTTCTCAGGTCCAATAGGCTTTGCAGACTCGAACAAGGCGGAGCTGAGAGCATTGCTTCAGGGTCTAAGATTGGCTGATTCTTCCCAAAAGGACTATTTACTAGTAGAGGGGGATTCACTCAATGTCATAAAATTGATGAAGGGGAACAATGCCATCCCCTGGAGATTCTCCCAATGATTTGATGAGATTCAAGACTTAGTGGAGGAACGACGATGACTTTTACCCATATAAAAAGATCAGCCAATAGGGAGGCTGACCGGATTTCTAGGGAAAGAATATCTAAGGATGGGTTATCTCTCTACGATCATTTGCCTCCATTAGCGTCTTATTGTTTTAGTAGATGAAGGACTCATTTCTTGATGCAGGACAATACCTAGAATAGGGAAAATCCTACACTCCAATGGGATGATGGGTTTATGAAACTTTTAGGCTTACTTAGGAAACAAAATAACACAGAAATTAACTAAGTGTGGGCTGATTTGACTCTCTAATTTCTACGGTCAGCAGTAAGACTTATACAGGCAGTCATAAGTTAGAGAGATCACAACTCATAAGAAATAGATAAATCCATACAAATGAAATCAACAAGTAATAGGTCCTAGAGATAACAGATAATAACAAAATTAACCCAAAACGATAGTCTATTATGCAAGATCAATTAAAATAACAAAGAACGATGTAACCCAATGAATTAAACCTCTATAGATATGAAACTAGTATCATTCGATGATTCACGGCAAAGAGAGAATTTCAGCGGTTTCAAAATATTCGAAAAAAATAGTTCAAATTAACGGCCAAAAATAGTTTGATGCTGTTATGCAAAGACTGGAATCAAAAGGTTATTAATTAGGGATTTGGGAGAGTTTAAAGCAATGGATCTTCAGTATTTGGTTGAAAATTTGATTCCAACTAGGGTTCTTCAAGTTTCCAATTGAGATCAGACGAACAAAGAAATGAATTTGAATCTAGGGTTTCCAATTAGTTGGGCGAAGATGACACACGCAATTTGTTTTTTTTCCCCTTACCTGTGATGCAACCTATCTGAGATGTGAGAAGAGAAGAAGTAGAGGAGGAGAGAAGGGTCGGCTCCAAGCCACCTGCAGAGAGAGAGAAGAGTTCCACGGCAATATGCAATTTTCGATAATTGTATTCTATCCCAAAAATAGCGTCAAAGAGTACATATAAGAAAGTTCACCCGTGAACATTCCCAATGCTAAGTGGGGTCCACACGGCTTTAGAGGATTACTTCATGTGTCCTATTCTATTACAACTCTGATATAAGCAATTACCATCTAATAATAGTAAAAAAAAAATAACGTGCAACTAATGGAATAAAGCAAAAAAAAAACAAACCAAATTGTGTGTGCCTTCTCCGCCCAACTAATTGGAAACCCTAGATTCAAATTCATTTATTTGTTTGTATGATCTCAATTGGAAACTTGAAGAACCCTAGTTGGAATCAAATTTTCAACAAAATACTGAAGATCCATTGCTTTAAATTCTCTCAAATCCCTAATTAATAACCCTTTGATTCCAGCCTTTGCATAACAGCATCAAACTATTTTTGGCCATTAATGTGAACTATTTTTTTTGGATATTTTGAAACGGCTGAAATTCCCTCTTTGCCATGAATCATCGAATGATACTAGTTTCATATCTATGGAGGTTTAATTCATTGGGTTACATCGTTCTTTGTTATTTTAATTGACCTTGCATAATAGACTATCGTTTTGGGTTAATTTTGCTATTATCTGTTATCTCTAGGACCTATTACTTGTTGATTTCATTTGCATGGATTTATCTATTTCATATGAGTTGTGATCACTCTAACTTATGACTGCCTGTCATAGTTGTAAATTCCGTTTCGTTTCGTCCGGAATGGACGAAACGAACCGGTTTCGTTACAATTCCGGAACGAATTCCAAAAATTTCGTTCCGGTGGAAATTTCGTTCCATTCCGGCCATTCCGGACGAAATTTTCCGAAATCCGGAATTTCGTCCGGAATGGACGAAATTCTCCATTCCGGCCGGAATCGTGCATAAGGGCTAGTTTGACTGGATTCCTGCTGCTTCTCTTTCCTCTCCTGTACTTACTATCTTAAGTAAATGTCTTTACTATTTTATTGTCCATTTACTTAAGATTTACATGTAAATAACGGAATACCCCCCTTTTGGATTTATTAAAAATAGTTTCAACACCCAAATCTAAAAGGAAAAAAAGTCAACTCTCCAGTTCTAGTACAAAATTCAAAGAAAAATGGTCGGGTCAAAATTTTAACTTTCTTAACTTCCAAACGGTGGGGTATTTTTCAAATTTTAAAAATTCATAAAATCTATTTTGTCCAAACATTATTAAATCCCAAAAGTCCGGTAAAAAAAATCTCATTATTTGGTCTCTAAAAATTATTCATCTTGTCAGGCACTGGTCAACACATTGGTAACAGACTTTTTTTTTCTAATGAATGATGTATTGATACCTCATGTTATGAAATATGGAACTTAATCACGTACCCACGTACCCGTGTCGTGTCGTACCCGCACCCTGACACATATTTTGGACTATTTATTAGTTTTTCATCTTTTTCTATTGATTTTTTATTTTTTTGAATTTTTTTGAATTTTTCTCATATTTTTTGTGTGAACGAAAAGTTTCGACCGAAATGCACCGAAATGACCGAAATCCCACCGAAATTTCGTTTCGGTGGCCAAAACGAAATGGCGACCGAAACGGAATTTACAACTATGCTGCCTGTATAAGTCTTACTGCTGTCCGTAGAAATTAGAGAGTCAAATCAGCTCATACTTAGTTAATTTCTGTGTTATTTTGTTTCCTAAGTAAGCCTAAAATTTTCCTAAACCCATCATCCCATTGGAGTGTAGGATTTTCCCTATTCTAGGTATTGTCTGCATCAACTTGGTATCAAAGCATAGGGTTAACCTTTGGAAACCGTAGGGTGTTAGTGTCCCGATTAGTGTCTAGTGTTCCTTGCATGCCCACAAGGAGTGGTAGAGATTACCAAGCAATGACTTCTAGCAATCCAATGACTAATGATGAGTTAGCTTAACTCATTAGAGACACTAGAGCGGAACTGAATCTTAGCCGTGAAGACGTACGGCTTAGCAGACTTGACCGTGAAGTCCCCGCAGTCGAAAGCTACAAACCGTTAGCCATGAGATTCCATGGTACCGATGTTACCAACCGACGTTATTCAATGTTACCACAGTCGAGAGCTATAAGCCCACAACCGATGTTACCCACTCCCACGACTTGCCAGATGCAGTTGATGGTAGTGATGGGTCGAATGTTCTTGGTGAAGAGTGCGCCACTGATGACAGAGTTGCTGAGAATACTGAGTTTGAGCCTATTGTAGAGATTGCAGACATCGAGGCCATGATGAGCATTGTGACTGAGGATGCCGATTCTATAGTACATGAGCACAATGATAGTATTGACTCTACAGTCGATGCTCCGATCGAGATGCTTGTAGAGGTTGAGACCGAAGATATTAGTGAACATGATGATCATCAGGAGGTTTGTCAGTCTGCCATTACTGAGCTAGATACAGTTATAGTAGATGCTTTTGTTGCCGATTTCACTGAGCCTGTTGCGATTCCAGCGGATGTTGATATTTTAGAGGATGGTTATGGATTGATACTGCACAGAGCTGTCATGCCGATCCAGGAGTACGTAGCTATCTTTCTAGCCAAATTACTTCTCCGCAGCCGTTTGCGTTATGATTTTTCAGGGGCGATTTCTTCCCTCTCACTCCGCCGGCATTTCAGACGGTTCTTACAGTTCTCACGAGCGTGTTACGGCATTCGAGACTCTGACAGATTACGACTTATACTAATTCAGTGGATCGTCTGCATATTTGATCCAGGCGGACTAGAACTCGAAGGCGAGTTCTTTTTCAAGCACGGGAGAATGATGGGGATGAAAATCATAAAGATTGTTCCACTCATTAGCGTTGAACAAGTTTTTATATTTTAACTATTATTTTCGTCATTTTATTTGTAGCCTACTTTTAGGCATCAAATCTCACCCGTTTGATGTGTTTTTTTTATTATTAGAAAGGTTTTTCAATTACCTATCTAATTGGCTCAAGATCACATGATTTGAGCAAGTTATGAGTGTTTTTAGAATAGGGTAAGGGTCTATTACGGGATTTACTATTTTAGGTAAGTTTTAGTTAAGGTTTTATTTATATTATTTTAGATGGACGGCTATGATTAGTTTCTTGGGTATTAAGTTAGTTTTTAGGGTTTCTTTTCTTATAAATATATGTTATGTAAGCATTGTAATGGACTTTTGACTATTGAATAAGGGATAATTTTTTTTTAGCAAAACAAGCTATTGAAGTTTGGAACTTCTTCTCTTCTCTCTTCTCTCTTCTTGGTGGCTTGGAGCCATTCTTCTCAATCCCCTCTCATCTTCTCACTTCTATCTCCTCTCAAATCAGCATAAACAAGTAAGTCATTAGTTCTTCAATTTTTGTGTTCTTGAACCCTAAAATACAAAAACCCAAAATCCAAATATCTCCTACATCGTTTAAGATCTCATCTTGAAACTTTGAAGGACTTATTTTGGGATTAAACCTTATCCATAGCAATCAAAATTCATAGTTTTACAACCCCTTTCGAGGCCAATCAAATTTTCACACCTTTCAAGCCCCAAAACTTGCTTTTGAAGATTGAAAGTGTAATCAGCCAACATAGCAGCCCCCCCCCCTAAACCTGAAAATCTGATTTCTTTCATCATTTAAACCTATTATCTTTCAACCTACAGCAGTTTACCCAGAATTTCCAGATCTGTTCAAATTACCAAAATACCCTTTTGGCCTAAATTGGACCGATTTGACCCCGCTTTGTTTCTGCAGAAATTTATTACTATTTTTTTCATTGGATTATTGCTGATTTCTCATCAAAATAAGGTTTCATTCATAGGTTTTGGTACTGTTTTAATTATTCTACTTGGTCGCACGTTTAAAACCCTGTTTTAGCCTAATTTTGCCTTTAACTAGTTATGCGAAGGACCCTTTAACTGTCGACTAATTTGTTTAAGGTTTATTTCATGCTAATTGTGTTCTTTCTCAGTCTTTCTCAGTATTTAATGCAAATTTAAGCCTCAATATTGCTGCTGTCCGCCAATTAATTCTGCCTTAAATCAACCATAGTTAACCAATAGGTGTCTTTAGCCCTCTTAAGAGTTAGCCCTAAACAAGAACCCATTATCCCATTAGGAGTGTAAGATTTTTCCTCATTTAGGTATTGTCCTGCATCATTTCTCATCCCAATCTATGTATATTCCACGTCTCTCTTTGTATAGGCCTTTGGCCTTTTGCGGTCTTCTCTTCTTTCTATTAATAAATTTTCACCGGTAAAAATAAAAATAAAAATAAAAATAAAAATAAAAATACCCCTATCTTGCGATCAAGATTTTTGGTTGTTTTTCCATTGTGTTTTTGGTGTCTTGCACTTGCGCTTGCGCCACCACCTAAATTTTTTCTCCAAAGTTTCAGTGTGAATTATGGGGTTGAAGACCATTTAAAGCCCTCCTTCCCCTTCCACCTTAATTCTTCTGTCTGTCTTTGTTTCTTACCTTTTCTTTAAGTTGGGTTATATATATATATATGTGTGTGTGTGTGTGTGTGTATGTATATGTATCTGTGTGTGTATGTATCTGTGTGTGTGTGTGTGTGTATTGAATGGCAAGTTGGGTTATATATAATAATTCACAAATATCAGGAAAATCTTTAACCTAAAATTGCAGCGAGGTCTTTCGTTTTTAGCAGTTTTGGCAGAGTGAATCTCAACTTCAGCTTGAGGTCCACCCATACCTCACATGCACCTTAGGGCACCTTAGCCAGAATTGGATTCAGGGGTGACATGAGGTGCTGCAATGACACCTTATCTTTTCTTGATCTAGAAAGCACTCAATTTCTTTTATTCATGATATACTCCTTCCTGGCATATATTCTTTGTGAACTATGTACAATTCATGTATTAGCTTAATGCCTTAATTTAAATAAGACATGTCCATTGTAGACTAGTTAATGATGCGATTCATATCCTAAATTAGCTTCAACTAACTGAAACAGAAAGTATTTCCAGGTTCCGCAAAATGCTATCAGGAAACTGTTGTTGACACGACCTCCTCCTGAATCCAATACATTCCGTGTTGATTTTCGTTCTACGCATGCCCATTACCTCAACAACTTGGAGGAGGATTCCATGTACAAGCGATGGCGAAACAACATCAATGAAGTGGGTCCTTTCATATTGAGAAATTAATATTTCTTCTTTTTTGAATGGTTGAGAAATTAATATTTCTCATGGCAGATAAATATAGATTGATATATCCATGGTTTGTTTGTTTTTAACAATGACCCCTTCTGCTAATGTAGCTCTTGATGCCAGTCTTTCCTGGCCAGCTTCACTACATCCGCAAGAATTTATTCCATGCTATTTATGTACTTGATCCTGCGACAATATGTGGACTTGAGGCAAGTTTATTTGTTCTACTTGGTTTCTTTGTGAAAAATTTGCTCTGTACATATTTTTACCTATTTATTTAGTTTCTATATTTATCCAATTTGTTGCTGAAGTTCGTGATATGGATCTCTCTAATCCTTTTTTCTTGTTTTTTTTTTCTGCACAATGCAGTCCGTCGACACGATTCTATCTATGTATGGAAATAGTTTTCCTATGAGATTTGGAGTCATTCTGTATTCGTCAAAATTGATCAAGAAAATGGAAGACAGTGGTGGTGAACTCCCTCTCTTTGCTTCAGGAAAAGGTGGCAGTGATACTGAGGAAGATATTTCTAGTTTGGTAAATGTTCTCGTCATAAATTTGAATTTTATATTGCATTTTTTCATCTTAAGCTGAAGTATATTAATCCTTATTCCTTTCTTTTTATTTATATCTTGGTTTGTTGTGTTACCTTTTGTACTTTTTTGAGGGGTGTAAGGCTCTGTAATCAGTATGTTTTATGCACGATATTCAAAATGTCTGAGGTGCTAACAGGAATCAGGTTATTTGTTTATTTATTTTCCTCAGCGAATGAATTTTGTTAATAAGCAAACAAGAACGCAAATCCAGACACCAAAAGAACTTGGAGCCGGAGTGATAATTCCAAGAACTACTCCCCGGAGTGATAATTCCTAGAATTACTCACCACAGAACTCTATACATTAGGCATGCTAGACCAGATCCAAAAACTATTATGCCAAAAGATCTTTGAGCCGGAGTGATAAATACAAGAACTACTCACAACAGAACTCTATACATTAGTCATGTCATGCTAGACTATATCCAAAAACTATCACGTACTAAGTGGAATTTTGTGAGAGAAATCAGATTTTTCATTAGCCTCCATTTAGATGTGAGAGATGCAGCTGATATTGAAAGAGGAAAGCCAATATATATTCCCACACATTTTAACTACATATTGTGTCTGGGAAGGAGATTCTTCCTTTAACCAACAAGTCACTAAATCTGGGTTGCTTTCAATCCATATTGGGCTTGATTATGGATCTTTCTTGTTGTTATAGGGTATGTGCAAGCTTGTTTATTGAAATTAATTTGTTATTGCACAAATATAGTCCATCAGTCATTGGATTCTTGTATCATGTACGCTATATGTCGGGAATCTTACTTTTCCCAAACATAAAGTCGACCCTAAATCCATTAAAACCAATATAGCTGTTTTATTAGGCTTGTTATAAATCTGATCCTTTATGGATATGAGAAGTTTAGCCATTTTCTTCATTGATGCCTTGCTGTAACTTATTTATCGGTTAATCTGTCACCAGGATCTCTGTTCCTATCTGGTTATGAGAAGATAGCCATTTTCGTTATTGATGCCTTGCTGTAACTTATTCATCATTTCTTATGCCTTATCTATATTTATATTCAAGAGTTCTCTTGACTGTTCAGTATACTTGATTTACTTAAAGTGTGATGTTGGGTCTACTGGAATAAGTATTGAACTGCACCCATTGAGGACTCTATATGTCACTATGGCCAGGATGGAGTACGTGACCTTAATTTCCGTTTGTGTCAGATTTTCCAAATGAAACATGAAGGCTAGGAATAGGAAGTACATTCATTGATATTCATCTGGGAGAAAACTTCCAGCTCAGGTGTTGGTGATTGTTGGTTGGTGATGCAGGCATGGTTGCTAATAGTTTGTCTGATGTATACCTTACTAGATAGAGTATGCTGTCAGTGTGATAAGCTATATTATACATGTTTCCCATGTCATCAATCTTGGGATAGTGAAAATTTTAGGTATCTCAACTCTTTTGTTGGTAAAGGAATTTTGTATGCAAATAATGGCCATTTGTATATGGAAGCCTAGTTTGATGCCACATTACGGCATTGTCTAGGTGGGATACGGAATACAAAACTATTTTAGTGCAATTGTTCTGAAGAATGTTAATCAAATTGGGGTTTTGGTAAGGCTTCCCATGAGATTATGTTATGATAATTAAGCATCCCTACACATCTCTTATAACCTTGTTTTTCATTAGGGGGTTTCACATAACGATGTATGTTGTCAATTTTAAGTGAGAAGGTGGGGCAGCAAGGGAGATAAATATTCGATATACAATATCTGAAGTAGGTTTGATTTTATTCTTTCCCATTAATAGATATTTGGTATCTATGCTCCATCCTGAGGAGTATACAGAGCTATGGCTCATGATATCTTTTCTCTATCTTTTTACATTAATTCTGTCTTCCCTTTTTTTGGATGTGTCTATTCATGATCTCTCTCCATATTTCAACTATAGAAACAGTGAACTTTATCCTTGCAAAAAAAAAAGCATAGAGAATTACTTTACGTGCAGTACATGCATATGCAAAAGCGTACAATTAATAGACAATACTCTGGGCACATAAAGGTGATATAAATGTCCATTTCTGTTCTTTACAGTTGTATTTTGAAGCTACGAGTGACCATGCATTCTTACATGGCTTTGCCTAGAGATTGATTCCTTGTTCCTGCTCATGTGGAAACAAATCTAGTGTTTTCTGGAGTTTCAAACTCTGTATCTCGCTATAATTTATTTTGCTTTTTCTCTCCTGTTGAACACTTGCTTGATCTTGCCATAGTTTGTTTATTTCGGAAGTGATGCTCTAACATGTTTCACCAGGTTAATCTCCAGTCCCTTTTGTTTATTTACATAAAAAGGCATAAAAAACAAACAGCTTTGCCTATTTTATTCCGTGAAAGTTTATTGATACTAAAAGTTGATAGTTGATATTGTTTAGAACTGTCTTTTTTTTTCTTTCGGTAATTTGATTTGACTCATTGCTTTGTCGAGTCAGACGGAGAAAAATGAGAATAATGAAATTCTTGGCTGAAATTTCAGAATAACCCAACTTATGACCTATTCCCTATTTTTTCAAGGTTCCAAGTTTCCAGCATGTTAATTTTAGATGACTTAGACTTCGCTGAGTAGGCCTGTTTGTTAGATTCACACTTTATTTTTGTCTTGTATGGTTATTACCTTTTATCTTCACTCATGCTGTTTCCAAATTGGTACTGTAACTAATCACTAAAAGGAGTTGTTATTGACACTTCATTTTGCAGATCATATGTCTTTTCATTTATATCGAGGAGAATCACGGGACTCAATTAGGTTTCCAGTTTCTGAGCAATGTATGTGTGGTAGTGCTTTGATCATTTCTTCTTGTAGGCACCTTTTTGAATGATATTTCTTCTTGTAGGCACTGTTCTCTGTAGTTGGTTTTTTAAATTTATTTCCACTTGTAGGCACTTTTTTTTGAATGATATTTCTTCTTGTAGGCACTGTTCTCTGTAGTTGGTTTTTTAAATTTATTTCCAACCTATTTCTTATATCTCGCTCATCTTAATCTTATAATGTTCTGTTTACTCATATTTTTCTTTAGAAGCCATAGGCTTCCTTAGCACATAAGTCATTTTTTTATGACATAGGGTATCCCCACGCCAATTTTTAGGGCGGGACTATTCCCTACGGATGCATTGTCACCCGTAAACCACGCGCATCGGGTAAGCCCGGTGGGATTTGAACTCGCGTCAATGGGGAACATAAGTCATTTTGTTGAATTTGATTTTTTTTTTATCGTAACAACATTAGTTTCCGATTGGACCTAGAGTATTCTCGGTACTACTAGATTTATGTACTTGTTACTAGATAGCATTAAATATGAAAATGAAGGACTAGATGAACACACTTGGCAGCAAGGTTACCGCCATCTTAAAGCTTAATGGATAATGGCTAAATGGTTGGATGCTTCGACGCTTCCACAATGTCTTATAGAATGTAAATGTTGCTAGTCTGCAGGTAAGGAAATTTCAGCAATTCCTGTCGAGAATTGTTCAACATCTGGAGTGGATGTCTCCAGAACAGCCATGTGGAAAACAGGAAAGAAACCAAACCTGATTTGGTTTTCTAGAACTTCTCTCAATATAAGTGATAGTTTTATTTTTGCACATGATAGAACATTTTAGTTTTTCCTGGGAATTGAGGTATTTGACTCCTTTATTCCTTTCCCATAACAATTTTAAGATGTAGTTGATACCATTGCATGATATTTATCGTTGGAGCGAGATCGTGAACTTGCAGATTCTCTTTGGTTCTTGTCACACAACCACATGAATTTTCATGTTCTGTGCACTCGTTGTTTTTCCATCTTCTTTGTTGTAGGAGAAGTTAATGTTGGCAGAAAGCGGTATCCTTTCTCTACTGGTTATTCTTTCCCTATTTATCTAGAAACGAAAAAATCCTACCGTTAAGGCTTTCTTTTTGGCGAGTATATGTGTTGATTTTCAAGATCGAAGTTGATTTCTTTTACTCCTTTTCCATTCATAGTTGATGCCATGTCATGATATTTATCCTCGGAGCTAGCTCATGAACTTGCAGATCCTTTTTTGGTTCGTCTCACTTACACAACCTAAGGATTTTTTCATGTTATGTACATTTGTAGCCCAATCTTCTTCAATGTAAGAAGTGAATGTTGGCAAAAAAGAGACGTCCTTTCTCTATGGGCTATTCTTTGCTTATTCATCTAGAAACTGAAAAATCCTACTGTTAATGCGTCCTTTTGAGGAGTATAGGCGTTGTTTTACAGCATCCAAGCTGTCTTGTGCGGCAGTTTGCCTACTCAGGATGAGAGCATGTTGTTTCGTTTTATGGGGATATGTTACTATGGTACTTCAGTAGGACTGGGGCACCCGAACATGTATCCAAGGTTTAAGGTTTTGGCTTCGGTATGTGTTTCAGTCGTGATGGAAATGGAAACATGTTGGTTTCAAATGGAAATTTTAGTGTAAATCCTATAAAATTACGGAAACGTATGGAAACATTTGCAAATGATATGCATTTAGGATGAAACTTTAGGAAGTTATGGAATAAACGCACAGACACACACCAAAAAACTATCACATAAGAAATAAAACCACCCATAATGGTTTAACAGCATCAAACCCTTAGTAACATGAGCTTGTCGTACATGTTTGATAATATAGTACTCCTCACATTTCACATGTAATTCATAAATATTTATACATTATACATACACCCATTGCTTTGAATTTCGGCTGAAATCAGAAATTTCGGTTGGGTCTGAAATCAACCAAATTTCGGATTTCGGCTGACATGTAGTCAGTTTGACCAAAATTGTACAAATTTCGGCCGAAATGACTGAAATCTAAATTTTTTTTGTTTCGAGAAGAGGTTTTATTAATTTTAGTAGGGATCGTACACTTCCGACTCTATCGGCAGTTAATTACATTTCTTGAAGGAAAAAACACCTCCGATTATCCATCAAGCAGTTCCCTATCTAAGTACAAGTTTTGATTGTCATACCAAAAGAGAGTCCTGGAGAGAGTGAATTTGATTCTCTGATTTTTTTGTTTCTGAGTTATTTTTGACTCTTTTGTAAAGGATTCTATCGGAAGAGAGAAACCTTTGAGTCATCTTAGATGATTTTATTTAGACTCTTTTGTAAGAGAGTTCTCCAAAAGAAGAAATCTCTTGAGTCATTTCATCTTTCTCTCGGGTCACGGCAAAGAAAATTCTTCTTTTTCTTTTTAGCCTTTTGGAAGAGACGTAAAAAATTTCTTTATCGTCTTTCTCCTGGATTTCGGTAGAGATAGGTCTTCTTTTCATCTTTCTCTCGGATCCCGGAAGAGAAAAATCTTCTGACATCTTTCTCCCGTACATCAGAAGAGAAAGATCTTCTGACATCTTTCTCCTGTACACAGGAAGAGAAAGGTCTTCTGGCATCTTTCTCCCATACACCGGAAGAGAAAGGTCTTCCGCCATCTTTCTCTCGTATACCGGAAGAGAAAGGTCTTCTTTCTGTTGAGTCTCCTGAAAGAGACTCAAAAGTACTTCTTCCCTTTTTAGATGAAGTCTGCAAAAATGGAAAGAGAACTGTTAGTTCTAGAAATATTTACCTTTCTTTTCTCTCTCCTTGCTTCTTCTGCTCTTCCTTTGCGTAACCTTTCCTCCTCTCTCCCCCCGATAGGATCCCTTTTCTAAAGGATCGGATCTCTATTTATAGAACTCTCTTGAAGTGGTTGGTAACTGCCACCTCACCTCTTATCCCTCAATTTCACGATCTCCACTTCCCCTTCTGTGGAGAGTTACGTAACTTCTTTTTTTTTTTGAAAATTGGACGACTCACTTCTTCCTTCACGAAAGTTACTTTATTCCTTAAAATTTAGGGATTTCTCTTCCCTTAGCCGTGGGCTCCTTTTTTTTGTTCCCTTTATTAAAGTACTTTGACTTTATGCTTATCCTTTTTTTTTTTACTTTAGGGAATAAAGTAATGTATAACCACCCTCTTTTTCCTCTCTTCTTGATTTACTAAGGGATTTTACTATATTCCCTATTTTATAAAATTTCAAGTCCAACAATACTATACCCCGCAGTGGCGGGAGCCTCGTGCACTAGGCCGCCCCTTTTTTATACTGGTATAGTATATCATTAATACTTACGGTTTTGTTTTCACTGTGCGTTTCGGTTTTGGTGGGAATGGAAATAGAAATATCTAAGTCGTTGCATGTTGGTTTCGGTGGAAATTTAAAACTATGGATGTATCATGGCAAATGTGTGTAATAGTGTTTTCAGAGGTGGTGCGGCAAGGCATTCAACTCTCATGTGAGGCAAGGTGCAAGCCTCAAGGTGTGAGGCATACGTAATTTTCAAAAAAAAAAGAAGGGTGTGAGGCATACGTCTCATGAGTTTCGATTTTCTAAATAAAAAAAATTAAAGAATTCAAGAAAAATTGAAAAATTGTTTAAAATATATCAAAATCTAGAAAAACACATGCTTTATTTCCATGCAAAAATCATCATCTAACCGTTGTTTATTATTTATTATGTGATTTTTTTGTTGGGCACAATTAAAAGCTTATTATGTGAAACGGTGTGCAAATGGCGTAGTAGATAAGCTAGCTAAAGATGGGGTTTTCAGGGAAGCCTGAGCAGTTTGATTATCTTCCCTGGTTTTTCTTTTTCTTTCATTTTGTTGTTTTCGTTCTTTTTGTATTATCTGTTTAGACCTTCTTGGTCTATTTTCGCTATTATTAATATTACTTGTCATTAAAAAAATGTTTTTTGTTGGGCATTAATAATTGTTCCAATTTCATGTGCAATGTGGTTATGCCTTTGGAATGTGGCAGGTGAATAGGCTCTGGCTTGAATCAGAAGACCTTACTGAAGAAACTCTTGAAGTCCATCATGTGGAAAGGGCATTTGTCGAAGTATTACTGTATGTTCAGAAACCTGGAATTTTATGCTTATAATTTTTGGTAGTTTTATGTTAAAGGTTGAAGTCTTCCTCTGTTCCAATTCTCTCCTGGATCTTTCTTAGGCATACAAGATATTGTGAAACTTTATATGAGATAATGTGTTCTTCTGAATTAATGTTACATTATGTTTCTTGCTAATCCGGGTACATGCTGTTTGCTTAGATCAAAGGCTAAATCTCCACCTCAAGAAATCTTACTAAAACTTCAGAAGGAGTTGGTGTTCAAGGAGAAGGCTGAAGAAAGCACACATTTTGTTTTCAAGCTAGGATTGTCGAAGCTCCAGTGCTGCCTCTTGATGAATGGGCTTGTCTTTGAGCCATCTGAGGTATGCCATGCCATGTCTTTTAAGATTTCTCAGTATTCGCTTGTCTATGAGTCCACATAGGCATGCCATGATATTTCTTCTAAGATCTCTCTTAGTATTCTGACTTGCCAGATTTAACTTTTAGGGCCTATTATATCTCGACAAGTTTATTATCTCGATATGATGTTAGTATTATTTGGGTTTGGATCGTATTTTAGTATTTGTGCTCTCCATTCTTTTTTGTTTTTGGAATGGTTCTCCATTCTTGTTACTCTAGTCGCTTTAGACAAAGTTGATTTGAGATTCACATATGAATGATACTCAGATTACAGTTGTCAACTGTGCTGGCTTTTATTTGTCTTTATACATTCTTCACTGAATCATTGTACAATGGATAGACACTCATTGAATCATTGTACAATGGATATTTGAGTTTTGATGAATGTGGAAATGCAATACTATACTAAAATCTGATAGATTAATAATCATCAAATATCCCGTTTATTGTCATTATCAATTTTAAATAGCAACTATATGACATTAATAATTTATGTGTTAGATGCCTCATTAAGTTTCTAAAGGATTCATTTAGCCGACCCCAACTAGTTTGGGACAAAGGCTTTGTTGAGTTGAGTTGAGTTGAGATGCCTCATTAAGTGTGTTTGGCACTTGGACTCTTATTTTTAAGTGTCAAGATGTGTTGTGTCCAAAGTTGTCCAAGTGTCTAGAAGTGCCAACACTTTAAGTCATCCAAACAATTTGAGCGTCTAGTTAACACATCCTTTTTGCCAAATCCCATTTTTGGAGCTCTGGAGTGTACCTCAATGAAATGGAAGCACTATACTTTGCCTACTTATCATATGAAATTATCTTGTCAAATGCATTTTTACAGGTTTGGTAGGAGATAATCAGTTCAGATAATTTTATGCCTTGACATGGAGCCTTCTTTGGATTCTTGACAATCAGTTTTTGTAGGAAAATCACCTAGAATTTGGATTTTTATCCATAGTTTGTATCGAAAATAATGCCATAGGATGTGTACTTTTCATAAATTTTAATAAGACATGCACTTTTTAAGTTGAGAAATCAGGAGATCAAAAACTTTTTCCATTGATGAAAAAGGATATGCTGCCTTTTTAAATCCATCCATTTTAGAAGTTAGAAAACTGGTTTCCGAAAGCATTGATCAAAATTTACGGTTTTAAGTTATATTTTCTTTCTCAAAATTTAGGATATGCTGTCCTTTTTCAGACTAGCCATTTTAGAAGCTAGAAAACTGGTTTCCGTGAGAATTAATCAAAATTTACTTTTTTAAGATGAAGTGTGTGTGTGTGTGTGTGTGTGTGTGTGTGTGTGTGTGTGTCCCTCTCTCCATTATATGCAGCTCCATCTAAACAATTTGTTCCATGCATGATGATCCACACTATTAATTTAGTAGGGTTGTTAAAAATTACAGTTAATTGCACACTCTTATAATATCTTGGTCAATAACAATAATTACAGTTACCTTCACACACAATATCTTGGTCAATAACTATCACTAATTTATTGAAGAAAGGATTGATCCTAAAGAGTAGGTATCTATGTGCACTTCCTGCCTTGCGTACTCTGAGGAAGGATGGAACTTGTTCTATGTGCCTTGATAGCTGTGGCATGAACAAAATCTTTATCACATATAGATTTCAAATTCCACGACTAGAAGTCATGTTGGACGCACTACATGGAGAGCAAAGTCAAGACCTTTTCGAAGATTGACCTCAAAAGCGGGTACCATCAAAGCCGCCTTTAAGATGAGAAATGGGATGCATGAGTGGCTCATGATGCCATTCGGCTTCTCTTAACGCCCCAAGCACCTTCATGGTGCTCATAAACCAATTGCTCCGTCCGTTCCTTGACAAGTCCGTGTTGCCAACTTTAATTATATTTTGATTTTTGGTCATACCGCTTAAGAACATGTGAGTATGTGACACATTTACATTTTGGTGTCAAATGTAGTATGCAAAGAAATGTTATACTTAAATCTTAAATACCGCACTTGTCTTGCTCATGCCATCATATTTTTGTAATATGTTGTGTCTTTTAAGGGTGTGAAGGTAGAGGAAGGGAATGTGAAAGTTATTGTAGATTGTATCTGTTGGGTACCTTTTTAGGGCCCATATTTTAATTTTTAAGCATCATAGAGTTGTTTTTTAGGTCTTTTAAGTCATAGGACGGTAGAAGAGTCTTTTCACATCAAAATAACTTAAGTTCTTTGAGTTATGAGTGTTTTAAACAGGCCCCGCTTATATTGGAAAACTATTTCTGCATGATACCTTAGATAAGGTATCTGCGCAGTCCCTCAAAAAACCATGTAGGCCCACATTGTTTGGATGATCCAAAGCATTCATTTGGATGGTCCACAAATAGATATGGGATGCACAAAAAAATCAGCTCCATAGGATCATCCTAACCCTTCAATTTGTGGAGGTTAAAATGGATGGGTATAAACCTCCACAAATCTGTGACCTTTCAACCTCCACAAACCGAAGGGTTAGGATGATCCTATGGAGCTGATTTTTTGTGCACACCCTATGTATGTAAGGGCCTATCAAATGAATGCTTTGGATCATACAAACAATTTAGGCCCACATGATTTTTTAATCTCTTGCCCATAAACAGTTTACCGTACACGCACACACTCAACTCAACTCAACTAAGCCTTTGTCCCAAGCTAGTTGGGGCCGGCTAATAAATCCTTTAGAAAATTTACATGAAGAAACCATTCAAAAAAAAAAAAAAATTTACGTGAAGAAGGTGAAAGGATCTACCCGGCTCAAATCCTGACACTAGTTGGGTTTGTCTACATGGATCATTTTCTTCCATTCTCTCCTATCCAATATCATTTTCTCCCTTTTTCGCAGCCTGTCCCAAGCCAGGATAAAGGAGGAGGGTTGGCGTTAGGTTGGCAGCCGGCCGTAAACTTTGCCACTTTTCTATGAAATGAATCCTATATATATACTAGTAAAAAACCCCGTGTGTTGCAAGGGCCGACAAAGAACTGTACGGACGACGTCATAGGTTGATCCAAACCGTCGATGTGATGGAACACAACAGAAATAGGTTGTGCCCGTAAAATCATTTCCATAGGTTGGTCCTAGCCCTCCAATCTATAGAGGTTTCCATAATATGTTGTTCCTCTTAAGGTGCCCGGAATTCGTCAATATTTTGAAAGGCGTCATGAATTCGTAGTATTATGTAATATGTTCACAAAAATCCGTAGTATTATGTAACATATGTACCAAATCCGTAATTTTGCAAAGAAAAAACGTCACTATGTTGACTTTGTTCACTTTTTTTTATTACAAAAGCATAAAGGAGGGGGGTAGATTGAAATTATGGGGCTTTAATGGGTGCCTTTGTTAAAAAGCATAAAGGAGGTGGTAGGATTGAAAATATGTGGGTTGAACGGAAAATTGTTGCTACTCGGTCTTGTAGCTAAGCTTATCTACTTGGTCGGGTTAAATACAATGGCGGCCCACATTGTTTGGGTGATCCAAACCATTTATTTGAAAGTCCCTTACCTAGATAGGGTGTCCACAAAAAATCATACCCATAGGATGATCCTAACCCATCCAACAGTGGAGGGAAAATGGGAAAAAATGGACAGACACAATTTGTCCACAAATCTGCCCATTTTCCCCTCCACTGTTGGATGGGTTAGGATCATCCTATGGGTCTAATTTTTTGTGGACATCCTATCTAGGTAAGGGGCTTTCAAATGAATGGTTTGGATCACCCAAACAATGTGAGCCCCACTGTATTTAACCCGACCGAGTAGATAAGCTTAGCTACAAGACCGAGTAGCAACACTTTTCCGTATATATATATATATATATATATATATATATATATATATAGAGAGAGAGAGAGAGAGAGAGAGAGAGAGAGAGTAGTGTTTCTGAGCTCGAGCTCAGATTGCTTATCTGAGCTCGAGCATCAAAAACTCATGTGGGCCCTTGTTTTTGGGGGGATCCAAAGGATTCATTTAAAAGGCCCTATCATGGATAGGGTGTGTACCAAAAATCAGGTCCATAGGATAATTCTAACCCTTCCATTTGTGGAGGGAAAAATGGACAGATACTGTTTCTCTACAAATCTGCCCATTTTCCCCTCCACAAATGGAAGGGTTAGGATGATCCAATGGAGCTGAGTTTTTGTGGACACCCTATCCATGATAGGGGCTTCCAAATGAATGCTTTGGATCCCCCAACAATGTGGGCCCACACCTGTTTCTGAGCTCGAGCTCAGAAACACTATTCTATACACACAGACATATATATATATATATATATATATCTGTGTGTGTGTGTGTGTGTGTGTGTAGCCTTAGGGTAGGGCATTTTTCTTTGATGATATACAATGATGGAATGTACTTCCCACTCTTAAAGTCTTATCTTTCTTTCTTTCTCTCTCTCTTTCTTTTTATCTTCTCCATCTCTCCTCTCCCTCTCACCCTCTCTCGGTTGGGATCATAAGCCGACAACTCCTTATCCTTCTCAGTTCTTACATCCATCCTTTTCTCTATCTCTCCTCTTTCTTCCCATATACCTTTGTTTCTAGTTTCATTTCTCTTTTCCCTTCTTTTTTTGTATTTCCTTCTTCGGGAAGTTTTGTATTTCCTTCTTCACCCTTTCTGATTGGGTGTTCATAACCTGCTTCCCTTTTCTATTTCTATCACCCTTCTTTCCTTTTTTTTTGAATGGTTATCTCCCTTCTTTCTTGATCTTCATTTTTCGTGATCTTGTTCTTAATTATCTATTCTTTCTCTTGGTAGTCATGTATTCACATTAATTTGGTATCGGAGTCATGTTCGAATGCCTTATCGACATAGTGGGATTATGACACGAAGATCTGAGCCTATGGATCATAGCTGGATTTTATGGAGTTAATAAATACGAATGTCTTGATTGGATTGAAGTGTCAGAGACATAATTTATGGCAGCATAATCCAAGTGTTTTAGGAATTTGCTTTCATTATGTTGATTCCTTCATCATAATGGTAGTTCCATTGCTGATCTCATTATTTGGCATCATGTACTCCCTTTTTATGCATTTTACTTAAGAAATTGGGTACTATACATAGCTATTCTAGCATTATCCTTGAGTATGTGATCTTGATACCTACACAATAATTGTTATCTGATTAATCTTGTTCAGGAGGCTACAATAAATGCTATGAATGAGGAACTCCCCAGAATTCAAGAACAAGTTTACTATGGGCATATAACTACACATACCGATGTGCTTGAAAAATTTCTTTCTGAAAGTGGTTATCATCGCTATAACCCACAGGTAAGTAGTATAATATGTACCTTCTAATAAAACTTAAGACACTGCTTTTTGGTTTTTCATACAATGCTGTAAAATTTTGATGTATCTCTTCTCACCATGAACCACTGTTCATATGTGATCCTTTAGATTACTGGGGAAGGAAAGGACCAGAAGAGGTTTGTGTCACTGCCAACATCAATTCTAGGGAGGGAATCCTTTCTAAATGACATCAGCTACTTGCATTCTCCTGAAAGTAAGTAGAATTGTTGTAGTGTGCAGTAACTTGGTATTATAATACAAAAACTTTGTGTTATTTAACCTTGACAAATTGTTAATGTTAAACGGAATTCTTTTTTCAGCTGTAGATGATTTGAAGCCTGTAACTCATCTTCTTGTTGTGAATGTTACATCGAAGAAAGGGTTGAAGTTGCTACGAGGAGGGATTCATTACCTGGTTATTGTTTTATGACTATGAATCTATAAGGGAAGTGATATATTCACCCCTTTTTCTTACTAGGGACAGCCACGGCTAGCGTATTTATGACAACTCTATTGCACCAAAGGGGGCTGTCCCAAGCGAAGTTGTAAATCTCGTTTCGTTTCGGCCGAAACGCACCGAAATTTCGGTTTCGGTCCGGAATCCGGAACGAAATCCAACTGGATTTCGTTTCGTTCTGGATTTCAGACCGTTTCGGTCTGAAACGGGAAATGGCTGAAAATGCGGAAAAGTTTGAAAACATTACACTGTATGCCATTATAGCCGTTGGGGTTTTTTTTGACAATTCTACACTCATTTTATGACCGTTTTATAGCCGTTGGAAGGATTTTTTCCGTCTTTTTGCATCCACAAGCCTATATATACCCCTTTAACCATTGTTTTTCCACACTCTTCTCTTTCACCCTTCTCTTACAAACTTCATTTACACTTTCCCACCAACTAAGATCTACTCTAATCTTCTTCTAAGCTCTTCAAGCTTCTCTAATCTTCTTCTAATTTCACTTTACACACTTTCCTACCAACTAAGATCACTTTTACACTCTTTTCCATAATTTTAACTATTTAAAAAAAAAAATTCCCTCTGGTAAGTGGAACGAAAAGTTTCGACCGAAACGCGGAACGAAACGGCCGAAACACCGAAGCGTACTGTTTCGGTGGCCAAAACAAAACGGCAAACGAAACGGATTTTACAACTTAGGTGCCAAGTAAGAAAAAGGGGCGAATATATCATTTGCCATCTATAAAATGCATTTGGGATTTTCTTTTTATTATCATTCCCTATCATTTGTTTTTTAAAGTTGATTTATATTTTAATGCAGATGCAAGGGTCTAAAAGGGCACGTATTGGCATCATATTTAATTCCAATACTGTTTCTCCGTCACCTACTACACTTCTTGCAAAAGTTTTCGAGGTTACTGCATCCTCGTTTAGGTTGGTTATATTTCTGGAAGCAGTATGGGCCGTTTGTCTTTTCTGATCCTTTTATTTTCAAGCTTCAACACGGTGCTTTATTGTATTTCTAAATTAAAAATATTGCAGTGTTTTTTTTATGTCGTTCCTTGGTGCTGATTACTAGTTTTAATGGTCTCATACAGCCATAAGCCAAAAGTGTTGGAATTTCTGGATCAAGTGTGCTCATTGCATGAGAGTAGATATATGCTCACCTCGTCGTTAGATGCTGAGAACTTCCAGTTACTCGTACAAAAAGTTTGTGAGCTAGCAGTGGCAAATGGTTTGCCATGTGAGGAATATAGAACGGCTGTTTCAGACTTTTCTGTCGACGTATTGAAGAACCAATTGGATAAGGTATATATTTGGCTCTGGATTAGTTCTGAGAATATACACTAAAGGCATTATGATTACATTCCTTTATCTATTCACTGTGGTGCTTCTGTTTGGATATGGTTTGCCTAGCATATGTAAGACAGATTAACATTATAACTTTATGGCTTTGTATAGCTCTTTGTTGATCTTACTGTATCCCATATGTTGCTTGTTTATATATTGTAATTGGTAGGGAACATGCAAAAGCCGTGGCTGTAATTAGTAGGATCAATTTTCTGTGGGGGTTAGTAGTTCAAAACATGGCCAGTAAGTTGTGTTTTTTGTTATCTGGAATGGAAATCCACATTTCCATTACATTGAAGTTGAAACTAAAACCGAGTCATCCATATGATACATTTGTTTTTTGGCATTTGGAATGGAGATCCATACTTCCATTACGGTGAAATTGAAACTAAAACCGAGTCATACATATGATACATTATATGTTGATACCTAGTGAATGGAGTGTGCGCTTTCAAAAGTTCGAAACTTCAACCATCAAGTTTGAGTGTACGAGTGTTGGAATTTGGTTTTGAGCAAATGAATAAGTTACTATGTTTTTCTCTTTGTCAAAAAAGGAGTAGGAATAGAAAAATCCTTTGAAGGAAAATAATGAGAACTAAATCCTATTTTTAGGAGAAAAAGTAGAAAATGATCTGAATTTATGAGTCGATCTCACTTAAAGCCATGGATGATAATGGAAGATAAATATGAGAAAATTTGAGCAAAGAAGCAAGATAGTGGATATTTAAATTAAGGAAACGTGGGTTGAGCCTCTAGCTCGATCGCTCGATGGTAAAGACTTTGTTCTTCAACCCTGAGGTCGGAGGTTCAATCCCAGCTAACTTACCAAAAAAAAAAGAAAAATAAATTAAGGTAAGGCTAATCACGTGATCTGAGGTATGCGTTGTTGGGGAAAACTTCAGTTTCTCGACTCTTTATTATTTTTCACAGTATGAACATGAGGTTCAAACTTGTTCTGGTACTATGTTAGAAAAACAGTGACCACACCATCTAATCACCGTAGGTAATTATAAATGAAATATAAATGTGTCCATGTTATGTTAGATGGTGTTATGGAATCCGATGGATTACTTTATAGTTTATTCTATCAATCAAAGTAACAAATCTTGCTTAGACTCTCTCCCTCTCTGCTTCTTGTTCATTTTTCCAAACCCAGAAAGGGCATTTTGGTGATTTACAAAGAAATAACTTTTGAAGATAAAATGACAAATAAGAGGGTCAGAATGGTGAAAGCGTTTTCTCATATATATGTATAGGGATTAGTGGATCTACTCGATTGAGTAGATAACTTATCTACTCTGTCAGCAAGAGACACAGTGGGCCCACATTGTTTGGATGATCCGAAGCATTCATTTGAGAGGCCCTCACATAGATAGGGTGTGCCCAAAAAATCAGCTCCTTAGGATCATCCTAACCCTTCGAGCTGTGGAGGTAAAAAATGGACAGATTTGTGAAGGCTTATATACCCATCCATTTTAACCTCCACAAATCGAAGGGTTGGGATGGTCCTATGGAGCTGAATTTTTGGGCACACCCTAACTATGTGAGGGCCCATCAAATGAATGGTTTGCACCACCCAAACAGTGTGGCCCCCACTGTATTTTAAGCCGACAGAGTAGATATGTTATCTACTCGATCGAGTAGATACACTTTTCACACACACACACACACACACACACACACACACACACACACACACACACACACACATATATATATATATATATATATATATATATATATATATATATATATATTATCATCTTGATTTGATCAAACTCATAAAATCTGCGTCAGGATGAAAACTGTGATGGGGCAAGAAGCGTCAATTAACTTTTGCCACTTCTCTAATTTTTTTAGAATAGCTAACTAAACCCTAGCAGGCTTCTTTGTTCTTAGCCGGATACTCATGCCATGAGTTCTTAGACTTCTCCCAACATTGAACCCATTGAAAATTAACTTGTACTCTCTCTGTTTTTGTTCCCATCTCCTCTCATGGCTTCTAAACTTTATGGATACCTCATAAGTGCCAACTTAATGAGGCATTATGTGAATTTTTGTTTTTTTTAAACAAGAACCAATAGTTACTTGGAAGTTTAAACCAAGGTTGCCAGAGCGGGAATCAAAACGGGAATCGAAAGCGGGAATCGAAGGCTCCCAGGGAAGAATCTTGCTCAATGTTGCCAGAGTGGGAATCGAAAGCGGGAATCGAAGGCTCCCAGGGAAGAATCCTGCTTCCTTGGTTTAAACACCCAAAAGGGTTTATTTCCACATGGATCCTCTTCCTCATAAGTTTTTATTAGGTTGGGTCAGTTTTGACTTAAGATCACATCTAATTACAAAATTTCCTTCTGAGAAAAGTATTTAACGTTGATATTTCACTTTTTACTTCCTTTAGACATGGAAAAGACAGGACTAGGCTTTCTAGGGCTGTTTTAAGAAATTTTCTTATTTACACAAGTAACATCAGAATAAAATTAGTAATATCTAATATGTTGAACCATCTGGAGCACCTTTAGAAACATCACAAAATCAAAATTCTCTAAAGCCCCATTTACATTCAACCAGTAAATAGCTGTGTTTATGAATTCATCCAATGTTCTAGTGAGGTTTGCAGATTTTGGATACTGAGTATAATATTGACATTTTTTTTAATTTTAAAATTCAACTGTCATGCAGGTGTCCTCTTTTTTGTACAGGCAAGTGGGACTTGAATTTGGCGTTAGTGCAGTCATTACAAATGGAAGGGTGAGTCTTTAAAAAATGATTTTTTTACAGTTCAACGGGACTTGATTTCTTAACGTATTATCTTAGGAAATGGATATATTAGGAAATATAATTTTCTGTGAGCATAAGAGGAGCAATTTCTTTGGTTGCTCGGTAGATCTATAATCTGGAAATTGTATAAATATCTCCTTTTAATCTTCTGTTCATTCATCTTATTCTTTTAACATTTGACAGATAGTGCTTCCTAGTGATGGAATTACCTTCGAAAGTGATGATCTAGGTCTTCTAGAATTTTTGGAATTTGAGCAGAGAATAAAACAAATTGCTGAAATTATTGAAGAAGTTGAATGGCAAGATACAGACCCTGATAGTTTAACGAGGTTTGTCTATCTTTTGGTCATTGTTACATGCATGGTTTCAAATCTCGGTTTGGGTTTCAGACTCAGCCGAAACTGAAATTTTGGCCGAAATTCGGTAAAAACATATGAAATTTCGTTTCTTTGGGCCGAAATTTTGGCAGAAATTCGGTACAAAAATAAAAAAGGCTTTTTATCGAAATTTCAGTCGAAATTCTGAAATTTCGGCTTCGGTACATTTTGGTTTCGGTCTTGACTGAAATCTGAAATTTCAGGTTTCGGTTTTGATTTAAAACCATGGTTACTTGTCCTTTTTCCTCCCTCTTTCTTGCTGTACTCCAAAGGCATACTGAAGCTAGGACCATACACAAATACTGATAGAAAAAGAGAAATAAGTACTGAACTAGCTGAAAGAATGCAAATGAAAGTAGCTCTTCCAAATGTATCATATTTTTTCACTTCCTAGTTTATGGAAGTTTTTGGTATAAGCTGATATATAAATATATGTATAGATAAGTATTTAACATTTTAACAATATTAATAATATTATTGTTTGTTTATGGAAGCTTTTGGTATAAGCTGATATATAAATATATGTATAGATAAGTATTTAACATTTTAACAATATTAATACTTTTTTTTATTCTTATTAAAATCATTTTTATTTTGTGAAGTGCTTTGGGATTATATTGGCTTTCCCATAAATGTATTTGGAAGTTTGTGACCATTCTTTTGATGATGTGCAGCAAATATATTAGTGATGTTATCATGTTGGTTTCGTCTTCAATGGCTACACGTGAACGAAGCTCTGAGAGAGCCCATTTTGAAATTTTAAATGCAAAACACAGGTAGGCGCGTTTCTTCTAGTAACATCTTGACATTATAAAAGCTTGTATATGTATATTTTGAATCTGTCTTTTTTGTTTCTTTAGTTTTGTAGGTAGAAATTGCTTTACTATTTTTGCGCTTCACATTTTCTGAAGGTTTCTATGTTTGATTTTCTATGGAAGCATCACCCATGCTATTAAATCCTTTTATGGTAATGGTATATGTAAATATGGTTTTTCAACTTTGCCTTTCAGATTACTCTTTTGTGATATAAATATGTTTTAGTGGTTATTGATATGTTGTTTAGTTGTCTAAGATAATAGCAATTGGAAACTGGTGATGTTGTAATTAAATTACATTACCATAAACTGACACTAGTTTTTTTTTTTTGGATGGCAATAAACTGACACCAGTTACATCATAGATTTGTAGACTTGGTGCCAAGCCTACCAATATCTGATCTTCTCACAAGATAAACTAAAAAAATGTGCCAAGACATATCATTACAACTTCAAAATTCCTATCAAAATCAAACTCCAAAAAGGAAGGGATTGATGACTGCTTCATTCCATTTATCTGTGCTATGATGTTGTTTTTCATCGTTTAATTGCCAATGATATCTTAGGTTTTAAATTTCGGTTTTGGTTTCGGTCGGCGCGAAGACGGAAACATTTCAGTTTCGGTGGAAATTTTGTAAAATCACAGAAACATATGCAAATGATGAAATTTTAAGATGGAACTTTGGAAAATGCTCTAATAAACACAAATGCATACTTAGAAACCATCACATAAGCAAGAAAGCCATCCATAATGGCCTAATTGCATTGAACACCTAGTGACATGCGTTGTCGCACATGTCTGGAATAGTAAAGTCAATAAAGAAGTACAATGGAATGAAGTATAAGAAAGTAACGTGACCAATCTCCTCCACTCTAAGGAACCCAACTCTATGTCAACACCACATAGAGTTACGAGGTATTATTGGTCCCATGCCGATCTGACATCCCATGCATAAGATACAATTTCTTTGTTGTGCAGTTCATTGAATGACTCCCATCTATATTCTCCCACCTATGTATCAGCCCAGTTGAGATCGAAACAGAATCATATTGGCTTGTACTATCTGGTTTTTGCTTACATCTTAAACCATGCGCCATACTACAAATACAAACAGTGGAAAATATAACATGTTAAACTGGTTTGATTAAGAGAGTAAGAGGGGGAAAGAAATTTGGATTCTTTTCTGAACAACCAATATGAGGAACATTTCAATCGGTCTGAAAGAAAATTTGTTGTAAAGGGGAAATGCGACGTGGATCGAAGGAAATATTACCTTTGTTAGTTAGCAAGCCGTGGGGGAGTGTGAGGTGTGGGAAGATGATTGTTATACATCTTTCATAACCTACCCTCCAATTCCCATCGCCCATGTTTTGGAACATCCTAAAGACGTTGATTTAATGCTGTTTTTAATTTTCTTTTGCACATTAGTCTATCACAATGCTTAATCTTCAAAAACTCCGACGAGAGCCTGGCGAGGGTAAAAGGTCGACTTGGGGATGGTCACTTTTTCATTAACTTGGGCGGGGCAAAGGAGCTTTGGTTGACTTGGTAGGGCAAAACTCAGACTTGCATGAGTAATCGGCCATGGTAACACCGAGTTGATGATTTATTCAAGGGGTTTTTAATCATTAGTCTATCATAACTATGTGCGTGCGTGAAGTGAATACACATCCAACAAAATAGTGATAGTTACCTTTCCGCTAATTATTGTTTCCTTTGTCTTGTGTCTGTAGAATATTTCTTCCCTAAGCAGAGCTTCATTGAGTCTAGATCTTGCCACTTCATGCATTAGTGTATTGGCCTCACTCGGAGAGACAAGATGTGATGCTCTAGGGTTTCCAAACCTCCGCTCCTGTTTATTTTAATGGAAACTTTTCATTACCTCTCTCTATGTAATTAGGGCTGTTCAGCCCCTGTTTATTTTAATGGTTTTGGAGCATTACTCTCTACTTGTAACTTCCTTACACATTATATATGAAATTCAAGGTCCGCCCTGGGGCCGGTCGCACTCTATTCTGGGTTAAAAAAAGCGCAAATTATTGTTATGTTGTAATATAGTTGCTCTTCAATGTGCCTATCATATTTCTTGACTCGTAAATCCTTGAACTGTCTCATATATTGCCGGATTTTTTTTTACTAATTGTGGATGTTATTCTTTTCATGATTGTTTGATGTTGGTAGTTTCGCCAACGCTATTAGGAAGCATTAAACATGACGTGTTGGAAAGTTATATGATGTTGCGGTCTGCTTCCTCAGGATTTATTCGGTGTCACACTGCCGGTTCAAAATTCTCTTATTTTGTGTACCAATAATTTTTCTTGTTTCATCCATGGTTTAAAATTTCGGTTTCGGTAACCGTTTCGAACCCCACCGAAAACCGAAATTTCGGACCGAAATTCCGAAATTTTGTAACACTTTTTTTAAAATAAATAATGGCATTTAATCGAAATTTCGGACCGAAATTAATGGTGAAAAATGGAATTTCGGGAAATTTTGGTTTGGTTAGGTCCAAAATTTCGGATTTCGGTCGAAATTTAAAACCATGGTTTCATCGATGATATATGTTATGCTGACCTCCTTGTTTTTACCAGCTTTCCAACTGAATTCACTGCTATTCCAAAATCTCTCTCTCTCTCTCTCTCTCTCTCTTGAATAGCGCTATTCTGAAATCTAATTTACTTGGTTTTTGTTGGACAGTGCTGTTATTTTGAACAATGGAAATTCTATTGTCCATATTGATGCTGTTATTGATCCATTGAGTCCTTCTGGCCAAAAGCTTTCTCCGCTTCTTCGTATACTTTGGAAGTGCATTCAGCCAAGCATGAGAATCATACTTAATCCAATGGTGTGTTCAGAAAATCCTTTTGCCTACTGGTTGGACTTTTAGGATATCATTACCATTCTGCAACTACCGAGGGTTATAATTGTGGTCATTCTCATTTTTCTTTTCTTGTATGTTGATGGATTACTATTCCCTCACATCTAAACTTGCTACTTTTGAAAGAGGGTCCAAGGCTCGCATTGTATCATGTCTGTTCATTATAGAATATTCTTCTCATGCTGCATGTCTTGATTTTCCCTTTGAGATTAAAGTATGCTCCATGTTACTTTTTTTTTGAATGTTTGGCCGTTCACAATTTAGACTCATGCGGGCCAGGAGTAAGTATGCTCCATTTTACTATTTATGAAATTTAATGTTTTTTGTGTTTAGTAAGATACAGTTCTTTACATTAACTGGATGGATGAGTCAAGATATCAAGGAGCGTGCACTTTTGTAGTTGTGGTGGAAACAATTACGGCATTATAGATTTGCAAGGAAATAGTGAAATGCATTACATTTCCTAAGGAAGTGCAATTATTTCTAGAGGAATTCTTTGTTAGATATACACTAAAGGCTATGCCATAATGACAGATATCTTTGAAATTTGGAAAATCTTGTCGTTTGATAACATTTTCCCAATATTTTCACTTTCTTTATACTCTTTTATTATTTTTAAATTCTTTTATTATAATTTTATTTCTCTATGGCCTGTCGTTAGCCTTAAATGCATTGATCATGAGCTGGAGTAGATTCCAATGCTTGAAGCGAGCATTTTGATAAAGCTCTGTTAGAGCTCTTTGGGATTAAAAGATCTACATGAAAGAACTTTTATAAATTAAAATGCATCCATGTATTCAATATTACAGAAAAGTTATTTAGTTTCTGCTCGTGGTTATGAAATCTTGAAGTCTCAACACTAATTGAATTTTGAAAACAACAAAAACTATAAGTACAGTAACAGATTGGCAGAGTTAAAGATCGACTTCATGGAGTTTTCTTAGTGATCACCATTGGTGAGAGCAACTGGAGGTTCTGGAGCAAAATTAAGTAGATTGTGAAGTGGAGCAGGAGGAGGTTTCTAGAGCTCACAATCCCAGGAATTGGCAGTGAAGAAACAAAATGTCAGGAAAGTTAGGTAGATTATGAAGTATCTATGTAAATTCATGCTATTATGTTTATACAAGCATAGATATCAAAATTCAGAATATCAGAATTACTACAGATTGTACATATTTGGTCATGATATTCGTGGAACTGCTACACAATAATAGGTGGTTTGATTGTCGACCACTGGGCCCTTTGCATTGAGGCTGGGGAATTGGTTGACCACTTATTTTTGCATTGTAAGTTGGCTAGAGAAGCTTGGAGTCGTATTCTTGCTAGATTTGATATTTTGTGGGGTTTTCTTGCTAAGCTCTTTGAAGAGAGTTGGTCTGGTGCCCCTTGGAAGAATAAAGGGAAGATCTTATGGAATGTATCCCTCCTTGCTACCATCTGGATTTTGTGGAAAGAGTGTAATGCTCGGGTAGTTTCATTCTAAGGCGCCACAATCTATTTACAATAAGATCATTGCTTCCATAATTTCTTGGGTGAGGACCTTTCCTTTCTTTAGATTTGTCTCAACCTATGATCTTCGGTTTGGTTGGAAGGAGATTTGCCGTGACTCTGAATGGGAGTCTAATATTGTTCAAGATTGGGAACCTCTGCTGATCGAATTTCTTAAGCTAAACTTTGATGGCTCCAGTTTGGGAAATCCGGGTCCTTTTGGGATTGGGGGTGTGCTAAGGGATGATCAGAGATTGGTGGTGTAGGCTTTTTCCGGCCCTGTAGGCTTGGCAGATGTGAGTGAGGCCGAAGTGCGAGCGGTCCATCATGGTATAAAATTGTTAGCGAACTTCGACCTTGATAAAGTGGAGGTAGAAGGTGACTCGCTTAATGTGATTAGATGGTTGAAGATGTCCCATATCCATTCGCATCCTTGTCGTTTTGCTGTTTTTTTTTTTTTTTTTTTGACGATATCTAGGATAGAGTGGCAGGGGCTAATGTATCATTTCGCCATGTCCGCCGTTCTCGGCTAATTCGATAGCTGATTCTCATGCTAGATCTGGGGTTTCGAGGGCGGAGGTGGAGTTGTTTGATTATCTTCCTCGTTGACTTATGTTTCATTCGGGTGCTTATGTATTATTCTTCCCCAATCGGGGTGGCCTTTGTTGTTTCTTATTGTTCTTGTTCCCTTGTATAGACCTCCTCGGTCTTTTTCTTTGAATGAAATTTATTCTTACCATTAAAAAAATAAAAATAAAATAATAGGTGGTTGGAGCAAGAAAAGGTTTCGGAGTAATTTGGAGTAAATTTTAGAACTGAATCTGCGCTTCATATAGAAGATTCCCTCGTCTACTACTATGTGTCAGTGCGGCAGAAATACATTAGTAGAAGAATCATAATATTAAGCCTGACAATTGGTGGTGGCATCTAGCTACAAAATTACAGTAGTGTTGAAAACAGTCACTTTTTCTTGTTGTAGATGTGCTCTATCCTAGTGAATTCCATATAATAAGAACATGGAAATAGCTAGTCTATCTTCATGCACACAGTAAAAAGAATGCCCGACATGCACATCGACTGTTAAGATGACCAAGACATTCAGGCACATACCATCTTTTTTATGCCTTATGTTGATAGCCACCCCCAATGTTTTAAATTTCTGTTTCGGTTTCGGTGGAAATCTTGTAAAATTACGGAAACGTATGCAAACGATGAAATTTTGTAATCTTTAAAAAAATATGCAAATGATGAAATTTTAAGATGAAACTTTGGGAAATGCTAGAATAAGCACAAATACATACTTTGAAACCATCACATAAGCAACAAAACCAACCATAATGGCTTAGTAACATCGAACACCTAGTGATATGCATTGTCGCGCATGTCTAGAACAGTAAAGTCAATAAAGAAGTACACTGTAATGAAGTATAAGAACGTACAATGACCAGTCTCCCCTCTAAGGACCCCAACTCTATGTCAATACTACAGTCACGGAGTCTTATTGGTCCCATGCTGATTTGATATCCCATGCATAAGATACTGTTACTTTGTTGTGCAGTTCAATGATGTTGCCTACTGAATATTTTTCTCTACATCAAAGAAATGAAATGGAATGCAAATAATAACATCTTTCCATTTTTTGTTGTTCTGACCATTTTAGTCGAAATTTGGGAATTTCGGTTGAATTTCAGGGATATTGGTCAAAATTTCGGGGAAATAATAATGTGAAAGGAAATCATGTCGATTTCATTTTGGTGGCGATGGAAATGGAAACATTCCGGGGAAATTTAAAACCATGGCCACCTACCAATTGTTGGTTTGTGTGCTTTTTCTATTTTCAGTTCTTGTTAGCCAACATTCCCCACATTTCAC
This sequence comes from Tasmannia lanceolata, assembly GCF_043159265.1. Lineage (NCBI taxonomy): Eukaryota > Viridiplantae > Streptophyta > Magnoliopsida > Canellales > Winteraceae > Tasmannia > Tasmannia lanceolata. The sequence continues at coordinate 1,020,257 of NW_027518690.1, read as the reverse complement.
ATTTAGCCGTGAGTTTTTTTGTCCATTGCAGATGCTGCAAATTATAGCGTAGTATTTTCATCCTTATGTTGTGATCTGTATTTTGGAACCTTTCTGAGTGCTTCAAATGGCAATGCTTGTCGTGGTGGCTTCTTTTATTCACTTTAGCATAACATTTTTTTTTTCTTATTGTGAATTGATTTGCTTTTTTTTTTTCAGAGCTCCCTTGTTGACCTCCCTCTGAAAAATTACTACAGATATGTTATTCCAACGCTGGTATGCTGTATGCATTCCCCTATCAAATGTGTCTTAATATCAGAAATTAGATATTATGAGTTTAATCCCCATTACTATTATTAATTTGCAGGATGACTTCAGTGCTACTGATTATTCAGTAAATGGCCCCAAAGCATTTTTTTCAAATATGCCGTTGTCCAAAACTCTAACCATGAATCTTGATGTCCCTGAGCCATGGCTTGTTGAGCCTATTATTGCTATGTACGTGGCTTTCTAAACTTAAATATTCCAAATGTACTTCTTGTAGACCCTCTTGTCCTCTCTCCTTGCTATTTACGGAGCTGTATTTCTGTTTTGCCATGTTTTATGTCTACTTGTGATGTGTTTGTTCTTCGTTTGGTTATTTCCTTCCAGCCATGATCTGGATAATATTTTACTTGAGAACCTAGGGGACACAAGGACATTACAAGCGGTATTTGAACTTGAAGCACTTGTCCTGACAGGTACATATTAACTTTGTACGCAAAAATTGATTTTTTTAAGTTATGCTGTTCCCTTAGGCCGTGTTCGTTTAAGATTATGCCAACTGATTGTGAGTCCAAAACCAATTATTAGACTCAAAATTATGTTTAATTTTGAGTCCAATAATTAGTTTTGGACTCACAATTGGTTTGCATAATCTTAAACGAACAGGGCCTTATAGTTTTAACAATCCAGAAAATGGTTCTAAGGCTTTATCTTTTATCTATGATTTATGTAATCCTCCTTACCTTCCTTGCTAGGTCATTGTTCTGAAAAGGACCATGATTCTCCCCGAGGCCTTCAGTTGATTCTTGGAACCAAGCGCTTGCCACACCTGGTTGATACACTTGTTATGGCGAATTTGGGTTATTGGCAAATGAAGGCTTCCCCTGGGGTATGGTACCTCCAGCTTGCTCCAGGTAGAAGTTCTGACCTCTACTCACTGAAGGAAAATGGAGATGGAAGTCCGCATTTGTCCACATTAAAACGAATAACTATAAATGATTTACGGGGTAAACTAGTTCATCTGGAAGTAGTGAAGAAAAAGGGAAAGGAAAATGAGCAATTATTAGCAACTTCAATGGATGATAATCATATGCAGGAAAAGAAGAAAGTGAGTGATTTCTTTTACTTGCTGAAGCATAATAGATTTAACCTATGTCACAAATATCGTTCTCGGGAATTTTTCGGCAATGGAAAATCTCGGGATGTATATTTTTTTTTCCGGCATCGGGATATCATGGCGATATTTTATGATAAAAATGAAAATATCGCTATATTTTTAAAATCTTGGGATTATTTCTGGATTTTGTAGTTTTATCAAAATGTCGCAATAAAAATGCGATATTTTGAAAATATCGGAGATATCTGTGACATAGGATTTAACAAATCACATCTTCAGATTTGATTTGTGGGCATAATAGGCACTAATGTATCTACTCATCTACACCTTCTTATAGCCAACGCCTGTGCAGGGAAATATTAATAGTTGGAACACTAACTTATTGAAGTGGGCATCTGGTTTGATTGGTGGCAGTGAGCAGTCAAAGAAGAGACAAGGGTCGTCACTGGTAATTGTGTTTAGTTCTTTATTCTTCCAACTCCTTTGTTCTTAATGTGTTTTCTCTTCCATAATTATCACCAGGGATAATAAAAGCCATTATGACAATTTTAATGTTGTAAATTACATAATCATCAAGCTTCTGTTACACTTGTATAATACTCATAGAATATTGTTGTGTGCACCTTTACTCAAAAGACAAAAATATTGTTGTTTGCAATATTCTCCTTGCATGTCACCTGCTTCAAACATAACAATCCAGAGTTCATACTTGCTAGCTGCTCTTTTATAGAAATGATTTAGTGCTCTAGTTCTATTTTTCTTATTTAGTGCTAGAATAATACATGGGGGTATAACTTTTTTTTATTGCTAGTCTTAATAGGTTATTTTTTGAATTTTAGTACTTGTTCGAGCATTAGTTGATAGATTATTTAAGCATGTTTAGTATTTGTTTGGGCATTAGTTATAATTTCTGGACTTTATTGTAATTTTACTTTTTTTTGGAAAGTGGGAGTTAAGTAGATAAGTTTTGTCTAAATATAATTGTCCTTTTCCTTTCTTTATATACCATTTATTATGGATTCCTATAGGGTTCATTGCTTTATTGGAAATTTAGTATTTTGTGTTATCTATGTTGCTTATGGTATTGTTCACCTTGCATCCTAAGAAAATGAAGGCTTTAAGACGACCTTAGATGTTACTTGTCCATGATTTTGGCTAACACCATTTTTTCTTAGGACCATGAGAAAGCTGGGAGACACGGAGAAACAATTAATATATTTTCAATTGCTTCCGGACACTTGTAAGTTCTCTCTCTCTCTCTCTCTCTCTCTCTCTCTCTCTCTCTCTCTCTCTCTCTCTCTCTCTCCGATATACATACATACATATATTTCATATCTTTCAGTCTGCATGGACTTATATGTTAGCCCTGTGTATTTGCTGGCAACATAAGTACAAGTGGGGTACGCTATTCTACCAATCCAAAACCATTCATCTTCTATGCCCTACAATGGACGGACCTTAAACTCAATATCCCTGAATTCTATAATACTTACCACCCTATTGTGGATATTATGATGCTTTTATTTTTTTTGAGCTATATACTATTACAATTCACAGGGGTTAGGACTTATGATCGTTCTATAGAAAAGATTTTGGGGTAATGGCCTATGCACACTAGTGACCAACAAACAAATGGTTAACAAGTTATCACTGGTGTAATGTTGGTTGCCTTTTCTTTTCTATGGATAAATAAAGTGGGACCATATAGTTTCTCTATATTATATATATGTATATATAGAGAGAGATCAAATCCTTGGTAGATTTTTTCTCACTGACCAATATATCTCTATCTAATCGCGATGCCTATTAATCCAATGGAAGTATGTCAACAGCCTCAAGTCAGTCATATTGAACGTTGACAAAAAAAATATTCTAGCTGATGAATGACTTCCAAATTATCCCCTAAAATGATTATATTGTCAACGAAGATAAGAGGGATAGTATTCCTATTGTACCACATATGGTAAATAGAGAATACCAGGAGGTACTTTCCTAAAAGCTATAGCCCACTTTAGCTGTTTGAAACTTGTCAAACCCTGCACAAGGTGCTTACCAATCCATAAAGAGATTTCTTAAGCTTGCACACTAAGAATGATTGTGAAAGAAGTGAAATATCATGAATTGTCATATACATTGTTCCTTGGACTCCGTTCAGTTGCTTTCCTTGGGTAGGACAACCTGAGGAAATGACAGTGTGAGAAGAGAGGGGAATAAAAGAAAACAAAAAGAAAAGAGAAAGAGAAAAACTAGTTTCTGTTTTCGGTATAAAGGAAAGAACTAGAGGGGCGGCGGAGGGCAGTGGGCGGCAAGAGAGGGCGGATGCCATAGGCTTGAGGGGGTGATTTTGATATGTTTTCTTTGATTTGGGCTTTACCTATGGAGGTTTTACTCTATTTTTAATGAACATTGAGTTGGATTTGTCTTTTCTTCTTGATTAGTCCTATTCTACTTGACTTTGTAACTTGGAAGGCAGATTCTTAACATCAAATTGTGTCTTCACTTCCATAATGCATCAACTAGTCATATGATATAAGATGTCCTCCTCTTATAATCGCCGTTGCAAGTCATTCAAACGGTACTCTCCCCATGGTTTTGACCGTAGGATATTAATTACTGGTTGAAACTTAGTTTTCACCATTTAAAGGGAAAAAACATGTTTGTCAATTTTGATTTTCTATCCAAAAGAACCATCCATGTATAGCTGGAAAAAATCGTCTATTAATGTGACCAAGTAGTGATAACCTTGAAGTCATGAAACTCTCGTTGTACCCCATACATACTATGTGCTTGTGAAAAGCGCATGGGAAAAGGCAACTGAGTACTCACCAAATGATTATGAATAACAGTGATAAAAATTTACTCATGAAGAATCAAATTTGTTCTAATTATGCCAAAATGTAACAATGATTAATCTGAACTCTGTTGATGTCATAACTGTCTTTCTGCATATATCACAAACTATGCTGTAATTGAAAATCAACTTAATAATGAGTGAGTAAATATACTAAGGAAAGTGTAACCCCCTATCAAATTCATGGAAACAAAGTCATGTCTACCCGCACAACTTATACATTACCCAACCATTAGAAGAAGGTAAGACAAAACAGTTATTTTCTGATAATTGCCCGATTGAACATAAATTCGCAGATAAATAAACATTGTTTAGAGTTGATTGGATGGAATACAAAGAGAGTAAACAAAATCCGTAAGAGTTCACTATTTTCATTGACAATTTTTGATGACCAGTGTACTGCTAAAGAGTAGAAAGTTCCTTAAGCACTTTAATCGTATGATTAGAGGTTGCAGAATCTGAACACCATAATTTCGAAGGGAGTAAACTAGGAAACAGCCTGAGTTAGCTAGAATTCTAGTGGATGGAAAAGTTGTCGAAATGGCACTCGATAGACCTGCTACAATGGTCTCCTGAATCATCTTCTGGATGATATCAAAAGAGTGATAAGTTGCAGTTGTTGTGGGGTCTGAGCTCATAGAATTAGTAGCCATAGATGCTTACTGAACTCAGTGACCACGTCCTGGAGGAGGCCCTTGAACGCCACCTCCGCGAATACCATTAAAAACATTCTATGATGATATAACCAGATCATCAACAATAAAAGCAAGTGTTCCTCTTCTTATAGTTTGATGCTATGTGCCTGAACTCCTTATACTTGCAGCATTGAGCTCCGCTCAAATGTCGTTGTCTTTGCCTGCACTTGTAACTCTGGGCAAAAAATACTAATCCTGAGAGGAGGGATGACCAGCATCAATCGTCATCTGAGTGTGTATTCGTCTCTACCTCAAGTAGCTTAGACATGTCTGATTGAAAATTCGGAAGCTTTCTGATGTAAAATTTAAGCTCTGATACTACTTTGATGCTAACCTAGGGTTTGTGGGTTCTTTGGAGAACTCTTAGGAGCATAAAATTGCCAAACTTTTAATTAACCAATGTCACAAAACCCAATCAGATTAAACATCTTGAAATTAAATTAAATCTCAGATTTGGTTTCACAAAAATGTTTAATTTAAAGATAATTCGTCAAGAAGTTAATTTAATCCAAGTCTCAAAAACCGTCTATAGGGATATCCTCCTTTAGTTTTTATAAGGCTGAGGGCTTTTAAATGGTACATACTTATTAAAAATAGCATGTCCACGCTTACTAAAAATAGTAAGTTTATACTTTGTATCGGTGATGTCTGGGCCTTGGTGATATGGATAGGACATACTGAGGGCTTTTAAACGGTTCGTACTTATTGAAAATAGCATGTCCACGCTTGCTAAAAATAGTAAGTTTATACTTTGCATCGGTGATGTCTGGGCCTTGGTGATATGGATAGGACGTACAGATAAGTTAATAAATACCAAAAAATGAAAGTAAATCTTAGCTAAAAAAATAAAATAAAACATACCTAGAATGACTCATGAAATTGAATGAAAAATAGTCCTCAAGTGGGTATGTTTTCATCATAATTAGGAGGTTCTATAAGAGGTGTTAGAGCGAATGAAAAAAAGGAGGTATGTTTACACACTTGAAACATTTGAAAGTATCACTATGTGGTTTGGGTCTTAGAAGAGCTTGAACCGTGTTCATCTCACCTAGAGTTGGTCTTGTGGTACAACTCTTAGGAGTAAGAGTGGGGTTCAAACGATTAGCCATGGGAACCCTAATATCTGAACTAGTGAGGGATCGGTCAATGTCCTTTCATCTTGCCTTGCCTTGCATAGGCGGGTAGACTGGGCGTGTATTCCTAGTAGGCATGGCATCCCTAGGAGCCTTAAGCCCAAGATGTTTGTTAATGCGATTCAATATTACTTTAATTTCAGCTATCATGTATGAGTCTTGATCCAACATAGATTGGGTGCGTTGTTCTCATGCCCATCGGGGTTAAACTCATCTTTGCCCCTTGTGTAGAGTGTTGACCCAATAAGCCATTGTTGGAAGTGGATAACTCGACTTGTAAGATAACCCTATGGACTTTGGAAAGATATTAAGGCCTCTAAACATAAATAAAACGACATAATACTGAGTAACTAATACCACGTTTTTTTACCATTAAAAAAAAAAAAAACTAATACCACATTTTAAAAAAAAATCCTAAGTAACTAATACCTAAATAAACTAGGACCAGATCCTACGTCTAAAAGATACCATAACAATAAAAATTGACTAGTCTACTCTCTAATGGGAATTTAAACAAACACTGGGTATGCTCTAGATGAGCGACATAGGACCTACAGTTGATGTGAATCTAGCTCTGATACCACTTTGTTGTTAATCAAATCTAGATCTGACACCAAATTTATGCAAATCATATGCTCTGATCCCACTTTGGTGCAAACTTAGGGTTCACAGGCTCTTTGGAGAGCTCTGTTTTTTTATAGGCAAAACAATTTTCTTATGACTGCGACGAAATTTGTAGATGCGCTCCGGCAATGTGTGCTTTTCCCATTAGAAACTCTTTGGAGTACGTAGAAGCGTAAAGTTGCTAAACTTTTAATTAACACCAGTGTCACCAAACCAAATCAAATTAAACATTCAGAAATGAAATCAAAATTTTCACAAAAATGTTTCCTTGAAAGATAATTTATGGAGTTAATTCAATCCAAACAAATTTGCAATAATTAGATCACACCAAATGAAATCAGACGTATATAAATTGGGCAGCAATGTGATGATCAAGTCTACGATCTAAAATAATAAGAGGAGAAAATAAAACTAAGGCCCAACGTCAAGCTAGGTAGGTGATGTAAATAAAGGGTTATGGTGAATGGATAGCTGATCAATGTTGATAATAGCAAATAGGGTCACTAAAAGCAGGGTAAATAAAGGGACAGATCTTACCATTGATGCATACCTCAACCTTAGGTACCATGGAGGAGTGCCCAAGTGATGGAGGGATGAGCGTAAATGGAAGGAAGTAATGGAAGACTGTAGTAGAAAACGAGAATTCAAGCTAGGAAGAAACATAATGTGCTCAAGGTTAACTTTAATGGGAGTTTGCCAAGTAATTTGGAGCCTCCCTCAATAGGAGTGTCAAACCATATGAAGGTATTTGAGATGGTTTTCCTGGGCTCGGTAGGAATTTATGATTCCAAAGTGGTGAAGGCTGAACTCACTTGAGAAGGTGAAGGTTTAAGAACTTTTGTTTTTCAGAAACTTGGTAGAAGATTTCTGGTATAAGCATATTGATTAAGCGATTGCTCGGGCATTTAAGAAGAGCGGTAACGATAAAGGTTGGATCCCATTCTAAATGAAAATTTGGCTAATTAGTGATTTAAGTTTTTCATGCTATGCATGTAGCTACGAGCAAGGTTTTAAATTTCGGTTTCGAGGTAATTTCGGTCCTATCTGAAACCAAAATTTTAGCTGAAATCCCGAAAGTTTGGGAGAAATTTGGTAACAGGTGCTCGAAATGTCGTTTTTGGGGCCGAAATTTCTGTAATTTAGGCTGAAATTTTGTAAAGGAGTAAAAAATTAATATTTAATCTTAAATTTCACCTAAATTTCTGAAATTTCGACCGAAATTTGGTATGGTTCGGGAATTTTGGTTTCGGAATGTTTCAGTTTCGGTGTTGATTTCGGTTGAAATTTAAAACCTTGGCTATGAGTTAATGTTTTCTTTATCCAGAAGGTGGTTTTCTGTATTGGGAAATCATTGCACTCTTGAAATTTTCATTTCATCCTTTTCTGTAAAGAATTCTTTTTCTTTGGAATATTAAAAAAGAACGACAAAGAAGAAATCTTAAATCATCTACCTTGTGGCGGCATATCATCTTTTTTACTATGATGTCTGTTTTTTTTTTTTTCCTACTGCTTCTATTGTGAAACCTAATATTTATGGCCCTTCCATTCTCAACTCTATTCAACTCAACAAAGCCTTTGTCCCAAACTAATTGGGGTCGGCTAAATGAATCATTTAGAAAAAATTCATAAAGAAGGTAGAAGGAATCTACCCGGTTCTAATCCTCGTTCTAGTTGGGTTCTTCTACGTGGATAATTTTCTTCCATTCTATCCTATCCAAGGTCATGTTCTCTGTTATGTTCCTAGATATCAAGTCTTTCCTCACTCTTTCTACCCAAGTTGTTTTCGGTCTGCCCCTACCTCTTTTTACTCCATCAATTTGGCACAAGTGGCCTCTTCTCACCGGAGCATCCAAAGGCCTACGTTGGATATGTCCAAACCATCTTAAGCGGTGCTCTCTCATCTTCGCCTCAATTGGAGCCACCCCCACCTTTTTACGAATGTCTTAATTTTTAATTCTATCTAGCCTTGTGTGGCCGCACATCCATCTAAGCATTCACATCTCCGCTACACTCATCTTATGCACATGCTGCTTCTTGGTGGCCCACATTCTGAGCCGTACAGCATGGCTAGCCTCACAACTGTCTTATAAAACTTTCCCTTCAACTTGGTAGGGATTTTACGGGCGCTCATATTTATGGCCCTACCATTCAAAAATAATAATAATTTATGGCTCTATTAGCAAGGGAGTCTTATGATATGAATTTTCCTGAATAATTTTTTTGCAGATATGAGCGCTTTCTCAAAATCATGATTTTGAGTGTCCTCAAGAACACAAATCGACCAGTAAAGTTCTGGTTCATTAAGAACTATCTTTCTCCGCAGTTTAAGGTGTGGTCTTCCGTATCTTTCGTTTATTTTTTTATTCATTCCAATAATGCATAGAGCATCTGATGGGCTGAATGACCTGACTTTCAATTTTTCATCCAGGATGTTATACCACACATGGCACAAGAATATGGATTTGAGTATGAGCTCATTACCTACAAGTGGCCTACCTGGCTACATAAGCAAAAAGAGAAGCAACGGATTATTTGGGCATATAAGATCTTGTTTCTTGATGTTATTTTTCCACTTTCCTTGGAAAAGGTACTTTATCACTGCTTTGTATGTTTTTCAAAGCTTATTATCTCATATTTTCCTGTCTCCTTTAATTTGATGTGTCTCAACCATTACAAATTGTCTCCATGGATTGAAATTTCGGGCCGAAATTTTGGATTTCGGCCAGAACCGACACCGAAAGTACATGAATCTGAAATTTCTGCAAAATTTCCACCGAAATCCAAGATTTCCACTGAAATTTCTGAAATTTCCGCCAAAATCTTGTAAAATACCGTTTTTTTTTCTTCGAAAATTTACATGATTTCGGCCTAAACCAAAAAAATTCGGTTTCGGCAAACTGACATTTAAAACCTTGGTTGTGCCCCTTTCACATGCGTTATAGAATTCCATGTTCTTTACTTTCTCAAATGGTATTTGTCCGCAGGTTATATTTGTTGATGCAGATCAGGTGGTGAGGACAGACATGGGGGAACTCTATGATATGGATATAAAAGGGAGACCTCTTGCGTATACACCTTTCTGTGACAACAATAAGGATATGGATGGCTATCGATTTTGGAGACAAGTTATTCCTCTTCGATTTCTTAATTTTCATTTTCTTTGGGTATTCATAGATTTTTTTTTGTTTTCTGTTTTTTGAGCATTGCTGCTGTCTTTTTAATCTCCATTATTATTTTTGTTTAAAAGGGTTTCTGGAAGGATCATTTACGGGGAAGGCCATATCATATAAGGTATGGTTCCACTTTTCCATCTTATATTAAATAGTAATTTGGTGAACTTTTTGGTATACGAGTCCAATGTCCCTTACATGGCATGCTTCCTACAGTGCTTTGTATGTTGTCGATTTGGCGAAATTCCGTCAAACTGCGGCAGGGGATAATTTAAGGGTATTTTATGAGACTCTCAGCAAGGACCCAAACAGTCTCTCCAATCTTGATCAGGTAAGTGTCTTTTCTGCTAATTGACTTAATTGATACTTTTCTTCCGGCCTTACCCATGATTATTAAAGAACTGATGACATTTATGAAGAATGATAATTGTCTAAGGCTAGGGCATCTTTTTGAGAAAGATGACTTTGGCATCTTGGATTAATAAAACCGATCTGTGACTGCATGGTACTCTTTATGTGAAATAAACATAGGGCATAAAGGGGCTCTGTTTGGATCCAGGTGGAAAATTCCAGGGTCTATTAGGTTTGCAGTTTTCTACAAATAAGGAGAAGAAAGTGCAAAAATAATTATTTAAGAATGACTATAGTAATGAACTATCTTTTAGTCCATTCTTATTAATGTACCAATTCAATTTTCCTTCAATTGAAACCAATCGTTTATAATTACTTGTCAATTGTCATATTTTCAGGATCTTCCAAACTACGCTCAGCATACAGTACCCATATTTTCGCTCCCCCAAGAATGGCTCTGGTGCGAGTCTTGGTGCGGGAATGCTACAAAGCATAAGGCAAAAACTATTGATCTCTGTAACAATCCCATGACAAAGGAACCCAAACTTCAGGTAGTTCTAACGTCCAAGCTTTTCAATTATGCCCCTTACTCTCCTTACCAATCCTTACATCTATATTGATTCTTTCTTTTTCATCTCCTCTCAGGGTGCTAGGAGAATAATTTCAGAGTGGCCAGATCTTGATTCAGAGGCAAGACAGTTCACCGCTAAAATTTTACATGAAGAAATTGAAATTTCAGAGGTAGTTCTAACCCCTAACCAAACAGATAATTCGATAGAAGACTTAGAATCCCGGTCAGAGTTGTGATGGGGAATATAGGGCCTTTGATGAAGTGATACAATGTGAATTGAATTCTACGCCAAGCAGCTCCATTTTTTAAGCCTAACAAGGCAATTTAGCTAGATATTTTAGTAAATTAAAGAGGGAAGTTGCAGGAAGGGATACTTTAAAGCTCCTGGGGTCTATAAGAGGTTCCTGTAGATGATTTTTCTGCTGAATAAATCATATTTTTATATTATTATTTACACTTTTTTTATTTATTATTATTTCCTTTTCTCAAGAATTTGTAAAGACTAACTATCAGGTGAGCTTTGTAGCTTCTACCAAGATGTTCAGAATCCCCAAATGCATGTAATCCAAACAGCATGGATGTTTTGATATGTAATGAGAATGACTATAATACCTGAAATTCTTGAAATATTTTCTCTATGCTTTTTATTAACTCAGATATGTAGATTTTGTCATTGGAATCAATCATAATGACCCACCTTTGGGCCCGGACAGGGACATGTTTGTGTAATCGAGACCGTTGATCTGATAGACCACAATGAGGCAACTTTCATTGTCTTTGTCCCATGCTGAAGACATCCCACGCACGTAGAGCATTAAGGCCGACAAAGACTCCAAGTATGGCTCGTAATAATCTATCTTCCGGGGCATACGATGATTCTTTTGCTCCGGAAAATGGAATTCGGCAAATATTTTCTTACATGGAGTCATATTATATGTGAGGAATTATTCAATTCGTTCTTTTTTCTCTGACCGAGGGTCAGAACTTAATCACTTTAGGGATTCCGACGATTTGCTTAATCGATACAAATTGTAACCCGGATCTCGCAGAGAAACAAATTCAATTTATTTGTTTTCATGGGATGGGATGGATGGAAAAAAACTCTCATGTAAGGCCTTGGCCTTGTTCGTTTCGGATTTTGTGAATTGATTTTGAGTCCAAAATTGATAATTGGACTTAAAAAATCAGTTCTCAAGGTTCGAAGTGAGCATGGCCTAACAGTTTAGGCATTGATTATAATATTGAGTCCAATGATAAGTTTTGGATACAAAATCAATTCTCAGAATCGAAAACGAACCAGCCTAACAATTAAGTTTGTGTTCGGTCAAATGCTCGTTTTCATCATTCATAACCTAGGAATCCAACCATACAAATGAAAGCCCGGCATAAGAAGTATAATTTGAAACAATGTTAGACGTCTGTTTTGTTATAACGTAGAGGCAATGAGGAAAGATGGAAACTGAGGACCAGCCAGGTAAAAAACAAGCGAAATCCCTGAGAAGGAGATGAGGACGGGTGAGTGGAAATGGATACCATTGCTGGCCCTAAAAAGGAAGGCGAGGAAATGTAAGCCGCAATTTTTTGCCTACTGCCTTTCAAGAGAACAGGGACTTTTTTTTTAAAAGGTTGGGTTTAAGAAAGACAGATAAAAGACACCCAATCCCTGCATTTATCAGATAGAAAGAGGGAGAGAAAAAAAACAATGCTGAAATTGGTTCTTCTGCATCTCTCCCAAGAATCAGTTTTGGACTGAGAATCAATTCTCAAAATACAAACCAAACAGGGCCTGATCCTTCTGAATTGCAGCAAAAGGTAGGGAATCAAAACAAGTCCCCCAGCCATGGCTTCCTAAATCTAGAGGTACCTATTTATTTCCTGTTTGTCAGAGGATTAGGTTGTACATCCCCAACATTGCTAATCAAATTCCACTATGAAATTTAACAGTAAATTACATATTATAACACATTCAAACGTGAAATGATCAGTTTCCATAAAATAACTCGAGCAAAACTTAGTACTAACAAAACAGCAAACACGAAACCTAAATTTACTAGAATACTTATCCCCCTCTCATACTAGTCATGATACATATGCCAACTAGTAAGTCTGTAATTTCTTTTTCTCTTCTGCTTTTCCCCAACTAAAGTCTTATTAGTTTTCAGAAAAAGCACGCAAGTTAGTATATAGGGAAGTTAGGATCCACATCTTGAGCCCAAGATTCCAATCCCCCAATGATATCTTGGGCTGAAGTTAAACCCATCTTGTGAAGGTACTGAACAGCCCTCTGAGAATCATTACCTCTTCTACAGATGGCATAGATCATTGGTTTTTGGCCAGAACCCAAAGTCGTATTTTCTTCCTCTTTCTTCAAGGCTGAATGGATCTCTGGCAACCTATGCTCCAAACTGGAAAGTGGGATGTTCAAGGACTTGGGCAGGGCAGCAATCTCGAAGTGGTGCGATGGCCGCACGTCTACTATAACATGTGCTTCCCCATTAACAACTCGCGCTTTGTACTCAGTACTGCTAATTCTGGCACTCTCTGGAAGTAGGTTTAGCTTCGCACGAGTCTGCATTCAGTTAAGACTAAAAGTATTAACTTCCAAAGAGCTCTACAATCCATTCCTCATCAATACAAGGAACACAGTTTAGGATATAATATTGAAACAGGAAAAACTAGAAGAGTGAACTAGAATCATAAGTCAAATAAAAAAAACAAAAGATGACTGATGAAGTAAAACATTTCTGGTAACTTGCAACCATACCATGGCCATGGATTGGAATTTCGGTGTTTGGGCCTCACACGAAACGAAATTTCGGTTTTGGTGAAAATCTTATAATTTCGTCCAAACTTTTTAAATTTTGGTTTCGGTTTTAAATTTCAGTCCCGGCCGAAATCTGAAATTTCGGTATTTCGGCCGAAATTTAAAACCATGACCATGACGGCTGAGAGTAATTAGCTTTCCAAAAAACTGATTATTGATTCGGAACATGGCTCTTATGAGAAACCTTAAATACAGAAATTTCAGCCACCTCACATGTGCTTCAAGTATAGAGAAGTGCAGTAACCATACTTATCCCTTTTTTCACTGTAAAGTGGCCAAGTGGCTTGTAATTATCTGTTAAAAAGTAATCCTGGAAATTCCAAACGAAAGAACTGAGGCTATGCTACAAAGTTCAGGCAAAATTTACAAGGAAATTTTAAGAAAAGCTATGATCGGAAATGTTGGTTTCCCTCCATCTTGCGCATATTCTCCCCTATTGTTCCAGGCACAGAACCTGCTTGTGGAAATGCCCTATTGGCATTTCAGCTCCTCTATATGGAACCTCCTTTGGAGAGGGCTCCGCCAGTGCCTGAGGAGTTCCCAGCACGTTGGCCCCTCAGCTCCACGCTCCAAATTCCCCCTCCTCTTGTCACAAAGGGTGACCACTGCCCAGGAAATCCAGCCCCCTCTCGCTCCTTCGTAGCGTCTGTCACTAAGAAAGTGTATCTTTCCAAGTGCTCCCTTGGAGTGAAGACACCAAGGACGACTTTTAATTGGAGAATCTGCTATCTACTTCAACGATGAAGATATTCATAAAGGTTCCACTCGTTCCAGAAATCTCTAATTGCAAAATGTTCGTATGGAAGGCCTCCTATGCTCACGGTAAAGGAGACTCAAGTCTAATCTATTTCTTTTTGAGAATCCAGTGATTACTGTGATGGATAAGAGAGACAGAGACACCTTACTAATCCGCCTTTGCAATGATGAGGATTTCATGGATGTGAAAATTCAAGGATTCTTGCTCCGTTTCCTCAGGTGGACGCCCTATCACCCCTGTTTCGATAACTCTCCCAGGCCTCCCTCACTTCTGCTACAACGAGGTTTTCCTTGTCTCAGTGGGCAGAGCAATAGGATGACTTTTAAAGATTGATGGCCCCACGCTTCTTGGGACATGCACAGATGCAGCTAGGCTGTGTAAATCAAGGTAAATTCCTCATTCTCATAGGTGCTCCAAAGTCTAGTTCTGTAACCATAACCAAAACCTGGGTAGAGGTTGGTAGAAAGAAGATATATGCTGCTGATGCAGCTCCTAGTAATACCAGAATTCAGACCAATGCTCCTACAAACCTGCAGCATTCAGGATCAGAGGAAAAACAGGTAATGATCGTTGGATCAGACAGTTTTTCCAGGCCCTAATGTTCATTTTTATATCCCAAATCATCTTACCTCCATCTCCACCAAGCTTCCTTCACCCCATCATGGGTTAAGCAGCTTGAAATTTCAGGAACCTTAAGCCAAATATTGTCAAATATAAAAACGCCCGCTACAAACACGATGCCATCAGTATCCAAGATGATTGGGTAGTGATCAGATGTTTTCTCAGAAGAAAAACTTGGGACACTCCCAAGAAGTGTCCTTCCAAGCCTCTGCTCACAAAAAACCTGTCCAATCAGCACAGAACTGGAGAGGCCCTTTTATTGGACCACATGAATCTCAAGCTCCTATTTGAAAAATCCACCAACTCATTCTTGTTCACAAACTCATTAAAGTGCCTTATGATTGTCACCATTCTTTGCCTACCAACTTTCTCATGCATAAATCTTATGGTACTAAATCCCCTCCCAAACACCACTGATGGTGTGACCGTGCCTTAGTAGCATCAAATTTTGACCATAACCTGCTTCTCTCCATGGGATTCATGGGACCATCGACTGAAGTGACAGTCCAAACGGATTTATCAATCACATTTTGTAATAACCTTTTTAATTCTGTAGGTACAGGTACATTTTTTCTATCCAAGACATTTACATCGAAGCCCGCCCCTAAAGCTCTACCCATTTCCACAATATCTATCCTTCTCCTCATCCATACATTTATATTTTTGCAATGCATTCTTGCATATTTGTATCAATGGCAATTCAGATATGTACTCCCATTAAGGGACTCTAGTGAAACTTTACAACGACAAGATGCTTAACCTTGAATTTAAAAAAATGCCTAATCCGAAGTATCACTGAGGTTTCACTTCTTAAAATTATGGCATATAGTGGCAAACTCTAACGTACATACACCAAAAAAATGTTTCTAAATTTTATGTGGATTTTCATGCATATTAAATCAAGAAACTCCCATTCCCCCAACATCACCTTTCGTAAAGGTTTACGAAAAAGATAGCAAATTGATGTAGGCTACGGGTGCCCTTGAGTGCGGCCCCGCCTAGAATAAACCCGAAAGGGACGTCTTCGATCACCATCACAGATGTTAGATAAAAGAAACTATAACTAGTGTAACAAGAAGCTTACTTCATAAAGATTTTTTGTTTTTGAATGATTACTTCATAGAGATGTTATACAATCTTTATCACCTGAATAATGTACTATTAATGCTAGAAAAACATCAAGTGCAAGAAATTCCACCACCATTTGCAGTTAAGAATCAAAGATGGAGAGTAATAGAAAAGAGGAATACCGTAGTTGATATTGGAGACTGAGTGAACTTTTCATAATCAAAATCTCTAAACAGTTCGGGTGTCAACGCCGGTTTTTCTCCACAGACGTCACAGTGCAAAGATCTCCCTCTAATTTTAACCTAGGCAAAATGATAATGTTTTAGCAGCAATTCACTTTACATTGAATCTGAAAGTAAAAAAGGTTGATTATAGGACTCCATTAAAACAAGAACCAACCAATACTTTATTAAGCGAACACAATTCGAAAAGCTACTATAAGATTCAGATTGAACTGCGTTTTAGTAGCTAGAAGTGCACCCCACAATCAATTTACAAATTGTGAATGGTATAATTTCCCATGAATTATATACATATATCGATAAATATATAGAGAGAGGGAGAGAAAATGAATAAGACAAAATCTGCTGAAATGTGAGCATGTGTGGCTGTTTGGAGGGGAAATCCTCTCTTTTTCCCTCAAAAAGGGGTTTTTTTCAGGTTAGGACAGTAGAAAACTTGATTTCACGGTTGTTTATAAGAAAGATGTTACCTAGAAATTAGAATATGTATCTTTTTAGACATTAGGGTTTCTACTAGGTGTTGTTTGGACTTTCCTTTTCCTTCTTTTAGAAGCATTCTTAAAGTCTCTTTGTGTATCCTGCAGCTTCTTTTTAGACATTAGGGTTTCTAGTAGGTATTTTTTGAGAGTTTCCTTTTTCTTCGTTTAGAAACATTCTTAATGTCTCTTCGCGTATCTGTTTTCTCCATCTGTTCTGTTATAGAAATGTTATCTGAATACGGATGTATGTTTTACCCATAGACTGAAAAAGACAGTAACTTGAGAATCTTATGTGATATGTTTTGAACAAATCCCAAATCCCAATGCTTCTTTTTAGACAGTAGGGCTTCTAGTAGGGTTTGTTTTAAAAAAAAAATGAGGTTATCTAGTAGGTGTTGTTTGGAGTTTCCTTTTCCTTCTTTTAGAAACATTCTTAAAGTCTCTTTTGAGCGATGGTGTAAGATGATGTACAATGCATTACAGGGGAACCTTTTTGTACTTCTATAGTTGATATCAAGACAGTGTACTCTCTGTCCATGGAATTATTATGTAGTAAATATACACAATTGTACTTATATCCATTCATATTTGAATTTGAAGTGCAGGATTCTCACGAATGTGGCAGAATTTAATATTCACGTTTCCTGTTGAAGGTTTTAGAGTTCATAGTCTACCTCTCATAAAAACATAGAATTATGTTATAATACTAAGTTACTAACTCATCAGTCACCAGCCTACTCAAATTCTCACTGATAGGACCAACAAAGGCTTCTTTATCAATGTTTCTCACCTGGGATCATATAATGCACTTCCAAATAATTTCGGTTCTCATATTTAGTTTCTAAATTTTCAGCAGACAATGAGAAGTGAAAATCTGATGTTTAAGAACTTGAGCATGCAGTAAAATAAACAATTAAGAGAACAGGTCTCCAAACATAAAGAAACAAGAAACTTACAATACGTATCCGTGCAGATAACGCATCAAAAAGAAGCATCCGTCTCGAGAGAGGTTCACCAATGGCAGTTGCAATCTTTATAGCCTCTAAAGCTTGGAGGCAACCAATCACTCCAGGAACTAGAAAGTGGAATAGATAATAAATAAAATAACTACACCGTAAAAAGAAAAAAAGGATTTCTGTCTTGGATTCCAAGCTAGTAATTTAGATTTCATGTCTAGAAAACCCCTAGTCTCAGCGACTTACCAACTCCAAGAACTCCACTGTCAGAACATCTCTGACATGCAGTTGTAGGTGGTGGCACCGGGAATAGACATCGATAGCATGGACCTCCATTATGATTGTAAACAGTGAGCTGCCAGCACAAATTTGTTGATTAAATTATATTAGGGGCAATTCATAACAATATTAAAATCTGAATTTGGCAATGCATTCCTCATATCAGATGATGAAAAACCTGTAAGCTAAAAATTAATGTAAAAAGGAATTAGCAATTCCAAAAGAACAACTGGAAAGCAACTCATCTCTAAGAATCCTTTGTGATTTACAATAGATGGAAAGTGTACCTGCCCTTCCAATCCCAATGCCGCACCAGATACAAGAGGCTGCAGAGACAAAGATAAAAGAGGCCAGAGAATTACATGCCATCTTTGGGAACTCAAATCAGAACTTTTTCTTTCCAAGTTATAAATTTGGAGGCAGAAAGTAAGAACTAAAATGGGCCATATTGATTTTATGAGTAGGCAAAAAGAAGGTGATAACTCCATCGCTCCAATAATAACACAATTACGACAGATGTAGCCTATATTACTTAAAGAAAAAAAACTAGCATATAGTTAGAAGCAATGCGGGAGTGGAAGGTATTTAAAATTATGTTGCATATATAGATCGAGAGAAATAACAACTACTTTATTGCGGGAGAAAATATACCAAAAGAGAGGGTACAAGATGATGTCAATGAATGAAGGAGGAAAAGAATCAACCACAAATGCTGATACTCCATTCTACCCAATCAAGTGCTTTAGTAACTAGAGTATCCACCAAGGCATTAGCGCTATGAAATACGTGAGAAAAGCTGAAAAAATATCCGTACTCAAGTTAAGGATCTCATAATCTAATTTGTTAACTGCCAAGGCTCAATCTTAATGTCAGTGCTGTGACGTTCAACCTGAATGCTTCTATTAAATCTACCATAATAACATAAAGACTGACAAAAAGGAAGCAAGTCCCGCTTTGTAAGATCCACAATAAGAACAGGTTCAGAGTAAACTATGATGACTTTGCCCACGTCATTAGCGAAGAACTCCTCCTGTCTTAATGGGCGCCAAATTACCTTGAGAGCTTCCACGAAAATTTATCTTGAGCGATTTTGAAGGGGGTGATAACAGGCTCACAAAACTTTATCCACCTAAGGAAAATCAAAAGCAATCTCCTTCAATTTCAGAGATAAGTCTCCACATATGCACACATTTCGTTTGTAGATAAAACTAATTTGAATGATAAATCTAACTTAATAACATTGTCAATATCCAAGGCGTAACCTTACTGTTGAGAATGCAAATATTCATTTCCTTCCATAAAGCCCAAAAAACCACAATTAGAGAAATTCTCTAAAGGATTTTTCCTTGTCATTGAAGAACCCTCTGGCCCAGTTACTGAGCAGATCCAAAACTGAAGCCTGAAACTCTGAGGACACACCAACAAAAACGAAAATAAATCACACATTTACCACCACCTGGCAATGGATGAATAGATGATTTCTCGATTCCCCTGCTTCCCCAAAGAAGGAACACATATTTGTGCCATGATTTTATGGGTGCACATATTGAAAGCAAAAAATGAAAACTGTTACTATTTTTTTGTTTTTGAAATGGCTATGAAAAGTGTCACTACTTTCATCCATCTTGGTGGTATAATCCTTGTGACACTTTCCTGTGAAATAATATTAAAGAAGAATTTGATTATTTAATAGTTGGTCTCCCAACCAGTGGACTGTTGGGCTTTAACAATCTAGTCGGCTGCAGGCTTGAATCAAAAGGCGAAGCCTGTCAATATGAACCATGAACTGTTCTAATAAAATATTTTTATATTGAAATAATTCCAGGTGCACTGTTTGTATTTACAATGTAACAATTTACGAGCACGCTACAAGAGGAAGAGGATTCTATAAGAACATAACCTATAGATTGAAAAAAAGGAAAAGAAGAGTGCAACACCCAGTCTACTTAGAGGGTCACCATCCTAGTACTTTCCATGCCCAAGTCTGGAGTTCTGATGGGATCTGGGGCATTTGTGCAATTTGACCTTGTAGATGGTTAAAACATTTTGTTCTAGATTGACAAATGGTTTCCCCCTCTTTGTGAGATTTCTGAACCTTTTAGTGCCCTTAATCCTAATGCTATGGTCTCAGATTATGTACACCATGTGACCTTCAGGTGGTAATGAATCCTTTCATTGGGTAGGGAGCTTTGTCTAGGTCTTGGATCAATCTTAAATCTTTTGCATTCACGCATGGGTATAAAGACTAGCATATATATTTATTGGACCAAACATTGTTTCTCAGTGAAGTCTTTCTATAAAGATGATAATTCTCCACATGAAATTCCCCACATTATCCACTATAAGGATCAAGAAAACTTCACAATGATCTAATGATCTATCTTTCAAATTTGATAATCAGAATTCTATATAGGTTCTTGCTAGAAATTCCTTTACAAAATAATGTCAAGTCTTCCTCATAAAAAACCATGAGTCCTCTACTTCTGAGATAAAGTCGTCTTCACAAAAAACCATATGCATTAGACAGTATACTTGTAAATTATATACATCGTGCATTTGTGTCATTCATTCACATCAGAGGATGCTAGCCATTTTAAAGGTAATGAAAAAATGTGAACAATCACCATCCATGTGAATGAATGACACAAATGCACGATGTATATAATTGCAAGTATACTGTCTAATGCATGTGGTTTTTTGTGAAGACGACTTTATCTCAGAAGTAGTGCTTCCATGAGTAGTGCTTCCATTCCTAGATAGAATGGATGCACGATGATGTTACATGCCTAGATTCCTGCAGATTTCATGGCTGTGATTCTTTTAATTGTATTCCAGAGTGAGTGTTGCTCCCATAATTAACATCAACATTAGAGACTTGCGCAAAAACTTGCCTTAAGTGCGCTTATTATGTAGTACGAAACAATAGTATTGGGTTGTTTCCTTGATATGATTTTTTTTTTTGAAGAGGAATATGAATTTTTCTGTATTCGTTTTATCAGTGGAGAAGTCTGATTCCCCATGGATTATCTATCATAAAGTAACAGAATATGGGACATAAAAAATCAAGAAACAAGGAATATCAAGCATGATTTGTATAGCTCTTCTACGTAAACTCAAAGTGCCTCAGAGCACATATACCCAACAGAGGTGCCAGTTGAAATAACACCTGGACACTCTGTGCCACAAAGTAGAAAAGTGAACTAATTTTCATTAGCAGAGTAACCTTTAATTTTTAAGATTATTAGAAATGACTTCGAAATATTGAATGGTTTAGGAGACAAAATTTTAAATCTGTTAAGCACACAAGACTGGAAAACCAGCATCAATCTACCTACCCTGTAACGGAAACCAACTTCCAATTTTTTTGCCTAAATTGTAAAGTATCTATATAAAGCGAGCAGGTAAATGAAAGTGTTTACCTTTCCCAACAAAACACAGCAGTCGTTAATCATGTACCGGCTTGGAACGTTGTCTGTTGCATCAATCACAACGTCATATCTGAAAAAATGCTAGTAGCCTTGGAAAGCATAAAGTTTTTGCAGATCAAAAGATGCACACACAGGGTATCCCCACGCCAATATTTAGGGAGGGATTATGCCAAACGGATGCACGCAATCACCCGTAAACCACGTATATCGGGTAAGCCCAGGGGGGTTCGAACTCGCGTCAATGGGGAGCATACCCATGACTTTAAGCCCAAGAGCCACTCCCGTACGTGTTATCAAAAGACAAATATGGCTATGAAGGGAGTATTGTGGGTCGCAATTTTATAAATTGTTATGAAGGATACTTGCTCAAAATGTTCAAAGCATTGCCTGCCTGCAAGGCTTCTCTGTGCTCCACTATCTGAATTGTGGAGTTTATCCTGAAGTTAAATAACATGATAAGGTTGTAGTCACAAGAGAAAAATAAAAATAAAGGTACCAAGAAACCCTTATCCATCAAGAAAGATGCAATTAACCTATGGTTTTAACAATAATATACATTGGACACAACTTGAGGTCTGGGTTTTTTCTTTTTTCTTTTTTTTTGGGGAGGGGGGAAGAGAAGGACAACTTGAGCTCTGATATATTTCATATTTTCACGGAACAAGCTAGATGGTGCAGAAAAAGATTACTACATACGCACAACAAGCAGCAGCAGCAGATTTCACTTTTGACTGCCCAATGTATGCCTCAGTGTGAATAATCTGATCAAAAGTCAGTAACATATGTCACTATAACTGAATAGAACAACAGAAATAAATGGAAAAAATTAAACAGAACACAGAGAAGATAATGGAAACTAAACTATCAAAGAAAACTTTAACTAGTAAAAATGCGTGGTTAGTTGTCACTTTCGAGTGCCTAATGTATGCCTCAGTGTGAATAGTCTCTCTCTGCCTTAATCTTCTAAAGGAATATCGAAAATTTTCATTTTGTTAGTTAGGTCCCGTCTGTTTGCAATTCTAGGAGGTGAAATGAAGCAATGCAAAGTGGGTCCGCGTGGAGTGGAAGCGAAATGGAGTGGGAAATGGGAAGTTTGTTGTCAAAATACGAAGAAAGTGAATTAGAGTGAAGGTTGGGATGTCATTATCAAAACAAGGGAGATTTTCCATGGAATGGGGTGTCATTAGCAAAACAAGGGTCCAAGTGAATTAGAGTGAAGGTTGGGATGTCATTATCAAAACAAGGGAGATTTTCCATGGAATGGGGTGTCATTAGCAAAACAAGGGTCCAACTGGGTGTCACTATCAAAATAAGGTGGTCTTCGACATTCTTTTGTGGGAAATTACATTTCTCACTTTGCTAGAGCGGAAAGTGCAGGGAGCAAAATTTATTCCCACATAGGCAGACAAGGGAATGCCAGAGACATTCCCAAGATACAACTACATGCAAAAAATGCTTGGAAAATAGATTTTTTACGGCTTTCCGTCAGTCTTCCATAGCAAGAACACAACTAATGAGGCCTTGGGAAAAAATTATGAAGGAAAAATGAAAAAAAAGAATCCATAATCTTGATCCTCTTACGTCAATCAGAAGGCTCTTGATCTTTGTCTCTAGAACAAGCTTTCACTTGTTTTTTTCCATGAAAAAGAAGATGGAAGAAGAAAAAAAAAATCATATTATTTCCCTCTTACGTCAACCGGTAGGCCCATAATCTTTATCTCTAATAGGTCTTTTCCTCAATTGTAATGCTTGGGAAATCTTTATTTTATATTTTCCTTCAAATTAATTTTTTCCTTTCTATCAAACTCATGCATTGGATGGGACGGCTCTGATTATCTACATCTACAAGGGGGCCAACGACATGGCGACTGGGTTAGTCAGAATGTAGACCTACACCATCTTTGTATTTGGGATTCCCCCCTTGGAGTGCGGCCATACTGAAGTATAATAAGTAGAAATAGTGATTAAAAACTCAGACTTGGACTCAGAGAGTCGACTCGGGCGAATCAATTATAGGCATGGTCAACTTTTAATTACCTCGCGTGAGTCAAAGGAGTTTCTGATTGACTCGGTAGGGCCAAACTCAGATGAGAACTCGGCAAAAATAAAACTGAGTTGACTCTTGTGAGTACAAAACTGAAACCAGAATAGCAAGGAAGATTCTTAAGTGTTACTTCAAACCAATTGACGGTGCTTGCATCTTGGGCGATAGGGTAGGTTCTTTTGGTCTTCATCCCTTTTGCCGTGATTTGGACTCTTTGGAAAGAAAAGACAGCTTTGACAAGGTTTTAAATTTCGGTTTCAGAGGTAATTTCGGGGGTAACTGAAACCGAAATTTTAGCCGAAATCCCGAAATTCGGTAAAGGCGCTCGAAATGTCGTCTTTTTGGGCCGAAAATTTCTGCCGAAATTATCGGTAATTTCAGCTGAAATTCTGTAAAGGAATAAAAAATTAATATTTTTTCAAAAATTTCGGTTTCGGAACGTTTCGGTTTCGGTCCTCACTGAAATCCGAAATTTCGGATTTTGGCCGAAATTTAAAACCTTGATCTTTGAGGATTCAGTCATTTCTTTTAGGCGGATTTTATGGGAGATCAACATCCACTGGTATGTTGGGGCAATATTTGATCGTGCAAATCTTGTACATTTCTCCCTTTTTCAATAAATTTTCTTATCCATTTCAAAATAAAACAATGAATATCACAATAAATCAAAGATCAGTTACCAGTCAAGGCAAGCAAGTCATAATTCATTGAATAAGTGCATCCAGAACCAAAATTAGAATTGACATGTATAAATTACACACATACCTGCCGATGTAGATTATTAAGCTCAACAACATCATGATCAACAAAGCCTAAGCAGCCTGAGACAATAAAATTCAAGAATCATTATTTGGAATTTTAGATTAAAAATTAAGTACCAGAGTCCACAATAAGAGGCATACTTTTGCAAATAAAATACATATTAATCAGTCTAACTGAATGACACAAGCTAAAATCCCGAAATTGAACTACAGCATTCTGATTAATAATGAATTAATAATAAAGAATGCTTAATCACAAAGCTCTTGAGATTACAAAATAACAAAGCTCCCTTGGTTTTACTAATGACCAGCAAAGTTTATTAGCAAAACATCACGAATGGCGCATTCAGTTAGTCAAAATGGGCAGTGAAAGTAATTTAGAACACTTAATAAAAAGGCAAAAAGCTTAGTTTCTAAGACGATTAGAAAGAAAAAATAGAAGCAAATTCCCACAAAAGGCTTGAGTTTCAATTTGTATGAATAACTCCAGGGTTTCTTTATGAGTTAAAGACATTACCAACACCACAAGCTGCAAGATATAATGCAGCAGGTGAGCCCAAACCTCCAGCTCCAACCACCAAAATGGAAGACTTCAAGAGACTGGACTGCCCTACAACCAAACAAACAAGAGAAAATGGTCATTAATTTGAAATTTGCAAGTAAAGAATAATGATAATAACATAGTAAAATTAAAGGTATAAAATTGAAAACAACAAAGAATGATTTAGGATGAATGCATAGAAATCAGTAATGGATAGAACTAAAATCAATATGAATACAATGAAGAAACAAAACCCAATAAACTCCCCCTAAACACAATAGGATTTTTAGGGCATTCGTTGCAAAAATTCAACTTCCTAATTTTTTTTGAATGATTTCAACTTCCTAAGTTAATTAATGAACTTATGTATTTAACCAAGTTTATTTATTTATAATTTAGAGCTGATATTCCTAAGTTAATTAATGAACTTACCTACTTAACCCAGTTTATCTATTTATGATTTAGAGCTGATAATTACAGTATCAAATACAGGTCTAGTTGTCAACTACCAGCTACCGAAAAAATGATAAATTTTTTCATGTTCCCATACAGAATAGAACTGAAATCAGTATTAATACAATGAAGAAACAAAACCCAATAAACCCCACTAAATAAGACAAAATTTTTAGGGCACAGGCAATAACAGAGAGTGAAAAAGTACAGAAAAACAAATAAACAAACAAACAAACCTTGAACTCCAAATGAAGGAAGCAAGAGGTGGCGACTGTATCTGTGTATCATATCGGGAGTCAAGCCATGTGCTAAATCCCCATTAGGGTTAGGGTTTTCTTCTGGAGAATTAGGGTTTCTCTTTTTTGCAACCATCTCACTCAATTGGGCCTCAAGAACAGATATACGATTCTCTATCTCGTTCTTTTCAGTTTTCAGTTTCTCAATCTCTCTGATAATATCAGACGCGTCTCCCCCATTGATCGTCATTCTCTTTCTAGTTATATAATGCTATGATCAAAATCAATCTGAAAATTTTAAGAAGAGAACAACTGATTGGGATTTTTTTTTCCTGTTTTGCAGAGTCAAGAATTATAACCAGAGCTTCGAATGGTGGAATGCTCGGAGAAAGAAGGTAAAACCCTGGCTCTTTATTCGGTGGAAATAAGTGAGATGACGAAAATACCCCTCTGGTAGGGTGCAGCTCGGGTCAGGCTGGCCCAACCCGAGATAACATTCCCCCAACCCTAACCCAAGCTTATTTGGGTGATCCAAACCATTCATTTTTAAGGCCCTCTCATAAATAGGGTGTCCACAAAAAATTAGATTCATAGGATCATTCTAACCATTCGAACTGTGAAGGCAGAAAATTGACTAATTTGTGAAGGTTTAAAAGACATCCATTTTACCTCCACAAATCATACGGTTGGGATATGAGAAAACGGTTCCTACACATATGTGTAGAGAGTTCTCTACACACTAGCTTAAAATACAATGGGGCCCACATTGTTTGGGTGATCCAAGCCATCCATTTTAAAGGCCCTCACATAGACAGGGTGTCTACAAAAAATCAGATCCATAGGATCATCCCAACCGTATGATTTGTGGAGGTAAAATGGATGTCTTTAAACCTTCACAATTTTTTGCTTCCACAGTTCGAATGGTTAGGATGATCCTATGAATCTAATTTTGTGTGGACACCCTATCTATGAGAGGGCCTTAAAAATGAATGGTTTGGATCACCCAAATAATGTGGCCGGATCACCCAAATAATGTGGCCCCCACTGTATTTTAAGCTAGTGTGTAGATAACTTATCTACACATATGTGTAGGAACTGTTCTCTCTCTCTCTCTCTCTCTCTCTCTCTCTCTATATATATATATATATATATATATATATATATATAGAGAGAGAGAGAGAGAGAGAGAGAGACAGAGAGAGAGACAGAGAGAGGGAGAGGGTGTCCACAAAAAATCAGCTCCACAGGATCATCTCACCTTATTTGGGTGATGTAAAGCATTCATTTGAGGGGCCCACCTTATTTGGGTGATGTAAAGCATTCATTTGAGGGGCCCAGACATAGAGAGGGTGTCCAAAAAAAATCAGCTCCACAGGATCATCCCAACCCTACTATTTGTGGTGCTTAAAATGATGAGGAAAGTGTGTGTGTGTGTCACTAAAGATACCTAATCAACAATAGGGAGGTCTTACCCACGCAGACCCGGCAAAATTGAACCCGTACCCGCATGTACACCCGGCCCGTTGCAAGATTTGCGGGTACGGGTACAAATATTTTTACCTGTCAAAAATATACCAACACCCGGTCCGCACCCGTGACCAGTAGGTGGGTCTGGGTCGGGTCTTATTGCCCATGGGTTACCGGTCAAAAGTAAAAACTAGGGTTAATTCATTTTCAACTTTTCATTCTTCATTTTCAACTTTTCAACTCCACAGCCACGGTGTGTTCGGCAACTATTCTTTCACGGGATTTTCCCCTTTTTTGGGGGGTGGAGAATGACGAAAGCCAAAAAAAATCTCAAAAATCATGTTCAGCTGCGTGACCCGCTAAGGTCCGTTTCCAAAATTTCTGCTACTTTGTCGACTAAAAAATATGCTTCCTCAGAGTGATAAATAACCGTTTCTAAAATTTCTCGTCACTCCGTTTCCGCCCGATTCTTTAGGCAAGAATGAGAAGTGTCGCCGATCATGCCTGAAACCTCTCAACCTTCGCCGACCTCAAGATTGTCTTCTCCAACCCTTTCCCTCCCACTAAAACCCTCTCCCAAAGGCTCCAGGACATTCTCCCATCTTGTACAAAGGTCATCTCTCTCCCCTATTTTTTCTGAAGTCTTTCCCCTATTTATTTTTCTTTTTTTGCAAGGGAAAAATGAAAAAGAAACCCTAACTTACTATTATGTCATTCAAAACCTCTCGACCCAACTCCTCTCATCGCAACCCTCATATCTAAGAATTTTTTTTCGGATTTGTGGGTTGTTTATTTTGAAAAATATGAGATTTGTAGGCTGCTTTTCGTTTGATATTTAGATGCTTATATTGAAAAAAGATCCCTCATTTTTTGGTTGTTTAACTTGACCGAAATCATACCTTTCTGGGTTGCTTATCTCAATAAAAGTCTGATATTTTTCGAGTTTGTTTTATATAAGATTTTTGGGTGGTTTATTTTGATAAAAAAAAAAAAAATTTAGGCAAATTTTGGGTGCTTCATGGTTGGAAGCTTAGAAATCCCTGGCTTAGGGGTAGAACTCCAAAATTTGGCGGGTTACCCGCGGGTTTACCCGTACCCGCCCGAGTGGGGTATGGGTACATGAAATGGCTACCCGCAGAATCACGGTATGGCTACCCACAGAATCGCGGGTATATTTTACCCGTACCCGCTGGGTCTGTACCCGCACGGGTTACCCGTTTGCCGGCTCTATACCCACGCCACTCAAAACCCATGCATCTGATGCCCCCCCCCCCCCCCCCCCCCATTTTCCCTCATGTTTTGATGTGGGGCCCGGGGGGTGGGTGGGTCCCACAATCTCAACCCCAAGGCCATGCATAGGGTGGGCCCCACTGTTTTGTTTTGATGGAGTGGGCACCATTGTTTTAGATTATGCATAAGGTCCAAATATCAATCTCCTAAGGTCATGTTTGGATTGCATTTTATTTTTATTGGAAAATTTTGGAAAGGAAAAATATTTCTAAATATTTCTACCTCTTTTTTTTCACACAAAGAAAGTTAAATTGAACCAATTCTAGTCAATTTCTATTTACAGGGATAATATCCCTCTAAATTAACCGTATTTGTATAGTTTCCCAAGAAAATATTTTCTATCAGATATATTTTCCTTGCAATCCAAACAGGGCTCAAGTAGGGGTGCAACTCGGGTGGAGTTGAGGCCACCACGAACCCGATCCGAGGAACCATTTACTCAACCAGAACCTGATCAGACCCGAGGTTCAACCCAACCCAAAACCATTTTTCCAAACCGAACCTGAGTTCCAACCTGTCCCAACCCGATCCAACCCGAGTTTTTAAGCATACTAAAGACTAAAAATAATAAAGATAAAATTAAAAAAAGTCGGATTTCACTTGCGTCGGCTAGCCCTAACCCTCAACCCAAACCCAACCTGAACTCAACCAGGGTTAGGAAAACCCAAACCAAACCCGAACCGAGCCACACCCATCCCGAACCGATTTTTTTTTTTTTTTTTGGGTTAAACCCGACCCGAGTTTCACCCCTAGGCACAGGTTAATAAAAGCCAAGCCCTCCCCTCTTTTTTCACTTTTAAATCCCGTTATACTTCACCGGAACCTGTAAAAAAGCGCGCGGAGAGAGTCTCACATCTTCTTCCGAGGACAAATTTTTTCAAGGTACTAAAATCCCTCCCTCCTCGTCTTTTCTTTCTCTCGTGTTTTTCCCCCTTTTTGATTCGTTTGCTTTCTTTGCGACGCTCATGGCGGAATACCAATCTATATATAAGCCTAAACCCTAATCCTAACCATTCCTTTCTCAAGACTAGAATCATCGTTGTCTATCAGCAGAATGAAATGCTAATTTCTCGTTGGGGCGATTATTTATTGGTTGAGAGAAAGAAAGATTAGGGTTTTTGCGATTTTGATTTATGGGCTGTAATTCTGCACCTGGTTCGTTAATTTAGCTGCCATTATTTAATTCTAGGGATTTTGCTCGGCAATTTTGCGGAAAGCCCTTTCGCGGCTGACTTTCGCATCATAGAACAGCCACACAGGCTCACTTTTTAGAAGATTTTGTCTTATTCATTTAATTCATCTGAGGTGGCTGTTCTCGCATGCAAAAGTCAGCCGCGAAATGGCTTTTTGTGAAATTGACTAGGAAATCCCTTCATTTTATTATGTGTGTAATTGGCCGTAACACAAATAAGCAAAGAAAAAAGATAGAAAAAAAGAGAGAGGAGAAGGGTTCATTCATTCGAGGCGACCGGACCTCCTAGACTTTCAATTTGAGAGGAACTATGACTCTACTAAAACAATGTTTTTTTGTTGCCAAAGTTTCTCATTTTTATTGTAATACAATTGTTTAAATACAAGAACAAAGGTAATTACACATCGTCAATCCATTTGTCCACTTACATTACATATCATCAACAACTAACACCCACTACCCTAAAACACATAAGCCATAAACACATAATAACTACATTACAACTACCCCATAAACACCATAATAGTATGCACATGATAGAACTTCAAAATAGAAAATAGAGAAGAAGATGATAGAGAAAGAGGAAAACAGTGAGTTAATTTGAGAAAGCTCAAGCCTTCAATGCGCTGAAGTACTTGCGATTATTTCCTTGCTGAATAGCCATACAAAATCTATAGGGAGACCAAAATAGGAA
This sequence comes from Tasmannia lanceolata, assembly GCF_043159265.1. Lineage (NCBI taxonomy): Eukaryota > Viridiplantae > Streptophyta > Magnoliopsida > Canellales > Winteraceae > Tasmannia > Tasmannia lanceolata. The sequence continues at coordinate 990,170 of NW_027518690.1, read as the reverse complement.
ATAGAAATCAATAAAAAAGGGAAAGGGAAATAAGAAAACCTACTACAATAGAAATAACGAAAGAAGAAAAACTGGTTGTAACATTCTCCCGCACTTAATTTCAACCTTGTCCCCAAGTTTGATTAGTCGTAAACTCTAGGAATTTCTGCTGCACTACAAAGATATCATGCTCCTTTTGCAATAGCTTTTTCATACGATGATTGCTGATCGTAGTCACACTTCTTCCACCTTTTCCCTTAATAGTCACTCTTTTGCCATTCAATGAAAATTGAATTAGATTGGGAAAAATTCCAAGTAATATCTCCCAAAGTGTGCAACCCTTGGGCTCCCAGGACTAGATCACAATCCCATTTTAGCCAGGATTTGAAATTTTTTCCCATTTCTATGGCTGGTCCTTACCTTTTAAAACAAATAACTGGTCCTTACCTTTTAGACTGTGATATCTAAACCAGTGTCTTTGGGTCAGTTTAGTTCTGTAACCCACTTGCATTTGGGTGTAATTTGGCAACCTGAAAATTTACCCCGAAAATGGCAACTGTGTTTTTTTAAGACTGCAAATTTATACACAAGTTGCACTCAAAATGGATGCAATTGGATTGTACACCTAAATGGGCTCTTTCTCTGCTATTTTTATGATCTTGATCACCCATCCCACTTTAAATGGTATCATCCACCATGTCTTTTGTTTAACATGCAATCTTCATTTGAATTTCTCTGTTCAACTCAATATCATGTGACTTGCTGAAGAACTGATTCTTTACAGCACTTTTCTTTCTTTGTATGTGTTAGCATTGACATTCCTAGATAAATTATTTGATTATTAGTTGTTGATTTTCTGAGTTTGTTGATAGCCTGATACTGACTATTTGAAAACATCATATGTTGTTCCTGACATGATGGAACCAGATAGTTATAGAAGCTATGGGTCTGGCAATAGATTCTATGACATACCAAAGCCCAGAAAATCCAACCCACCAATTTCATAAGCTGAAAATTATAAATTTCCCGGGATTTTAAGCACTTAATTTCATAAGCTGAAAATTCTAAATTTCCCGGGATTTTCAGCGCAAGTGAACAAGCGCGGGAAACCATTTCCTGCACAGTTTCCCGGAATTTCCTGCGCAAGTGAACAGGTGCGGGAAACCTTTTCCTGTACAATTTTTCGGGATTTCTTTTCCTTTTTGCCACGTCAGATTCTCGGGAAACCTTTTCTTTTCCTTTCCCGGGAAAACAAGTGAACGGAGCCTTAGGGAGAGAGCTATTCAAAAAAAAAAGGGGGGGAATTAGCGAGAGCAAAATAGGAAATAGAAATCAGTAGAAAAGGAAATAAGGAAACCTACTATAATAGAAATAATCTAAAGGAGGAAAACTGGTTGTGACATTACACATCAAATTCATCGCTTGAGAAAAGAAAACTGAAAGATAGCATTGATATTATTTTTACTAGAACAGAAATTTGAGATATATGTGCGATTTTTATGCTTTGAGTCTGATGCTGGTTTTGATATTTACTCTCTCTCTCTCTCTCTCAACTGCCCCCTATGAAGAGAGGTAGGGTTTCTACTTCTTAAGTTTTCTGGTTTTTATTTTTTGCTGGAATTACTGTTTAAGCAAGCATGGACATGAAAAATAAAACAGAAACTATAGTTTCTTATTCCAGTCATTTGGAGAAATTCTATATGGAGAAGACGTCCTTGTTATGATAGAATAATGAGGGGTTTCTTGTGTTGCATAGGCTGGTCGCCGACTTTGATTGATCCAGAGTGTCCATCTTGTGGGTCCTATCTTGGATCTCTAATGCCAAAGTCATTTGGAATGGACAATCTACAAATGGATTGCCCAATGGAAAAAAAGTATTGGCAGGGATATGCATTTGACATCCAAAAATACATTTCATTGGATAGCTAGGATAGTCCGATCAGCATGATTTTTGGCCATGTGAGATCCATGATGAGACCCGCCAAGTAGTTAGCTCAGATTGATACTGTAGATTACCCATGCAATAAAGGCACACCTCATTGTTATTCTGTACGAGGATGCTCTGAACTTGGTCACTCCTCCCCTACACCCCCCCGCTTTTCCTCTGGTTTTTTTTCTTTCAAGGAAGCAGGATTCTTCCCTGGGAGCCTTCGATTCCCGCTTTTGATTCTCGCTCTGGCAGTTCTTTATATATTTTTGTTTATGAAAGGAGTTCGGCCATGGACTGGCGCCTACAAGATATTTTTTACCTAATAGGCCCCGCCAGAGATATACGGTAATCGATTCTACTGTTCTGGTGGGCTACTAAATGGTTCCTTTTTTTTTTTAATCAAGGGGCTTGAGCTATTTGTTTGGCATGGAATCTGCAAGCACACTGTGGTATCCAGATCAGCGGTCCCGATCACCGCACACATGTGCCACATGTTATGGTGGGAACTGGGAATCACAAGTAAAAAAAAAAAAGTAAAATGGACTGTTATTGGCCTTGCTCTTTATGATGTAGCTAGTTGTTGCTGGTTAAGGGAGATTATGGTTTTTCTTCCAAATATTCTCATCTTGGTGATATGATATATTGTTTGGGAAACACGGAAAGTGGTGGCTTCGACTATTGTTAGTTTGCTTTTCTTATCTTTGTTTGGTATACACTTTGTCCTTGCTGTTCTGCATTTTGGTGTTTACTCTCTCAAGAGTTCAATTTCTATAATCCAAAACTGTCAATTATCACTGGTTAGCAGATACCAATAATTGCAAACTTTCCTGAGAACTCAGCTTTATACACATGCAAAAAGCACATGAATATACCCACTTTCGCGTTGGTTTTCAAAATTCTTCAAACCAGATGAGATGTTTGTTGTCAGACTGATTAAATGTCAGCATTGGAGAAGCGATGCAGAAACAAAGTGAGAGTCTCTACATTCTATTGATTTCATCATCAGATTTTGACAATTTGATCCACTGTAGAATTAAAAATCTCGTTACCAGAATGTTTCTTTAAACATTTCTTTTTCTTGGTAGTTTCTTTCTAAATCCACTAGAGAATCTGTTGGATGGTTTCAGAATATTTGCATGTGCATATTTCCTTTTGGTTTTGTGATGGGCACTTCAGTTTATTTTTTATCATTCAAGATAATGTCTTATTAACCATATTTGCTTATGGTGACTGTTGGAAAGTTGAATTTACTCACTCTTAAGTAAATCCATCTTCTGAAGAGTTTTTTCTTCAGGTGACAAGTGGGACCATGAAACGCAAGCGGGGCCCTAGAGCTGGTGATAAAAAGGGGAAGCGAAAAGAACTGGTCTTGGTTTCGAATGATATTGCCCCAAATCTTGTTAGTTTAAACACACAAGATAATTCGGGTTTCGATGACATTGATGATGGTCAACTGAATTCTACTATTGATATTGAAGCACCCTCACCTGGGCCTGATAAACTAAGCAATGCTATAAGTACAGGTACCGATGGATTGAATAATAAGCCAGCTGGGCAATCTGGACATGGGCGTGTTAAAGTGAAGCTTAAGTCCTCAAAAATGTTAGAACCTCACCATACGTTTTCAGATTCACAAATGCCAAATGATATGGATAAGAACAACCCACAGATGGCATTAGAGAAGCACAGTGAAGTCATGGAGAAAAAGGAGGAAAACACATCAAGGAAAGCAGGCACTGTAAAGATCAAATCTTCAAGGGTTTTAGGTTCTACAAGTGTCATCATGCAAGACAAATATATGAATAATCCAAATAGTTCTGTACAGACGCAGGGTGAGAGGACCCATGCTCTCTTAGACATTGAAAAGACCATAGATTTAGCAACACCCAGGGAATCACACCAAAGAGAAACAAAGTTACCTCATCAGGATTATAGATACAATAAGGAAGAACTGATTACGGCCCTTGGAGTAAGTTAGAAAATAACACTCTGTACATTTTTTCGATTCCTAATATTTCATTTTTTCGATTCCTTATCTAATAGATGTCAAAATACTTTTTCCACTGTCTATTTGTTAGGTGATTAAGAAAATCATGAAAATGGATGCAGCTGAGCCCTTCAATGCTCCAGTGAATCCCATTGCTCTGGGAATACCTGTAAGTATAGCCTTTAATCCACTGTTTCCACATGCCGAGTGTTCAGTTTATGAGTATATTGACTGGCTAGACCACATTGGGTGGTGGTGTACTAGTTTTAAAATTATAACTGCAAATATATCATTTGAAAAGAAAAAAGCATGACAGTTAATTTCAAGAGAGGGTCATATGTTTAAACCATGAAGCATATTTTGACCAACATAAGTATCCATTAAGAATTTGTATGAGCATCAATATCCTATCCTATCATGTCCTGACACGATATGTTTATCTCCTATAATGTCCCACAAGATATGTTTTTTTTTTGAAACCACAACACGATATGTTGTGCCTACACATCTATATGGGTGTTGTAAATCGAGAGAGAGAGAGAGAGAGAGAGAGAGAGAGAGAGAGAGAGAGAGAGAGAGAGAGAGAGAGAGAGAGAGAGATTACAATGATACACTTAGCAAGGGAAAATATGAATAATGGCATTGAATAATATATAGGAACACCCAAGTCATATAGTACTACTGCCTTTAACCAGATCAACTCACAACCATTTAAAAAAAAATATCAACTCACAACTAGCTGATGCCAATGGGTATATCCTTTAACCAGACCAACTCTCTAAATAGTCAGCCCCATGCTTCTGAGTATATCCATTTTCCACAAGGCAAGCTTTATATCTCTCCACCTTTCCATTGATTTATAATCCACAGTATAAATCCATCTGTATCCTACTGATCGTTTTCCTTCCGGTAATGCGATCAAGTCCCAGTTATGATTTTTCTCTAAGGCAAACATTTCTTCTTCCATTCGTAGTGCGCCATTGCCTCATCCGATATTTTTGGAACACTATGAGAAGGGCTGCAACAAGGGCTTTATAGGGACTATAGAAACACTCACAAGATTTAAATTGTGAAATTGGATGAACTGTACAAGATATCTCCCTGTTTCTCAATGCTATGAGTAAATTAGAGTCACTAGAAACAATATGAACAACAAAATCTGATGTATCATAAGGAACAATAGGAACAACAGTTGTTCTAATAGGAGAAGATCTCTCTCCGTTTCAATGCTATGAGTAAATTAGAGTCACTAGAAACAATATGAACAACAAAATCTGATGTATCATAAGGAACAATAGGAACAACAGTTGTACTAGTAGGAGAAGCGCTAGGATCAAAGAGACAGATTGGAGCATGGCATTGTGAATATAATCCTCTATGTATGTGTATATACAATTATATATAATCTCCCTATGTGTGTGTGTGTGTGTGTGTGTCTATATCTATATCTACACACACACACACACACAAACACACACACACACACACACATGTATGAGATTTGCTAGGGACCATCGCAGAAGGCATTTTGCAGATCGGCTCTTGCATGAGAGAGCAGCCACATAGGATGAATTAAATGAATAAGACAAAAAGTGAGCCTAAGTGGCTGCTCTCTCATGCAACAGCCAGTCCGCAAAATGCCTTCTGCGATGGTCCCTAGCAAATCCATATATATATATATATATATATATATATATATATGAGAAAACGGTTTCTACACACAAGTGTAGATAAGTTATTTACACAGTAGCTTAAAATACAGTGGAGGCCCTTATTGTTTGGGTGATCCAAACCATTCATTTGATTGGCCCTCACAAAGATAGGGTGTCCACAAAAAATCAGCTCCATAGGATCATCCTAACCCTTCGAACCGTGGAGGCAAAAAATGGACAGATTTGTGAAGGTTTATGCACGTCCATTTTACCTCCACAAATCATAGTGTTGGGATGATCCTATGGAGCTGATTTTTTGTGGACACCCTATCTATGTCAGGGCCAATCAAATGAATGGTTTGGATCACCCAAACAATATGCCCTCCACTGTATTTTAAGCTAGTGCGTAGATAAATTATCTACACTAGTGTGTAGAAACCGTTCTCTCTCTCTCTCTCTCTCTCTCTCTCTCTGTATATATATATGCGACACGATGCACCATCCAGTTGAGCTGCGGCCTCGACCCTATGGCCAAATGATTAATATGCAATTCATTGCTATAATTTTTGTTTTCATCTGTTCTATCTTGTTTAATGGACTGATATGCAGTTTTGTGGGGCCAGGATTATTTTGATATTATAGAGACTCCTATGGACTTCAGCACAATATGCAATCATCTCCAACTTGGTGACAAGTACATGAATTCAGAGGATGTTTTTAGAGATGTGCAGTTTATTTGGGAGAACTGTTATAGGTACAACAATAAGGGTGATTATATTCTCGACCTTATGAAACGTGTGAAAAAGAATTTTACAAAGCATTGGATGGCAGCTGGGTTGTACTGTGATCCACTGAAGAGGGATAATGGTCAGTGTTTTTGGATGATTAAATCTAAACTAATTCTCAGTTGGTTTTCATTGATTTGCTTGATGATAGTAAAGGTGATTTCATGCTTGTTAACGGAGTTCTACATATCATGTGTAACTATGTATAACAAATTCGACCAATCTTTTATTTTTTGTGCCCGATACATGGTTATCTTCGTTTAGGCTTGTATTGATGCCATTGAATCAACATTCTGGACAAATATATCAAGTTTATTACCTCATATTGCCCTCTTCTTGATACCCATCGCTCTTGCTTGTGTGTGAGCCCTGGTTCTCCTAGTTATGATACTAGTGTTCTGTTGTAAAATAAAATTTAGATGGCTGTTATTAGTTAATTTTCTGGACTTATCTGAAATTAAGATGCAATTTGGGAATGCAGATGCTTCTTTTGATCAAGATTCCGGCTCATTAGAATGTTGGCAACAAGAAGATGACCATGAAAGGGACAAAGCTCCTGAAGTAGGAAGTAGAAGAAAGATAGATGTACTAACATCCAAGCTGAAGACTTTTCAAAATCCAATTTTAGATGGAAGGATAAAAGGTATGAACAGAGTCATTCCATGAGATTTTATATTTATGCAAAAGAATGTGAAAGTTAACTCCAACAGCTTCAGAAAACTGCACTGTCCTGTTAAGAGTTGAGAATAGTTTAATGTTCATTTGGATTACCATTTTTAAGTATTGTCTCTATGTTAGTTACATTTGCAGGATGGGTCGAACATATATGGGTCTAGTGGCATCTTTTGTAATTATAATTTTATAACAAGAAAGTAAGTTGTGGGGTTGGAGATTCCTCTCTATTGTTTCTTCCTTCTTCTCATCTTCTATTTCTGTCTTCCTTTTTCTTGACATCGGAAAATAGATCTAAGCTGGGTCGATTATAACAGTAGATCAAACCCACACAAATCCTGTAGAAATTGCTGCAAAAATCTTCCCAATGTTGGAGTTTTCTCTCCAAGGAAATCTCACGAACAAGAAAAATAGGCAGCAAGACCCTAACCTCTTTCATATTCCTAAGATGCAAAACTTTTTCCAAAACCTAAACTCAATCACACATACATAGAGAAACAAAAGAACCTACAATACTTTAAAATCCTAAACTAAACTCCTTCCTTTTGACAAATACCCTCACTTAAAGCTCCCTACAAAATCTTATGAATAGTATCTTGAGCAGTGACGAAAATAGTGTCGTGAGCAGTGATGTGAATAGTATTGTGACCAGTCCCTATCTTGGTTCTCGTTGCTTTTCCCTTCTTTAGCTAATGTCGCGGGTCCAAATCTGGGTCACGAACAGGCCGTATCTTGGTTCTCTTTGCATAGGTTTTAACAACCATAGGATGCTCCATCCTCCTTACATACTGACCCGCTTCATCTTCAACCCCAACATGAGGTTGTTCTACACTTCTACGCAACAACCCTAGCTGTCAAGATTGACAAAAACAGGGCGCCAATTACTGATGGTAAGCAGGCCGTTGATAACTTCCGAGGTCTACATCTTTGATGATGTAGACACTGGTGACGATGGAGTGCATCAGATTGTGAAGGCGAAATAGATAAAAATTGGGGAAAACCGTTCATAAAGTGAAGAGTTTTACCCTCGTCTTGACAAGATTTTGAACACTACTCTAGAGAGATCACATCAGACAGTTATCAGAGAGTTTTACCTCTATCTTATTTGAATTTGATGCCTGCCATTGCTATTCTGGTCATGATGTTAGGCGTACCATGCAACCTTCCAGCCTGCCTAGTTGACAAACTGTTGCTTGAGATCTTGTCATTTAGATCCATGTTTTTTCATTCTTGTTTTGCCATTGTTTTTTCTTCTTGGTGCTGTCCCCTTGTCTTGTGATTCTTTCCATGTGCATCCACTTCTTATTATCTAGCCTTATCAATTGAGATGTGTTGTTGTAACGATGTAAAATCTAATAAATGACGGTTTCATGCCTAATTTGATCATTCCAGCACTGTATGGATGGATATCTCACATTTGGTTCTTAATCATTTGTCTCAACATGAAAAAATATTGTCTCCTCCCTCCCCTAGTTTTGTTCTAATACATTTGCATACCTACTTGTATACTTTGCTTCCAGGAGCTTCTCATCCAGAATAAGCTATGCATGCCTCAATAGCCCATGTTGCTTGTGTTTTTGTTTGCTCATGTACACCAGGCAGTGTGCTCTAGTCTTCTATTTTTACAACCTCTATGCAGGTCATATATAATTGTGTTGTATTATGTTATTTGCTTATTTTATTTTCTTCAACTTTGTTTAACAAAATTTTCGTTAACTTAATAGTGACATTGATCGGGAACCTTTTTAGCAGGTATTGAAAGTAAGCAATTAGAGGATGCTGTACCATCTAATCAAGAAAAGGTGCATGTGAAAAGCAATTCTACAAAACATAAGATGCGCCGACGCTATGGGTCTGTGTCCTCTTTTGCTTGGGTTATTTCTTTTGTGCTGTAGTAGTTCTATGAAAGCCAATACATTTTCTTGTAGTAGTTCTATAATATTTTTTCAATTAATCTAAATGGAATCAGAAAAAAGTGTTTTCAGAATTGGGGGCTATGATTGTTGCTTTAATGTGGCCTTAGTATCAATCTGTGGCTTTATTATGAAAGGGACAAACCCTATATTATCCTTAAGAAGAATAAAGATAGAGTACCAGATTCCTACGACGTCACTGGGAATTATTGTCATTACAACATTTGTTCGAAACTTTGAATTTTCTGTTCTTATAGGTTTTCAAAATTCATCTACTATTTTATCTTCTTGGTGCCCGCTGAACCTTGTCATGATTGTTAGACTTTGTAAGCTGTTCTAACATTTACAATTGAGATATTCGTAGTGTGCGCCGTTGCAATTTTACGGTACTTTCTCTCACATTTGGATGCTCGGCCTGCTATTTGACATTCTTGATGTATGGATTTAGTAATGCTGCGTACATCTAGCCCTCCCCAGACCCCGCAATGGCAGGAGCCTCGTGCACTGGGCCGCCATCTGAAATTCTTGATGTGGCTTCAGATTTGTTAGTTGTCCTCTTTATGTTCCAGCTCCAGCATGCATTGCTTTGACCCTGCATACTACATAAGCCGTTGGCATTAATTTCTCATTCTAGACCTTGCCCTTTCTCCTTTTTTTTTCTTGTTCTTATCAATCATCTGGGCATTTAGGATCTCCTTGCAGTTGTGCCCTTTTTGTTTGTCTTGTCTTCTTGTAAATAGAGAAAGAATGAACTAGGATGTGAAGAATGTCATGTGGATACTTTAAAATCTTGCTGTATATACTGTTTATAAAATGATTTTTTTTAATCTTTTTTACTCCTTTCACAAGGGGGGTATCCTTGCCTATTTTCGTGTATTTTATTGGTCTTATATATTTTAATCATGGCTGGTAATTTGGATCAGGCAAGCCATTTGCTCCAGTTTATCAAAGTTATCAGGGTAACAAAGCCAGTACTTAGTATTTCGATTCCTGAACTCAGTGCTGTATTAGTTGCCTATGAATATGACTTGAACTATTTTAGATTTATTTTTTCAAGGCCTTTTTTCTATCTATCATGGTCATCGCCTGTACAGTAACTACAATTGACGTGTGTTGCATGGATTCTTTGCCCCACCGTGCTGAATCTGCGTTGACACGTTTCGACATGTGAATCCGACTTGGATTCACGTGGGACACATCCGGATTCTTGTCGCAGCCATACCCCGCACTAATCCTGTTTTTCGGGCAAATCTGACCTATCGTTATCTCTTTAAAATGTGAATCCTGTATATTTTCCCTTTAAATGCGTTTTTTCTTAACTTTTTCTATAAAAGCACAAACCGTCCTCTCTAAATAAAAACCATGCTTTTATGAATGAAAGCATGTTTGCTACTTTGGAAGAGCTTCTCCTCTCTAAATGATCTTGAATTGAGTTATTAATCTCTCCTTTGTGTGAGACCATCATGTCTAGTGGTGTGATGTCCTGGAGTTCTATCTCTTCTCCTCTCCATTTATTGAGGCACTCTCTCTCTCTCTCTCTCTCTCTCTCTATACTTGCTTGAAATTGATCCAATTGAAAGAAAGATAGTTGGACCCTCGGTTCAATTCTGGGACCACCACACAAACACAAAATCCTTGTTGATTGGAATGCACAATCCAAATTGAACAGGAGTATATACTTAAAAAGTTTGTTGCTAGTTTTTGCTTTTCTCGTAGATCAATTAATGGTTTTATTTATTTATATTCTTGCTATATTAATTTAATTGAGATGCATATGACACTTTTGTTAATTTTCTTTGATAAGCATTCAATATGAGATGGAAGTCCTTCTGTTATTGAGGAGTTTGGGATGAAGAGTTCTCATTGTTTTTTTCTAATGTGCCATTTTTCCTATGCAGAATCAGCCACCACAAGAGCGATTGCTTGTGTGCTGTCTGTGTTGTAAGGCGTCGCAGGAAGGAGCGTGAGGGAAATGCTCAACTGGTCGATAATCAGAGTGAGATAAATGACGGTAATCTGACTCAAGAGTTCAAGCAAGAGGTTATTACCGAAGTCTCCAATGATATTTTTTGCCTAATACTTGAATTGGGAAATTTGGTGGATTCTTCAATTCTTATTCAGTCCAACCATATTTATCATCTAAAGTTGGATGTTTAGATGTTCTTTTGTATGGAGATTAAACATAATTTGTAAGAACTAACAAATGCATTTTCATTCAAAATTAGCACCATGCACAACCGTGTCACCATTGTTTGGTTGAATATGTTCTTGTTGGTTCTTGGAAACTGCATCCTACAAGCAAGCACCCGCATCTAAGTGTCTTTTATTGGTGAAAATGAAAAACACCCATAACATATTGAATACGCTCTCTCTTATGAGGTATAGAAGTCACCATCTTTGTTGTGGCCTAGTGTAAATGTGTGGTTGAGAGGGAGAATAAGAGTGTTAATAGTAGTGTAAGTAGCCTAATTAAAGAGGTCTAAGTTAGCCAATGCCATGTGGCTCCTCTTTATTGGGTTTTTAATAGCAACAGGCAAGTAGAACTAGGTTTATATTCCCACTTTCTTAGAATTTCGTGGGAATTACTTTGCCTATAAGTTGTAAGGCCTTTGGCCCTTTCATGCAATGGTGATTAATAAAAAATTGAGTTTATTTCCTGTTTCTTTATGGGTGAGATGCCTTTTCTTTTGATCAAGAGAGGTTCTTGATTCCAACTAGGTGAGAAGCTTAGATTCTTTTGATCAAGAGAGATTCTTTATGGGTGAGATGCCTTCCTTCCAAGAGCTATTCTTGGATCGTCTACGTGAGAGGCCTAGATTATGGTACGAGGCCACAACCTAAGGGTGGGACGCCTTACAGAGATATGGAGTGATTCCATAGCATTTCCCTCCTAATTTACAAATCATCGTAACCATTTCTTGAATCTCCTTCTTGATCCGACTGTCCGATCATGGCCAAAATTTGAGAGAAAATCCTACTCTACTGTTGCCATAACGTATCCAAATTTCAAAAAAAAAAAATCAAACTGTTAGATCTGAATCTAAGATTGTTCTCCTTGAACCATACAATATGGAAACTGTCACATTGTTCTCCTTGAACCATGCAATATGGCCTCAGTTGCTCTGTATCTTCTTCTGGAGTTTGCTGGCTATCAACAATGTTAGTGAGTTTATCAAAGTAAGAATATGCTGTTTCTCGTAACTAGATAAATATTCCATTGAATAGGACTGTCAACTTTGTAAGACAATTAAAATAGAATAAAGATGGTCATTTGAACTTTAGAATGGATCTAGAGCTGCATTGACCTTTCATCATCTTAATACTTTAAAATTTCATCTTCATAAAATGTTATATTTGTGTAGGCATTTTGTTTGATGAAGCTTTTTTTATCTCATCTCATGTTCTGTGACAGGGAAATTCCCTTTTGGATAACCCTAGCAGAGAGGATGGATCGCCTTACTTGGACAACTCGCCGGAGGCCGATGTAGACGCTGATGTGGAAGAACAAGGAGATGAATTCAAATTGGAGAATATTGAGCAACTGCATAGTTTTGAGCAAGAGAATCTGGAGAGGAGTAAAAATGAGATAGAGTTTCAAAAGAAGGGTGAAAATGGGTCCTCTGGGCATGATGATGATGCAACTGACGAAGACTCTAATCAACAGCCTCAGGCTCTAGAAGTGGATTCCGAGTTTTTAACCCAAGAGAGTAATCAGAAAGATGACAGACCGGTGCAGGACGAGGAGCACAAGGAAGAAACAGCATTTCAACATCACCAAGAAGCGAAACAAATGCAAGGGGTAAGTTTGATAATTTTCCTTTTATGAATATTTTGGAACCCATGTTACACGTTTTCTTCACTCGTGTCGGATTCCAATACTTTAGGATTCTTTGCGACACTTCTAGATCTCTTTTACCGTTCTTTTATGAATACTACTACCACAACTTTATAATTACCGCATGTTTTGATTTTTATCCATCAAAATATTAAGTTATAAATATGAAACTAAAACATTATGTTTACTCAACCTGTCACAAATATCTCCGATATTCTCAAAATTTCACGTTTTTATCCAGACATTTTGATAAAACAACAAAATCCCAAAATAATCCTGGGATTTTAAAAATATAGTGATATTTTCATTTTTATCACAAAATATTTCAATAATATCACAATATTATCCCGATATTTTTACAACATTTTTTTTTTAAATATTTTCTTTAATTTTATATATTTATATATTTTTAATAATTCTATTTTTATCAATTTTTTTCCGATATAAACCCAAAAAAAATAATATATATAACCTGAGATTTTCCCTTGCCGAGAAATTCATGTGAACGATATTTGTGTGACATGGTACTCAACCTATTAAAATTTTCAATATACTAGTTATAGCCTTATTATTATCTAAAAAATTAAAATTTGAAAATTGATTAAAATATTTTAATGAATCCATGAATCTTTCTTTTTGAGGTTTGCCGAATCTGACACTCGATACCCGTATCGGATTCCTAATCTCATACCCATATTGATGCAACATAGGTTGGAACTGACTGCAGGAATCACCCAAGATACATCATCAGACCCAGATGCATGAGGACACTCCCCTTCACGAAAATCCTTCAATTATGCGGCTATGTGAGACCCTTTTTCCTAAAAATCCTAGATCGGTTTGGTGCGGGCCCCATTCCTTGATTCGTCGGCACCATGTATCAGTACGCGATAGTCCCATTCATGCTGCTGTGACAATGTTCATGAAGTAGTTTCAGGTTAGTCTTTAATCCAAGGGAATTTGGTTTCTTTTGCACAATGTTTGATTGCCATAGAGGAGATAAACTTTGCCATTTAAACATATATTTTGCCTTATTATGTGAAGGGAAAATATAATTTGTACTTAATTTTGTTTCTTCTCGTAGCTTTTTTTCTTCTGGTCTTCTGTTATATGAAGAACAATGGTAATTTTGGGACAAATTTGATTTTTAATCTCGAAGTGAAAACAATAATTACGTAATTACATAAAGGATGCGGAGAATGGTTGGCATAGGTGATCCCAATTGTTTGGCCAAGTGTAGAATGGGCGCTGATATTTCCCAATTGTAGAATGGGCGCTGATATCCCCCCCCCCCCCCCCCCCCCCCCCCCCCCCCCCCCCCGGCTACCCTTGACGGCTGGCTAACTTAAACGTTAGGATTCACGTCACTTTCCCACGATTTGACCGGTCTCTCTCTCAAAACAGGAACAGTTGGTGGGCCCAACAGAAACCGTTGGTGGAATCGTGGGCCCATCTTTGAACAACATAGGCCCCGCCGATACCACACAATAGATAATCCAAACAGTCCATTTGATGGGCCATAAACGTAAATAGGTTGCGTCCCAAAATATCATTTCCATAGGCTGATCCTAGTCCTCCGATCTAAATAGAAACTACATCTTATGCAACCTCTATAGATTGTAGGGTTGTGATCATCCTATGGAAATGATTTTTGGGGCACAACCTATTTACATTGTGGCCCATCAATGAATGGTTTGGATCATTCTATGGAGTTGGTCGTAATGTAACATTAAGGCCCGTCCATAACATAGGACGATCCAAGCCGTCCATGGTTTGGGTAATCCTATGGAGTTGGTCGTACAGCAACATTAAGGCCCAATCGTGGGCCCCACCGGTATTTTTTCAAATTGAAGCGTACTGTCCACAACAGAGGATGATCCAAGCCGTCCATGGTTTGGATCATCCTATGGTGTGGTTCGTACTAATTTAGGCCCCACCCATATTTTTGAAAATGAAGTGTACCGTCCAGACCATAGGATGATGCGAGCCGTCCATTTGATGGGCCACAATGTAAATAGGTTGTGCCCCAAAAATCATTTCCGTATGATGATCACAACCCTACAATCTATAGAGGTTGCATAAGATGTTTTATGGCCCATCAAATGGACGGTTTGGATTATCCTATGACATGGTATGGGTGGGGCCTACGTTGTTCAAAGATGGGCCCACCAACTTTTCGTGTTGTGTGTGTGGAGAGAGAGAGAGCTAGCGGTCAAATGATGGGAAAGCTGGAGAATGAGTTGCTACATGGAACCAACCATTCATGAATGGGTTCTCCAGTTATTTTTGCTGCCGAGAATGAGAATGAGAAAATCTAAATGATGTATTTTGGCAACTAGATCCGACCAGCCCGTTTCTCCCATTTCCAAGGCCATAATAAAATGCAGAAATGAAAATTTTCAAAGCGATTCTTATTCGCTTCAAAAGCGATTCTGAGTCACTTCATAAGATTCTCATTACCCCGTTTCTTCCTGGTGTTTTTCAGGAGAGAATGAGAAGCCTTACCCCGAAGGCCCGCAGCACTTGTCATTCTCCTTCTTTTTAGTGGACAAAATGGATGAAAAAAAAGAGAGAAGAATGAGAATCAGAAACAGGAGAATGAGAGAGTGCAGCGGTGTAGCTTCTGAGATAATTTATTACAAAGCCAACTGAAACAAATGCATTCCCATCCATCAGATTAGTATCTACTGAAATCAACGGTGTAGCTTCTCCTAGTGAAGCCCTGGACATTTTCTTTTAGATCAAGGGGCTAGGAACATCTGATCAAGGTGGGACCAATAGCAATGGTTCAAACTTGTGGCGCCATATTGGACCCGAGCACTTTATACACATAGGTCCCAGAGGTGGGAAAAATAATCAGAGGCATCATTATCAGGATAACATTCTTCCAAACAGACCATTGGGATCTTAATGATCACTGTTTTTGGGTCCCACATGGGTGCATGAATGTGTAGATCGAGCCATTGATTCAATTTTTGGGAATTTTGATTGAGCTTTAACCATAAGATCAGGTTGGGTTTGGATTGATTCTAATTTATTTATTTTGGTGACCCATGCCTAATTTTACTAAAAAATTCCCGTAAACCGCGGCCCTTTGATGTCTGATTCTCAAAATCCAAAACGAATGGGGCCTATGGCCTTGTGTTTTAGATTGTGAGTCCAGAATTGATTATTGGACTAAAAATTGATTATTTACATAAACTAATCCAACTAGAAGACTACATTCTGTAACCATACAAAACTCTTCCTCTTTCCTAATCCTATGATTTTGAAGACTACATACTGTGAATATCATCAGTCAGCTACAAAATTGGTCATGGGCCGAACCAAATATGATCGGTTTGCAAAGCTAATTATCACATTTGATGGATTATTATGTCTCAAATCAAAGCATGAAGAAATTTTCCTTGCTCAACTCCTTGTAATGCTTTAAGCTGAGATGACCAAGTGAAACCCATCTTAGATCCCTTCTCTAACCAAGATCATACTAAATTTGGGAGACAACTTCTGAAGCAAAATCACATCTAACAATATCCACGCCCCCAAAAAAGAGAATGACACCATCTTCATCAGTACTACAAGTGGGCCAGAAGGAGGAGAAGATTGGGTCTGGGCATGTTTGAAACTCAAGATTGACAGGGTAGATGTTTGGGCTTAAGGTTTCAGCCCCGTTTAAAATTAATGTCAGTTTTGCCCAAAAATTAATGGGCCCAATATGTCCCTACCCAACCCCTACGAGAGCCTGAAATCAGTAATCAGTTTAGTGTAGTAACTGCAAAAGATACATAAAATATATGAAAACAGTTCCAAACCAACAGTATTGAATAGTTCATAGGCAAAAAAATTGTTTTTCCTAAGAACATTTACATACTTCAATAGACAAAAGCAGCTATAAGCCTACAATCTTCTTATTATACAAAACATCACAGACCCAACAGTTCCCTAATTGGTCTAACTATATTCCTCAAAACAGCTATGCGATATAGAAATTTGATTGAACAAAACACGCTTGTGAGGAGTAGATAAAGGCATGCAAATTCTGATTACCAACAGTAAAGACATATAGAAAGAGAACCATCAATATTTACCAGAGTGCTTCTCTCTGGCTGTGTCGGTGCAAGGATCCGCATCAATAAGCATCTTCACCACCTCTCTCATGGTAGGACGCAGATATGGCAGTTTAGTTGTACAAAGAAGAGCAACTTTCATGAACTTGACCATTTCTTCTTCAAATGTATCAGACACTCTATGGTCAAGAATTTGAACGGCATCTTTTCGTTCAATGGCACGAGTCGAAACCCAATAGACAATGTCTTTTCCTTCACCAAATTCAGGTTCAATTGGACCCCGGCCAGTTACTAATTCTAATAAGACGACACCGAAACTATAGACATCGCACTTCTCCGTCACTTTCACAGAGTATGCAAGTTCTGAAAAGAGAATAAAACAAAAAACAACAACAATATGAGTTTAGCACATGTTCTAGTTTCAAGACATAAATATAAGCTCAAGAGTGATGGAATATGTTGTGAAGCATTTGATATAACCTAACATACCCATCTGCACAGATATATCTTCATACATAAAATTGAAGGGTCACTAAGGCCACCATGAAAAAAATAATCCATGGAATATAAGTGGGGACAGTTGTGAGACATAGGCAGGAGAGGCAGAAACTTGAGGTGGTGGGTGTGAGGGGGCATGAAAAGCTCCTAAAAACCAGGAAAATAAAAAACCAATTTCCAATAGGTGTTAAAAAAAATTTAACTTGTTTTTAGGCATCTTTTTATGCTATCTCGACTCCCACCCACTTAGAAACCATGAAAATTATCCCATGGAATATTCGTGGGCCTAACTGTAAAAGATGAGCTGAGGAGGTAGCACAAGTTGAGAGAGCATGGAGTGAGCATGAAAAATCCCAACAAAACAGTTAAAAATATACACTACAAATTGGGTTTTTCCCCCTGTTTTCCTGGGGATTTTCATGCTCACCTCACTCCCATTCTCATCTCCCCTTCTGTATCCATCTCTAACAACTGCCCCCACTAATGTTTCATAGAATAATTTTTCATGGTTGCCAAACATTCCCTAAAACAGAGAACTTAAAGAGTAACATATATTACTAGCGCTATATCATCTACAATGTAGTTTTATTCCTAAACTCAAAGAAGCAGAAACACGAAGTGCAATACACTTAAAAAAAAACTCACCAGGAGCAATGTAACCATGAGTACCAGCAAAACAGCTCGAATCCGATCCCCCCGAAGACTGTTCCAAAGTCTTAGCAATCCCAAAATCGGCAATCTTTGCTTCATAATCCTCATCAAGTAAAATGTTGGTCGATTTTATGTCTCTATGAATAACAGATGGAGAACAATCATGGTGAAGATATGCAATACCCTTTGCAGCTCCAACAGCAATTCTGTACCGGTGTATCCAATCCAACTCCGGCTGCCCACTCTTGATTTCCCGACGAAGAGCTTGAAACAAATTTCCATTAGCCATGTAATCAAACACCAGAAAATTTGATCCCCCTCTCATCAAACAGGCGTAAAGTTTCAGTATATTGCGATGTCTAATCTTCCCCAAAATCTCCATCTCTGTGGTCAAAACTTTCACTCCATTTCCTTTCCATAGCTGCTTCACGGCGAACGTTTCTCCATCCTTCTTCAAATCCAATCGATAAACGTTCCCCGTACCTCCACTTCCAATGAGTTTTGCCTCCTCCAAATTACATATCTCATCCACATCAAATTCCTTTTGATGGAAAGACTCAAGTTTCCAATTTGGATCTTTTTCTAGCCTTCCAAGATCACTCTCTTTCTCAGATTCAATGAGCTTGAAGCTTCGGTAACTCACGAGAACTAGTCCCGCAAAACCAATAACCATGACTAATGATATGACACAGATTAAAACCAGAGTCTTGCCTTTTTTGTGTTTATGGCTTGGATTGCAAGTAGCGATTTCAAAATTTCCCTGGTTTTTAACCTGTTGGTCGATACAGAGCCCCGTGTTGCCATCAAACGCTTGCCCTCCAGCGATCACGAGAAGCTCAGAAGGAACCCTACCTGACAACTGGTTTTTGGATAGATCGAAAGAACTTAGTTTCAATGTCTGCAAGTCCTCTGGGATCAGACCCGAAAGCTGGTTTTGGGATAGATTCAAAGAGTTCAAAGAGCTCAAGAGGGACAATGATTCTGGAATAGTACCAGTCAGAGAATTTTCAGCTAAATTCAAATCAACCAATCTAGAGCAATTACTAAGTTCCAATGGTATCGACCCCGTTAGCGAGTTTCTTTCCAAATGCAATGATGATAGCTGGTTCAAGTTTCCAATTTGAGAGGGTATTTTACCAGAAAAGGAATTGTTATAGGCAGTAAGTTTCTGTAACTGCACTAGTTTACCAAGTTCCACTGGAAGCTCACCAGTGAACTTATTGTTCTCTAAAGCCAGCTCATTCAAGCTAGTTGAAATCCCTAAATCAGATGAAATCCCCCCAATAAAACCATTATCTGCGAAATCTATGATACTAGCATTAGGTAGTCCCCAAATCCCATTTGGTATCCTCCCAAATAAGCGATTTTGACTGATCCTAAACCTTAACAAAGACTTGCATTTGACATAATCATCGGGTAATTCCCCCGAAAAGCCATTATCCAATGCAAGCAAGTAATTTAGTTTGTTGTTTTCGCATAAGAACCTCGGGAATGGTCCAGAAAACTGATTCTCGGATATATCAATAGTGTTGAGCGGCGAGAACCGCCCGAGATTCACTGGAAACTCCCCCGAAAATTGATTTCTATATATAGAAAGCGCAGAGAGATACTTCAAGTCACCGAACTCCTTGGGAATTTCGCCTGTGAATTGGTTTTCGAATAACTGGAAAACCACCAAATTTGACAGATCACCGATCCCAACCGGCAACGTACCAGTCATTTGATTATGAGATATGTCAAATTCTCGTAACAAAGTCAAGCTCACGAAGTCCGGTGGGATTTCTCCGGTAAAGTTGTTCACATAGAGCTCGATCTTGACGAGATTTTTTAACCCCGTAATTGCTTTTGGGAATTTCCCTGAGAGGCTGTTGGTGGAAAAATCTAGGGTTTGTAAAGATTCCAATCCAAAAATCGAGTTGGGGATCTCACCGGTAAAATTACAATTGGCCAAGTAAATCAACGTCAAGTTCTTCAAATTCCCTAAACTTTCTGGAATCACGCCCTCATCAAAGCTATTCTTAGCGAGACTCAGTGAAACCAACCCCGTTAATTTGGTGACCCATGTGGGGAACTTGCCGGAGAAGTGGTTTTCCGACAAGTCAAGAACCCTCAAGTTTTTCAGTGGCGACAAATCGGGTATGAGACCGGTAAAATTGTTATGGGAGAGAGTGAGATTTTGAAGACTAGTGCAATTAGTTAATTGGATAGGAAGATTGCCTGAAATTGAGTTTGATTTGAGGTTTAGAGTAGTCAAGCTTAGGAGCATGGAAATGGAGGGGGAAAGGGTTCCGGCGAGGGATCGGCTTGCAAGGGAGATTTCGGTGACTAAACCAGAAGTACAAGAAATCCCAGAGAAAGTACAAGGGGATTCAGAGTCCTTCCAGCTTTCCAAGGAATTCATAGGGTCTTTTAACTGTTTTTTGAATTCCAGGAGGGCTCGGGTCTGGACCGAGGAGGCAGATGGCGGGAAAAGGGAGAGTATGAAAAGGGTCGTTAAGAGAGGGAGAAAAAGAGGGCGCCTCGCCATTGATGAGGAATTCGAGGGTAAAACAGTCATTCCACACCTTCGCTGGGCCCACATGAGATAAGAAATCTGTAGAAGAGGCACAAACAGAAACGATCAGTAGCAGTTTTCTCGCGAGAAATTACACCCGAGAAAATGAAAAAAAATCAGCTTTTGATGTTGACACTACCTGTTTTGATAATTGCACGAACTCAGCTTGTCTTTTATAATTTAAAAAGCTGTCAAAAGTCTATTACAGTTCCAAAAAAATGCTCTAGGAAGCTAACTAAATGGAAAAGACAAGCTGAGATTGTGCAATCATTTAAGCACGGTAGTGCTAAACTGCTAATATCAGTGTCCTTAAAAGTCAGATGGAGTTAGGAAATATATCAGCAGTAGGGGTGCAAGTTTGGCCCTGACCCGCGCTGAGCCCAAACAGGGTCAGGGTTGGATTTTCTAACCCTGAGGGCGGGTGAGGGTACTTTTTTTTTTTACCCTGACTCAAGTCGAGTGGGTTTTGGCTTAATGCCTAGGGTACCTTGACCCGGCCCGGCCCGGAGTTTTCTACTATAGAATTGAACTATCTGTGCATGTTTCTTTTGCTAGTGTTTTCTATTATCTAGGATTTAAGTTTCTTTAGATTATTATTATTATTAATTGTCTCTGTTGCCCGCATGTTGTTGAATTCATATTGTCTTATTTTGTTCCCCTTCTCTGTTTATTGATCATTTTGTTCCATATGATAAGTGGTTGCTTTATTTTTGGCACTCTTAACAGGTATTTGCACTAGGGTCAATTAGGGTCGGGTCGGGCCGGGCCGGCCCTGCGCAATCAAGGCCAATCAGGGCGGGCTAGAGCCAGCACAATACCCTGTAGGGAGGGTAATGGGTTGAGGTTTTCCGGCCCTGACTCAGGGTCAGGGCGGGTCAGGGCCGAGATAATGGGATCCAGGGTTGGGCTAGGGTATTGAAAAACCCGACCTGTTGCAGCCCCAATAAGCACCACTACGTTTTTATAATGGCCCTACTTTGTTTCACACTTTTTAATTATCTTTTCATAGCTTTTACTCGAGATGACACAGCATCCAATTTAAAAACCAAGTGAGTAGTGTCATTATCATAATATAGTAGTGCGGATTTCTTTTTTCAGCCTCCACTTTCTTTTTTTATACAAACCAAGTCAGTAATGTCATTATCAAAATAAATTAGTAATGTCATTATCAAAATAATTTAGTAAATATCGGGTTGGGACCCACACACTGAGGTGCAGGAAACAAGTGGGTCCTACTTGAATGGACACCCATAGAGCAACAAAGAAGTGGGTCCTACCGATTTACTCCTTGACTTTAAGAAATTGGTATTGACACCCACTTAAGATATCCTTTTTCGATTTCTTTTTAACTTTTAACATATAAAGACAAACTAACAGAAACGTGTCATCTCAAATTTTACAGGGTCCCACTTGGGCAAAACTGACAAAGAGCGTCATGTCTCAAGAAGGGTGGCTTTTAGGCTCTTTCCTAACAGTCAAGTTTTATGCCGCACAAAGACAAAGTAGATGTGATCGAACCGCTGATCTCATCAACGCACCAACATCCATCCCAACGCCATCATCAGCACTAGGGGTGCAAGTTTGGCCCTATCAGCCCTGACCTGCCTGAGCCCAAACAGGGTCAGGGCTGGATTTTCCAACCCTGAGGGCGGGTCAGGATTCTTTTTTTTAGACCCTGACTCAGGTCAGGTCGGGTCGGGTCTGGTTCTGGGTTAATGCCTCGGATACCGACCCGGCCCAATCCTAAATTTTCTATTATAGAATTGAACCATCTGTGCATGCTTCTTTTGCTAATGTTTTCTATTATCTTGGATTGATGTTTCTTTATATTATTATTATTTATTGTTTCTGTTGCCCGTCGTGTTGTTGAATTCATATTGTCTTATTTTGTTCCCTTTCTCTGTTTATTGATCATTTTGTTCTATATGATAAGTGGTTATTTTATTTTTAGCACTCTTAACATGTATTTGCACTAGGGTCAATTAGGGCCGGGCCGGCCCAATCAGGGCGGGCCAGGGCCAGCACTGAGCCCTGTAGGGTGGGCAATGGGTTGCGATTTTTCAGGGTCAGGGCCGAGATAATGGGATCCAGGGTTGGGCTAGGGTTTTGAAAAACCCGACCCTGTTGCAGCCCTAATCAGCACCGTGATAATTAAAGGATCTTAGCCGCTTAGAAAATCCTAACCGTTAATTTTCTTAGATTCCAATCTAAAAGGTTGGGATTTCAGTTCGGCATGGGACCGGGACCATATTAATCACATCACGAAGGTCAAAAACAGTAAATAAGTAGGAGGCGAGTGTCGGTAGCAGAAACGTAAAAAGGTATGAGGAGAAAAATAAAATAAAAAAGGAGAAGATTAGAGAAAGAGTGTCAGTGGAGGAAGAAGCGCGTTGAAAAGTTTCAAAGAACAATCAAAACGGCTTTGAAACTACGTAATTTTGTTGATTTTTTATTTATTTTCTTTTCCGGTTTTTATATGATGTAAGCCGTAAAGTCCAGTATTTTTCCAAAAAAAGTACTGCACGTGCGGCGACACCATAGGATGATCCAAACCGTCCATTTTGATTGGCCACAACGTAAATAAGTTGTACACTAAAAAATCATTTCTGTAGGATGATCCTAACCTTCCGATCTATAGACGTTTCCAAATAAGCAGTTCGTCTATAGAAATAATGTTTTTGGAGCACAAGTTATTTACGTGACACATCAAATGGACGGCTTAGATCATGCTATGACAGCTGCTACAAAATCTAAAAATTTCGATTTTTTCTACCAATTGCGGACACCTTCTCTGATTAATCGATTCTTGATAGATTCGGAAATCTTAAGAAGGAAAAGAAATCAAGAATTTTGGGTTCAGACCGCCAATCTTTAATTACACCAGAATCATTTTCTATTTTTAGAACACAAAAATAAGTTTTAAGAGGTTAATACAAACCCCAGAAGAACAGAATACATACCCTATTATAGATCGTATGGCTAGGATTATCCTATACAATTCATCTATAGATTGAAGGGCTAGGATCATCCCATGGAAATGAATTTTTGGGCACAACCTATTTACGTTGTGACCCATCAAATGGACCGTTTAGATCATCCTGTGGAATAAGCCGTACAGTACTTCGAGATTAAAAAAAATCATAAGAGTTGTAGAAGAAGAAAAAACCTATTTTTTTGGGTAGGACGAAGACTCTTACCAGAGAACCACAAATTCTCGCTATGCAATTCCTTTTCCCGATCTCCTTTTAGAACTTCCTTCAGCTTTAGAGCTCCAAAATACCCACAGAAACCCAAACTTTCTCTGGGATTCTCTTGGAATCTTTCAAGAAAAACTTTAGAAATGTCTGAGGAAATCGATGGATTGGGGAACATAGAAATGCCCCAAGAAACTTCGATGGAAATTCTCAGAATCTAACCAATTCGGGAGCTGTAATTCCTCAATTAATCTCCCAAAAATGCTTCCAGAATCATGCAAGGACCAAAAAATATTCTTCCAACTGAAATCACAGTTTCCCATAAAAGAGAAATCTCTCCCTCTGTCTCCCTCTGCCTCTCCCTCTCTAAAAATGGAGGAAGGAAAGTGAGCAACACCTCATACCTCGAAAATCTCATAAAAATCTAATTCAGATATGTTATTTATTTCGTTATTATGAAATGACGATTCTACCCATACCATTTCTAATATTGGCAAATGCTTATCTCTGCTTTCCTTATCAACACTCCTCCGATCGACTCCACCCAGTTGTCGTTTCACCAGTTGGGTGAAATGACTATTATGCCGCCTTGGAATCTAATGTCCACATATCGGGAATTGATATATTCGCCACCCATTTTTTACCTGGGTCAGCCCACTCTGGTGTATTTTACTATTTATGAGTCTATGACTACTCTTTCACAATAGATTGGGCTGTCTCAGGTAAAAATGGGGGTGAATATGTCATTTCCCCTACATATTTTTGAACTTTGACATGGCATGAGGACAAAATTCGGAAAGGGTGGCACGAAAGCCAAATCATCCTGACCATTCATCCAACCGAAAAGACAGTGGAGCCCACATAATTGCGTAAGTTAAACCATTCAGTTGTTTGCCCTGGCGTAGATAGCCCCATGCCCCTAACATCTTTTCTATAGGATGACCTAGCCCTCTTATCTTCTGCGTATAAATGATTTTGATCATCCAAATATGTCATGTGGGTCCGAAATTGGAAGGTTAGGATCATCCAATGGAGGAGATTTTTGTTGCACAACCTATCTATATCAGGGCCCAACAAATGAATGGTTTAGATCATCCAATCATGTAGGTCCCGCTATACCTTGGGCATGTACATGTGGCTACAGAGCCGCCCACCATATAAAACCTTCCCATTATACACTGGCTGGGATGATCCAAAAAGTTCATTTGTTTGGCCACAACATAATTAAGTTTTATCACGTAGATCATCTCAATAGGCCTAAGATCTATAGAGGTTTCGGTAATGTGCAGTCCCTCTGCAGATAACAAGGTTAGGATCATCCTTTGAACTGAACCCCACATTACTTAAAAAAGAGGGAAAAATACACTGAGACCCCCTATGGTTTCGGACACATTCAGCTTGACCCCAAAAGTTTAAAAAGTTATAAGTAGACCCCCTGTGGTTTCATTGGGTTTTTAAGCTGGACGGAGCTGACGGCGTGGGGGAAAAGACCAAAGTGTCCTCGTCTTTCCCAACTGAAAATTAGGGTTTTCATACTTGAAAACTAAAAATCGAGGTTTAATGCAAACCCTTGTTGATTTATCAACATAAGCCCTCCATTTAGGAGTTTTATTTGTCTTCATTTACATCATTATAATGATTTGCATAATAACCCTAATATTTTAGGGCTTTATTTTTTGTTTTTATCAAAGTTTTTTTCTTGAAATGTGGGTTTAATGTAGCCGTGGGGTGGGGTTCGATTGTCCGTGGTGGAGGTGATTTGCATAATAACCCTAATATTTTAGGGCTTTATTTTTTGTTTTTATCAAAGTTTTTTTCTTGAAATGTGGGTTTAATGTAGCCGTGGGGTGGGGTTTGATTGTCCGTGGTGGAGGTGACGGCGGTGGCTGGAGATGGCGATGGCAGAGGTGGCCGAAGGTGGCGACGAAGGGCGGTGGCCGGAGGGGCGATGGCGGCCGTGAGAAATGGCGTAACCCTAATCCCTCTGCAAATGAGGGTATTTCTGTCCTCAAAATATTAACCGTGGTTAGTTTTAGGACGGATAGTTGATGGAGGGGGTGTACTTGTCACGTTTTGAAACCACAGGGGGTCTACTTGTAACTTTTAAAACTTTTGAAGTCAAGTTGAATGTGTCAGAACCAGGGGGTCTAAGTGTATTTTCCCTTAAAAAAAAATGGACCTCGTGTATACAGCATATCAAATTTTCGAATGCGGACACCTCACCCGATGTATTGAGAATATTTCTAGATAGTCTTGGGGAAATGATATATTTGCCTCTCTTTTTTACTTGGGACAGCCCCCCCCCCCCCCCCCCCCCAATTTGTATTATAACTACTACTTTTATATTAGAGCTTAGGGGTGGACATGGTTCGGGTCCAACCTGAAGAACCAAACCGGCCTATTGGATTCGGCTCGGTTCTGAAAATATGTGGTACAGTTCTGGTTCCAAAATTTTGGAACCGTCGGTTTTCATTTCGGTTCTAGGTTTGGGGTCTTGGGACCAAGAACCGAATTGAGCCGATATATCAAATTGTAGATTTTCAAACTTAAGCAAATATGGGCCATTGGATTGAGTGAGGCTGGAAGGGAGCGTTAAAACCAATACTTTTTTATTTTCGTTAAAAATAAGAGAAGAGGGGGGCTGAACTCGGAAGAAGCTAATTGGATTTTTTCAAGAAATTCAAATAGAGAAATTGATCTTGGCCAATGGCCTTTCACTTCAAATGGACAGCAAACATCAAAGAAAGGGTGAGGGTTAGCCAATGAAGGTGATACAAAAAGGGGCTTTTCACATTTTGGATAAACTACTTTGACTCTCCTATAAATAAATAAAAAAGCTGCGTAAAACCAGAACCGAGCCGAACCAACTCAATGAAGTTCCATGGTTCGGTTCTGGTTCTGGTTCTGGTTCTGGTTCCCAATATTGGGAATCGATAGGGATTGCCTATAACCAAACCAACCCGAACCATGTCCACCCCTATTAGAAGGGGCTATCCTAAGTAAATAAAAAGGGGGTGAATATACCGTTCCCTTATTCCTAATTTTCTGCATATCGGCCGATATTTTCATAACGCTCGCCCGTGCCGTACGAAATGATACAAAGGAGAGTTTTGTCCAACCGACATACATATTTTTTATTTGTTTTATCTAAAGCCTAATAATAAAGAGTTTGTTTGGGAGAGTGACCATCATTGTCATATCATATAATTGCAGATGGGGCTTTACAACTAGTAAGAAATTTAATAGTATATCTTTTGTCTTTATATGTTTGAGGTTTTAATGTTTAAAATCACTTGAGATTTAGCTGGCTTTTCCACTAAAAAATTTAGGCATTTCCACTCATGTCTAATTTTAAGCGTGCAACCCTAGTAAGGGATTTGCTATGCAATGTTCTCTCTCCTGCAAAAGTCAGCTGTGAAATGGCTTTATGAGAAATTGCCTAGCAAATCCTCCCTAATTCCATATACATTGTCCAATTTTAAGGGGAATGATATATTCTCCTTCTTGTCTTGCGTGGGCCACCCCTTTCTAGTGTAAAAAGAGTACACATAAATGCACTGAAGGGGTGGCCTAGGGAAGAAATCATGTGATGAATGGGCAGACAAGCTCATTTTCATCATCCCACTCTTGATATTTGATCCAACAGCTACACACATCATGACTTCGTTCGAACAAAACGTTACTCCCTTGGCCCATTCAATGGACCAAAGGAGTAAGGGGGAGTTATGATGGGACACAAATACGGCTGTGTTCCCAGATATCGCCACGTGTCATCAGTGCACGAGCAGAGCCTAATCATCATGAAGAAGGGCGTTGGAAAACGACAAAGACCACACAATCATGACATGTGTCACCCTCCCGCCGCTCAGGCCTCATCATCACAAATTATGGAAGGAAATGGCCGCCAAAGCCATGCGCGCCGGCGAAGCAGGGGACGGCCCAATCCTGCAAAAGAAGGTTTTCTCTCCATAATGATGCAAAGGGCCGCGCGCCTCCCTTTAAAATGGAGGAAAAGGAAGAAGAGAGGGGCGCTGGCTTTGAAAAAAGGACTTTACCCATTCTCCACTCCGGACACTGGGAAAAGAGGTGAGGCAACGACAGAGGAGGCTAGGAACTCAATCCTACTCTCCCTGCTAGTCCCCTCCAACCCACTCACTCACGCACCCAGAAAAGATTCCGCACGCTGCCCCTGATAACCCTGATCGAAACCCCTTCCCCCTCTCGCTGTTCTTTATATTGATTGGTCGAAGGATCTGACTTGGGTGTCGAAGTGGTCGTCCGGGACCCACCCCGGACCCCCTGACCCCCTTTGTTTGTGATTGCAGACCCCGCGGAGGTCCTCTACCGACCGCGCAATCACAGACCCTGATTCAGATGCCATCAGATTTTGATGTTGATGGTGAGTTCAAGTACTCTCACGGTGATGAGGTGAGACAAGTCACCAAGGAGGGAGACACTTTAAGCCCATAGAATTGATGTGAGAATTCATCTAAACTTATCAGGGGAGATGCTCCTAGTAAACATCCAATGGCGAATAGTCCATGAATATGAGGAAATTATCTGAAGGTTGAAAACCCAAGCTTAGATTTCAATATGGAGCATCTAATGGCTTCTTAAAAGTATTGCCAAACAATAGTGTAGGAGTTGAACCATGTCAAGTGTCCACAGAGACATCACCCCACTAGTTAACGGGAATTGTCGGCAGATACAAAAATACAGGCAATTTCATTTAGGCCCTGTTTGGATTGCAAGAAAAACATTTTTGACGGGAAATCTTTTTCTTGGGAAATTTTTTACCTTCCATGATTTAGAGGAAAAATATATGATTATGGTTAATTTAGAGGGATATCGTCAAATGCTCCTCTGAATAAAAATTGTACAGGTTTAGTTCAACTTGTGTTTTTTTTTTCTGTGTGTAAATAGTATTGGAAATTTTAGTAATGTTTTTCCATTCCGAACTTTCCCCAAAATTTCCTGCAATCCAAACTGGGCCTTAGGCTTCGTTTCTTTTGACGTAAAATGGGCGTAAATCAAAATTTACCCATTTTATATGGAAAAAATGAGTGTAAAATTTGTTTTATGCCCAATATACAGCGAAAGAAACTGAGCCTTGCCAGAATAGGAGTAAAAAGAAGATAGTAGGAGTAGTTGCTACTTAATCTTAACTTGACTTCCAATAAATGAAACCTAGGAGGTTAGGATGGTATTACATGAACAGACATAGAAATTATAGTTTAATGTAATAAATTATATCTCTCATTTTCTAAATGGGTCAGCCCAAACCTAATTTACCTTGTATTAAAAGAGAATAAGAAGTAGAGAAAAGAGTAAATCACTGAGGTGAGTGCAATTTTTGCTTCTTTTTTAAGTGCATGTTCAATGTTTATTACACAAAGAATGCTATAAAGGAAGTCACTTTGTCTGTTGCAATGGAGATGGTTTTTGGGTTACAATCTATATACGTTGTGGTCCAACAAATGAAGGGTTTGGATTATCCTATGAAGTGGGCCCCACTGTACTTTTTGAAAAATACTGGACTTCACGCATTTGGCCTTACTCTAAAATGATGTGATGCTCTTGTATCTCTCTAGTTTCCCATGTGATTGGCATACTTTGTTATTTGTTTCCATCTGTGATCTGTCTATAGAAAGGTCCCATTCAAGGCACAACTCAGCTAGTTCATATATTGTCTGATGATTTGTATTTAAATTCTCTTCATTGAGAGATGATAATGGCACTCCCTTGAGGTGGTAATAGCCCTACTCATTTTATCAAAGCTAAACACTTTTCTAATTAGCTCTCAGCTAATTAGAGAAGGTACACAAGAAAGACAGGAGTGCCATTATTTAAGGAAAAATATATCAAGGTGAAAAGCTGTTATTAGTTGATACAACTTTTCAGCAATAAACACGATTAAAGGTGTCGAAATTAAGACTAATGTCAGTATCATCACATTTTAATATTGGCATTTCTCACTTTGTTTTACACTCTTTAATTAAGCTTTTCACGGGTGTTTCACTGCTTAGTTGGCCACCACGGCCCATCAGAGAACAATCAAACACAGTAAGTAGTGCCATTATCAAAAAGGCAGTGTGAATATCAGACCTTCCAAACTTCCATTGTGGAGGAGGAGATATAGGCTTCTCTATATGGGTGAAAATTGAAAATGATTGTTCCACCCCTTTCTGTTTGTCTTTTTACTAAAAATACTCCATGCAGACTACACTAGTGTGGTGCCACTTTTGAATGATCTGAACCGTTCATTTGAGAGGCCTTGCTTTGGATTCCTTTAGCCCAAAATACTCCAAAACAAGATCTATCAAACGGACGGTTCAGATCTCTCAAAGGTAGATCAACTGTTAAATTCACGTTGCTTGAAAAATCATATGAAAACTCATTCTCCTACAACCAGTGGGTTCTTGACTTATTATTATGTAGGCATGTCGGCAAGAGAGATTATACCCTCCTGTTTTGATAAATGCACGCACTTCTTTATTTTTAACCCTCCAAGAGATCCCCCGTCTAGTGTAAAAGAGTAGTCATAAGACTCATAAATACACTTGAGGGGGCTGTCCCAAGTAAAAGAGGGGCAAATATATCGCTTCTCTTGTGGTTATTAATCAGATCAAAGGATCCGATCATATCCACGTGGCACCGTGGGCCCAAAAGTTGGACTTTTAGGAAAGAGCATAAAAGCCACTATCTTTGTAGCAGTTTTCAAGTTTAAAAATGAAGAAGAGGGTGTTTAACAACGGGAAGTGATATCAGCACGACCATATTTTAATAGTTGCACTAACCCAGCTTGTCTTTTCTGCTTTAATTGGCTTGTGGGTGCTTTTTGGGAAGTGTAATAAGTAATAACCTTTGACATCTCTTTAAACAAAAAAGACAAGATGAGTTAGTTCAGATATCAAAACATGGTTGTGCTGATATCATTTCAACTTAACAACAACTAGGTGTAAATATTGAGTTCGAGTCCTCAATGTAAGGTGAATTATCAAATACTAGCTGGGTGTTCTACATAAATAGAGGGGTAATTACGTCATTTAACTCTTTGATTTTCCAGATGCTGATGTAACGATGGGGCCCATTAACAGTGGGAACGTGTGAAAATACAAAAGCATCAGAGTACGAAAGTGGTGTGCACACTGAGTTAACCCACTGTCAAAATCATTGACTTGAGTGGGCCCCATCAAAACACGGACTGCTAAATAGAAGACTAGCTTTATATCTCTCATTATTGTCTTCAGCGTTCTGTTTGGATTGCAAGAAAAACATTTCTGAAATTTTTATTCTCTGGCCTGTTTGGATTGCTAGAAAAACATTTCTGGTGGATAATATTTCTATTTCTACAATTTAGAGGATAATCATGTAATTATAGTTAATTTAGAGGGATATTATCATAAATTGAAGGTGCCTCTAAAGAAACATCGAATAGGTTTGTTTCATGTTATCTTTTTTCAAGTGTAAAAAAACTAATAAAATGTAGAGATTTTTTTCTTTTCCAAATTTTTTCAAAAAAGTCCTTCAAATATTAGGGATGCCTTAGGGCATGTTCGGCAACGCTTCTCATTCTCGTCTAAAGATTCACGCGGAAACGGAGTGATGAGAAATTTTAGAAACGGTTATTTATCACAAGTCGTTCGTTCAAATATTAGGGATGCCTTAGGGCATGTTCGGCAACACTTCTCATTCTCGTCTAAAGAATCACGCGGAAACGGAGTGATGAGAAATTTTAGAAACAGCTATTTATCACAAGTCGTTCAAATATTAGGGATGCCTTAGGGCATGTTCGGCAACACTTCTCATTCTCGTCTAATGAATCAAGTGGAAACGGAGTGATGAGAAATTTTAGAAACGGTTATTTATCACTTCGAGGAATCCTATTTTTTAGTCGACAGAGTAGCAGAAATTTTGGAAATGAACCTTAGCAGATCACGCAGCCGAACAGGATTTTTGAGATTTTTTTGGCTTTCGTCATTCTCCACGCCTAAAAAAGGGGAAAATCCCGTAAAAGAATAGTTGCCGAACACACCCTTAGGTTACAATTTTGATTCCATTCCTATTGTTCTTATTCTTATTCTTGATTTTTGTCTCAAGGCTTCTCATCTTCGAGGTTTTGTGAGACCAAAATAGCTCGATCTTCCTTCCATAAGGATCCAAAAGTAAACTTTTTTTTTTACTGTTTTATATATTTTTACATGAAAATATTTGAAAAACAGATAAGATGTAGACATGTAATGTATTCTTGACTAGAATTTGTTTATAGAGGATACATCATTTGTAATTTGACTAGCTTTTGAGGTAGTGGAGAAGCTTGAACAAAACTGTGACATTACTGAAGAGTTAGTGCATTCCTTCTCAACTTGCATATTCAAAATTAAGAATTTGGATTTCTGATTACTATCCCAATGAAAGCGATCAAATTTGGAAAACATATTTACAACCTTGTCTAGTTTAATGAGCATGACTATGGAAAAAGTAGACGCCCTCTCACGGGAGCAGCCACCTCATGAATGAAGACAAAATCTGCTGACAAGTGAGCCTGTGTGGCTGCTCTTACATTCAACAGACCATACGCGAAAATGCCTTCTGCGATGGACGCTAGCAAATACCAAGTTTTAATATACTACCTAGCTATTTTTTGCTTCTTTTTTTTTTCATTGTTTCCTCTGAAAAGGCCCAGCCAATAAAAAAGAGAACAGCTGACATCAATGAAATATATAAGGTGGAAGAAAGTGCCATGTTGATATTGTATCCTTCACAAAAAGATGGAGATGAAAACAAGGCATCACGAGAAGATCACCAGCTACATTTCCTTTTTGAAGGTGTGTTGAACTGACAGAAATGTAAAAGGTGGTCTTCTCTTTAAGACTCTTTGGCCTATTTAGAGTTCAAAGTCATGGTCAATTGTGGTATATTCCCACTCCTCCAGACTCCCGTGGCCCACCACTTTCACATTCCATGGCCAGAATCTTCTAGGGTTGATGAAAGTGGCCTAATTTTCTTTCTTTTTCTTAATAAAAGAAATATCACTAAGTAAAACATCCACAGATAGGACCCCACATCAAACAATCCAATTCACACCAAAAATTAGTGCTCATCCATATGTTGTCACTGTACAAAATGGGCCCACCAACTTGATGCCAGATGCTTGGTTTATTGTGAACGGGCCCCACTACACAGCACTACTGAAGAGGATTTCATTCTTTTAGAACAAATTCTAATTTAGATCCTATTAGGTCATGTTTGGTGACAATGAAATTAATTTCCATGGAATATTAGTTTATCAAGTGGTGAGAGAGGGATAGGGAGGGTGGGAGAAGGAGAGATTTGAGAGGGACATAAATGAGGAGATGGTGAGAAGCGGCTAATACATTAGGAAAAAGAATGAATTAATGCATATGAAAGCTCAGATACATTCATTCATGGCAACAAAAACTTTTCATACAACAAACCAGTCTTATATTATTTGCTTTTTATTGATGAATGATTAGTAGGTAGAAAGATAAGCCTCTTCCCTGCCTGAAAAGGCCCACCACCCATACATTCACCACCATTATGCATGAACATGGGTGGCAGAGTGGCCCACAGAGCTCCTGTTTCTCTTATTAGCTTCCCTTCTATGCATAGTTTAAGGTCTCTCAGTGTCGGTCATCTGTTGGGATTACACCTAACTTTTGGCATGTGTGAGCATGCCACAACAAAATTTCCCTGGATTCGTTTCACTAAGAAAAACATTTTTGACTGACTTTCTAGAATTTAGAGGGAAATTATATGATTGTGGTTAATTTAGAGGGAAATTATCATAAATTGAAGGTCCCTCTCAGTAAAAATTGAATAGGGTTGGTTCAAGTAATTTCTTCTGTGTAAAAAAAGAAAATTTAGAAATATTTTTTTGTAAAAAAAGAAATACTTTAGATCAAACAATGGAAAACTAGGAGATTCTGTATAAGTTTTTCTTTTCCAAACTTTTCTACAGAATTCCTACAATCCAAACAGAGACATAATGGAAAACAAAATTTCTAAGTTTCACAGAACAAAATGGAAACAAAATGTGGATTATTAAAAAAGTATTGCTAACAGGGGGCACAACCTTACCTTAATATGATGAGGCACCCTGCTCTTATATAATGGGACCCAAATTTTGTGATCCGGACCTCTGTCCGTCTGATGGGCATGCTGCTGACCTTGATAGATTCACCTTCTCTTCTTCCCAGAGGCCACCTCTTGTAGTGTAAAAAGAGTAGTCGTAGATGCACTAGTGTAAAAAGGGGCGAATATATCACTTCCCTATTGAATATCACTGAGGATTGTATGAATGGCATGATGTTTGGGTATTGGAGATCCAATGTAGGGCCTATCAGATGGACAGTTAAGATAAAAAAAGAAAAAAAGGTGGGTCCAAGAAAGTAATAGTCATAGGTTCTCGACCTATCACATGGCGATTACCGACAGAAGGGAGAGGGAAAGGGCGCCATCTTGGTAAACCAAGTTTCAGAAATTACTTCATTCCTTGGAATAAATACAAACTTTCCTCTGCCCATTGATGGCAATTATTCCATACTTGTTGCCCTACTAAATAAGGAAGTCTACTAGCTAGGTAACTTAGACTAAAACATTAGGTAACTTAAACCATAGTAGCTGGAAACTCCATGGGCAGGTGGGAAACTCATTTCCCGTAAAACACGTTTCCGAAGAGTGATGAAAAAATTGGGGAACATTTCCGAAACGCATGGAAAACATGAGAAACTTATGTGAAAGGTGTGATAAACATATGGAAAACTTTTTTTGCCATTCACAAAACTCGTAGAAAACGCACTGAAACGTGTGCGAAACTTATGAAAATGGATTTGGAAAAAAAAAAAAACACACAAAAAAATTGTGGAATATAAATTAAAAAGGAAAACAGCAGCATATATTGTGACACAAAATAAAAAGAAGAAATATTCAAATACAAACTTGAAATCAATAAATTTTAAAACTCCAAATGCATATATTTCATGTTTTCCTTGTCTTTCATATGTTTTTATTGACGTTTCTCTTTCGTTTATGAAATGTTTTTAATGCGTTTCCTAAGACGTTTCCCAATGCGTTTCTCATACAATTTTCTATCGTTTTTCCATTTCTCATTCCCCCTCTATTTCCCCCCTGCATTTCCCATTTTTGTTTCACATTTCGCTTCCAGAATTCGTTTTTAAGCTACTGGTAGCTAGGACATAGACTAAAACATAAAGGAAATAAATTAAAATCACAAAAGATGCATAAGGAAATAAATCAAATCACAAAAGGTAAAGTTGCCAGGTGTAACAAATAGTGAGCATGCCTCATTGTATTGCTATGAAGTCACCCCCTACCTGAGCCATTCCTCTAGTAAAATATAGAAGTTCGGTTTAGAACTGACAATAAAAGATGGTTCCAACCTAATTCTGATTGATAGCAAAGTTGATACACTGCACACTTATTCTAAAAATCTACAAAAGGACTACCTTTTCTAACACCCCAAGAAGAAAAGCTAATACAGTTTGACATAATAACAAAAGGGGTACCATTAAAAAAAATAACAGAAGGGGTAATAAAGAAGCTACCTTATCTAAGACCCTCATAGAAGAGGGGCTTCCAACCTCACTTAAAGCATAAAAGGCGGATCAACCTTGTCGTTTGGGCGAGTGAAAATTGGGTTGGAAAGATAGCGATTATGGTAAAAACCCAGCCGCTGTATAAGAAAGGCAATCAAGGGGAACCAGTCACGCCAGGGAAAAGTTCTGATATCTTGTTAAAAACGTCCATTATCTGCAAAGAGAGAAAAGAAGGGAGAATGAGTATAGAATTTTGCCCATTTAAGAAAACCAGTTTAATATGTAATATGTATCATAAGAAAAAGCTATGTGAGTTACTGAAAGGAGGCATAGAAAAAGTTGTGTTTTAGGTAAATAAATAAAGAGGAATGCTAGATTCACAGGCGCCCTTGCAAAATAGAGAACAAAGGGCGCCTCCATTGGTCAAATTCCACTGACGACATTTATGATCTTAACTTCTGTGCCATCTTAAATGGGGATTTGACCAATGGGGGCGCCCTTTGCTCCCTTTTTTGCAAGGTTGCCTGTGAGTCTAGACTCCCTCATAAATAAATATACAAATTGGTAGAATAACCAACTTTAAAGTAAGGGTTCCAGGGGTGCAGACAAAAAAAATTCATAGTTTCCAAATAAAAATCATTAAAATAAGATGCTGCAAGTAACCACTACTGACTGATAGATGATGTTAAAGTATAAGATATTAAATAACGCCATCTCCAACAGCACAAGGTTTTAGAGTAACTGGTAGCAAAGGTCCTGAGTTCAAACCTCCTCGATAGCAAAAATCCACATGCAAATGGTCAAACCCAAAAAGTGGGGCCACATGTGCCACATGTAGGCCAAACACTAGAAAGAGGGGCCACACATTAGGGGGAGTGTTAAAGTATAAAAGATTAAATAACGCCATCTCCAACAGCTTAAGCTTTTGGAGTAACTGGTAGTTTCACAGATGCTTGTTTTATATTTATATCCTGGATAAAGTATTTGATTTGGATTCTCACCTCTTTATCGTTTTGATACTTTGTTATACTCAGAGGATTCTGCGAACACTGGAAAAAAGAAAAGCAATGGCATGTCAGAGCAAACCATGGAAGTGTACAAGATTCAAAGTCAGTGACATACATCCATGATGGCAGCTTGCACTTTTGGATTTTGAAATGCCATAGCTATTTCTGGATTCGCCATAATTTTTGAAATAACTTCTTCTGGGGTGAGCCCAATTTGATCTGCAAAAAAAGAAAAGCCGGGTTAAAAATGTTTTTGAAAATAAACAATAGCCCTTGATATATGAGCATGACATGCTAACCAATTACTTAAACCAAGCACGATGGTAGGACAAATGGAAGATAATTGTCAATTAAAAACCACACACAACTACAGCCCCACTTTAATGTAGCAATAAAGGAGAGAGAGAGAGAGAGAGAGAGAGAGAGAGAGAGAGAGAGAGAGAGAGAGAGAGAGAGAGAGAGAGAGAGAGAAAGTCTAAACTCTAAACCCTATTTTATCATATCATTAAAATAACTCAATCCAGTTATATAAATACATGTGAAAAAATGACTAAAATACCTCAATACTCAGGGAATGATGGATTTGCATAGAAGTCTTCACGATGAAATATCTTTCCATAGAAAACAATTTTACGCGGTTTGGATTGGCCAGATTCAGTGGAAATCTATTTCAGGGTGTAAGATATTTCATCAATTTTGGGGTAAGAGGATGCTCGAGATATTACACATTGCGTAGATGGGATTGGGCAATATGGCCCAAATACTTGGCCTACAGTTATTTATGTCTTTTATTATCAGTTTTCAGTACTTTTACTAGAAATAACAAGTGATCTAAAGTGACTGAACTTAAGTTGGTGGTGACTCGGGTTTCCCCCAACACTACCAACACAATTATTTCCAAAACAAACATATTCAAGATTTGCTAGGTAAGTAATCCTATATAGTACAAATTAAGATTTATTTATCAATAAGTAACTAATATCTGCGGGTGTTTAGCAGTACAGGCCTATAACTTGCAGAAAAACTGAGTGGCACACACTATGTGAGACTAAATAAACAATTTTTTTTTTAAAGATGTAAATAAAGTGTCCAACAAGTCTTTTTCAGACTGTCTCAAACCATGAGCCAGTGCTTGTAAAGAAGCTCATGCGAAAAAATAGACATCAAAACAGTAGCTATTGCTTCAAACTCACCGAATTGCTGCTTGACCTCAGGGCTGGTAAGATCAAAATTTTGCAAGGAATCCATCATACGGTTGTCCCATTCACTGCTTCCTCCCATATTATTTCTGGAAAAACAAAAGAAAATACAGAATTTACAGAAATCAATGTCTATCTCAACCATGTATAAGCTACTCTAGGTTACATCGAGTGCATAATAAATATTGTCCATGCTGGAATAAAAAAAGAAAAAGCAGAGAACCTAAGATACCATTAAATATTAAACACTAACTGGTACTGGCTTCATAGATAAACATAATAGTTCAACTTTAAGATTCTACTTTGATCTCGACATTTTTATAGTATAGCTGCAGAAATTGTTCCAAGGAAGGTCTTGTGCAAGAGCAGCCCAAACAAGAAGCGCAGCTTGTGACATCAACATGCAGAAAAATCAGATACTATAAAGGACCAATTGATGCAAACCTAGGCTTCATGGGTTATTACGGAAAACTTAGGAGCTTAAAGGGCCAATTTTACAATTCAGATAACTCAACCCAGCCACAAATTAGATCAAGCATTTGAATTTAGGATGATGGGGGCTATTATTAGTGCTAGACATGTATTTATTTTAGTCATAGGATCAAAAGTGAGTCATTTAAATCACTTTTCATTACGCGTATTTGATTCTTTTTCTTTTCAAGTCACTGAAGCCACTCATGTGAGCTTTGTAATAAAGATGGGGCTCATAAATCCCCACGACATGTTTAAGTGGGGGAAGCTTTAAACTGTGGATTAAAGTGGAGGCATTTTTCCAGAGGTTTGAGTTGGGTTTTGTTATTTTGTGGCCCTTCCTATGGGAAACTTCTAGAGTCTAGGTTAAGTGCAAGAAGGTTCACAAGTCCAAAGCCAAGTTGTAGGAAGAGTTTAGAATCACAAGGTCTATGTATGGTAAAGGCCTTAGAGCCAACAATATGATACTTATGAATGAATGACAAAAGAACTCTTGTGCAAATATGGATGAGTGACTCTCCATCCATCATGGTGTGATGCTATGATTTAGCCGACACTTTGAATTTTCAGCAGACACGTGTGTCGACACCAACACGCTCTCCACACGTATCGACCCTCCTTTCGACACTCGTAAGCGTTCTGCTAGAAGTGTCAGAGTTAATGTGGGCTCGTAAAGACGTTATTGTATCATGCCAAGTGAAGTACTGTGGGATCGTAAAGACATTATTGTATCGTGTCAAGTGAAGTACTATGTATTATTGAATATTGTGTTTATCTCCATTTTTTTATCATTAACTCGCAATTTAATATTAACTCTTGAACTAAAACACTCAACAAACATTCTTCCAATATTATATTCAGTGTATCCTATTGATCTCTCCTTCTCGACCCATATTGGAGACTAACGACAACTAGATGAAGTGATGAATCTAGTATTATTTGATTATCTCATGTTTCTTTCAGACTTCCTCAATCCTTAGATTTTTTAGTTTGCTAACTAAATACCCCTTATAGTTGCTTAACCTTTAGATTTATTAGTCTGTTAAATAAATACAATATTTATTTTGTTGCAAATTATGATTAGTAATCAGTAATTTTATATTTAAGCACGTGTATGGTCATGTCACAGTTTATAGATTTTTAGGAGTTGCATTGTCAGGCACCTCATATCCGTGTCGACACTCGACGCACGAATCCATGTCCACAAATCATAGTGTGTGATGCTTTGATCAAACCTAAGCTGTGATGCCCTAGGATTCACAAGTGTGATGCCTGGAACTTCTACCCTTTCTTCCCCTCTTCTATCCAAAGCAAGGTTTTGAATTTCGGTTTCAGTCATTAAAGAAACGGAAACATTTCGGTTTTGGTACGAAATTTCAGCCGAAATATTGTAAAATAATGGAAATATTTCGATACGAAATCACGGCAAAAAATCAGGTAATATTCTTCACCACATGTTTTTCTTTTAATTTTATGTCGTTTTTTGTAAATATCTTTAAGGAATCTCGTTGTTCTTATCTTCTCTTCAAGTGTAGTCGATTTTTGTCAGGAATTCTGTCGACATGTTGACATTTCGACGGAAATTTTGCTTTTTTTATCCGGAAAAGTTTCATGTTTCTCATATTTCAGGCAAAATTTCAGGTGAAATCTGGTACTTTTCCGAAACCAAATGGATTTCGTTTCAGCAACAGCCAAAATCGAAATATTTCGGCCAAAAAGAAATGTTTCAGTCAAAATTTAGAACCATGATACTAGGTATTCTTCAACTTTTCAAATCTTTACTTCTGTTTGTAAACTTGAAATCCTCTTTGTAAAGGTCTATATATAGTAAAGGCCTTCTGGTCATCAATATGACGCTTATCAATAAATGAAAAAAAGAAAAGAAAAGATCACTTGTGCAAACATGTATCAGTGATTCTCTATCGACCTTGGTGTTATGCATTGATCAAACCTAATGCGTCATGCCCTAGGATTCAGAAGTGTAATGTCCCAGAACTTCTATCTCTTCTTCCTCTCTTATGTCAAAAATATTCTTCGACTTTTCTCTTCTTTACTTATTGGAAACTTAAAAAAACCTCTCTGTCTTTGTGCCTTTAATATTCAAAAGATCGTGTAGGATATCGTTTAACTCAAAGCATGTTAAAGATTTGAGTGACCAAATTTGATCTTGAATCCTATCGTCAGATTTGATTAATTTCAATTGTCAAATTCTGATGGACTTCATCTTAAATCCAATGGACATATTTGAGTGATTTTTGTTTTGGACTACGTGCCTGATATTAAATTTGAATTCAATGGCTAGATCTGATCATATAAGTGACAATCATAGTTACTAAAAACTTCCAAGTCGGATGGGAAGCTCACCTCCCAAATTTAGGGCAAGCGTGCATCTCACACACTTCTTAAGCGTTGCCTCTTAATTAAGAGTACAATTCCATTTACAATATTTTTTTCTTTTTTCAAAAGGAGCGTTTTCTCCTTTAGATAGCGCATGAGCTTTTTTTTTTTTAAAAAATTGTATTCAAAACTTAATAACTCAAAATCTTAAGTTTCTTTTGTAGATTTTTTCAAAAAAAAAAAAAACTTAACAATAAATCCGCATGCATAAAACATGAGAAACAATAAATCGCTAAAACTTGTAAGTTCTTTTTAAATAAAAACTTTTAACCAGTCGTTAAGTCTTCTTTACTAGTAATCCTTACCTACATTAACTCTTCCTCCCTAACCTACTAGGCTACTATAACCCCACTCATTCTATACACTTCGAGTACATGTCCAATGAGGCTTATTACATGTTTCATATTGACTTTCAATGAAGTTTCCACATGTTTCCTCTTTACTTTTGTCGGAGCCTTTCGCTTTTCTAAACCCCTCGCGCTTCCAACTTCTGCTTCCTGCATAGCTTCTCGCACTCTCTTCCCATTGTGGCAACTATGGTGAACATGCATCCAAACAGTAGATCTATTGAATTTTATTGGATTTTCACAGTCAAACTGTTTGGATTATAGCTACATGAATTGCCTCCGTTCCTGTTGGCACTATATCATTTTTGGTATCAGAGCAAAGTTCAGATGGCTACTCAAAGTAGTGGGACCTATAGGAGAAGGTTACATGATGATCAAAGAGATGAGCCATGGTTGAGTCTTGCTGAAAGTGCTGAGGACTTTGATAAAAAAAAATAATTTGGAGGCAGAAGTCCCCACAATTGTGGAGGGAGAGAGAAGCAAAATAACCAACAACCTAAAACCACTCATATGGCTACAAATGTTAGACAAAAGTAAACTCACAAAAAAACAACTACAAGTAAGCTAGTTCGTGAAATACCTAAACAGGACAGATTGAAACATGTGGAATCCAAAGAATATATCATTAAAGTGAAGGTGCGTACGATGGAACCTTGTCACAACATGCACAGAGAAGATACATGTCTGAAGATGCAAAAAAATGTGAATATATATTTCAAAGAAGCCTCATAACAATTTGCTTTCTTCAACTACTATTATTCAATCACGTTTGTGTGGGATGATTGCTTTTAAAGACCTCAACTTCACGCATCAAACAAAAGCTGCAATCGCCGAGTGCTAATATTTTTTTGAAGCTAAAGAAGGCGGTAATCACCACTCAATGTGGATGGAGAGGAAAGGTGGATAAAAAGAGCTACTAAAACTTGAGATGGACGCAAAGGAAAACTCTGCTCTCCAAGAAGCAATAATTAATTTGGAAAGATAATCTGAAGAACTCACTTGGCAACTAAAGCAGGAGAAACAAATGAGCTGATATGGAAGAAGACATAACTTGAGCGAATGCAAAATCATGATCTGATTTACATGAGATGCAACTTCAATTCAAGGAATCTACAGCACTACTGATAAGGAAATGAGGCTGCAAAAAAAGCAGTAAAGCAAGTTCATGGTACAAGAATGTTTGCTTCTTGTACCAAGAATGTTCGCTTCCCTCGTGATTTCCATGCACTTCCAAGATTTTATAGGAATTCCATCGAAATTTCAATCAGAAACTGACATGTTTCCATCTCCGTCAAGACCGAAATGCATACCGAAGCCCAAACCTGAAACCTTGCATTTAATTCACTACAACAGTGCAAAAAGGGACATCAATCGAAAGCCGTAATAGGTTTATTTCTATGATTTAGCATATACTTTGAATTTATCGCCAACACACGTGTCATGCCATGTCGGACACGACACGCGTGTCCACACATGTCGACACTCCTTTGGACACTTTTAAAGGTGCTGTTAGAAGTGTTAGACTTAATGTGGCGTCTGGACACGTTTTTGTAATGCGTCAAGTGTGACATTCTGCTTTATCATTGAATATTGTGTTTACACTTTACCTCTTTTATTATTAACTCTTCTTTTATTATAAGCTCTTCTTTTAGCTCTTCTTTAACTAATATTTGATGTTATATCCCCTCCCATAAACCTAAAACCAGAAACAAGCTCTTATTCCAATACTATATTTTCACCATTTACAATACTATATTCCAATACTATATTCATCGTATCATATTGGTCTCCCTTTCTCGTTCTATGTTGGATACCATATTTATATTGTTGCAAATTATGATAGTAATCAATAATTTTATAAGTATGTGCCACCATTTCTAGATTTTTA
Organism: Tasmannia lanceolata; assembly: GCF_043159265.1. NCBI lineage: Eukaryota > Viridiplantae > Streptophyta > Magnoliopsida > Canellales > Winteraceae > Tasmannia > Tasmannia lanceolata. The sequence continues at coordinate 947,565 of NW_027518690.1, read as the reverse complement.
GAAACTTGTATATGCGTTGAAACTCGACACACTCAAATCATGATTATATATACTTTGTATTTTAGCCGTGTCCCCGTTTCTAAATTTTGGGGGTTTGGCGTGTCCGACACTACATGTCTGTGTCGACACACGACACTCGTGTCCGTGTCCACAAATCATAGGTTTATTTACACACTTGTTATAGAATTTCAGAAAACTAAATCCATCCGGCTACTTGACTACAACATTTATAAAATACCCAACCAAATAGACGTAAAAAGAGCAAAGGCGCTTACAGCATATCCTCCAATTGTTGACGGTATTGTGGATTTTGTAGCATCCCTGCACAATGCACATTATAACATAATGGTCAGTAATTTGCCCATATAGTTGAAATGATGTAAATTAATCGACATTTTACCCATATAGTAGAAATGATGTAAATTAATGGACATCCAAGATAAAGAAAGGACAAAAAAAGGCTGAAGACATTTTTGTCACATATGCTGGTGATGTCACCATGATATCATCTTGACACCATGCTAACATCAGCAGTGGCTCATATTGACCTGCTTGCGCCAAAACTTTAAGTAACATTTTTGTTTTAATTTATTGAGATTTGAGGTGAATTTTATTGGAGATCAATAGTAGTTTTAAAGGGGTTTGGGGCTTCTTTGTGTAATCTTTTGCCAGTTGAGTAGTTGAGTTGAGTCTGCTTTACCTTGCTAAAATCCAAAACTACCAGCTCCGAGCTACCTCAATTAGGAATTGGAGCCATCCTAATCCATTGGGTACCTAATGAATCTCGTGATGTGATTTTTTCGACTTCTGAATTCCATGGTCGTGCATGGATGGATATACCAGCTCTGGAAAACTTTGTAGACCATGCTAATCAAACAAATGAAGGGGAGAGTTGAGGAATAACTTGTGCAGATTATAAGGGTTTAAGAATGCTGGAAATCTAGATCTAGAAGATGATGGTTTGAGCCCCTTTCTACAAAACATGCTCTGCGTGATGGGATTATAGAAGTGAGACATGTCAATCAAATCTTCCAGCCTCGAATAGTTGTATAGAAGATATCATACATCCAAACCGCAATAGAGAAGAACCCCAACATGCAGACAGGTAGAAATGAATTTCCAGCCACATATCATGGACACAATGTTCAATCATGATGAAGGTCCTAGATTTCTATGGCCAAATGCAAATACAAGAATTTCTTGATTAGTTAATAGCTTTTTTTTTTTTTTTGATTAGTTAATAGCTTAGTTGTCGATTCCGTTCTATCCCGGACAGGACGGATGACATATTTTGTTCCGATCAAGAAAATGGAACAAAAGGATCCCATATTCCATTTAGGTCAGAGTTCCAGTCCATTTCGGTTCGTCCAAGTCTGAGTATTGAAACACGGGTTCCTTTCTATCATTGAGCAAGTTGGGTTTTGTTAGAAGTTGAAGGCTTAGGTAAGCGTCTAACCGGTCAGATTTCTCTCCATTATGATTGGTTTTAGGAGGTGCTTTTGCTTATTGAAATTCATCTTTTTTTTAAAGGAACTTGAAATTCTCATTCCATAAAACAAAAAACAGAAGTTCTTATTGATCTTTCTTGTGTTCTTCTTTATTTTGCTGAAATCCAAAACTACGATCTCCAGGCAACATAAAAAATTCTAAGATTTTGCATGGTTCATTAACTTGAATTATCTAATAACAAAATCAAACCAGAAACTGTGCATGTATAGCAAATAATGAATCTCTCAACGGCAATGGCTTACATTTGAAAGTAGATGGATTCCTCATTTCCTCCGGTAAATAGCTGCAAAAATATGAAAACAATTGGTACCTTTTTCCTTCATAGGAATTGAACTAGTATGCTTACAACACAAGGATAAAAGATATTCTCGCAGTAAGAATACGGAACAGCACAAAAAGAAGACATAAGCAATATAGAAGAAGACAAATAAGGTGACACACTAAGATACTAATAAAAATTCAAATAATTTTTTCATCAAAAGTATATTAACGATTTCAGTATATTTCAAGGCTAAACAGAAAAATCCCAAGGACCAAAGAAAATACAAAAAAAGAAAACTTTAATTAAAAATTGCTATAATAGAGAATGGAAAGCTGATTTAAAAAAGTAACAATAAACAAGCATTTCACCTAGAGAAAATATTATCAAAAAAATATTGATGACTGAATAAAAAACTAGATAGCAGAGAATGTTGGAGGAGATGCATATATCGGAAGATGGGCCCTGATTATCATCCTACAATGGGACCACTTGAAACTAAAAAAGATAGTTGACATCAGGTTGGTAGGTCCTGTTGTATGGTGCCAATGAAGGTGCGTCTCTAGATATGCGTGTCTGTTTGTCTAGATATTTTGGTTGTCGAAAATCGTGGTTTGGTCGTTTTCAAAGCGTGTTTGTTGGATCTGTGAGTGAATTTAGTGTGAAACATGCACATTGCCCTGTGATCGTTTATGTAATCTTAGTAGTCAATATTACATGTCACATTAAAAAACACTAAGATATACTAGAGAAACAGACAACCACAAAAAAAAACTGTTTTCCTGAAAGAAGTGCAAATATTGTATGATATAGGAAAGCTTGTTCTTTTCTAACAAAAATTAAATAAAATTCATTCACTTGATACTCCATACATCATGACAGAATCCAAGTTTGTCTAGGGCAAAAAACCATCAAATTCCTGATCAAAACTGTAAAAATACCCCCAAAATTATAAGAACATTCAAGGCTCACTTACGGAAAAACCATCTTTTGCACTGTTGGATCTTCCATCATTTTCTCTAAAGCTTCCACTGACAAAACAGAACCCGGCTTCCCTGTCCACAAAGGTATTGAAATTTTAATTCAACCATTCAGAAGAGGATATAATAGGAAATTCAGAAAACAAGAAAAGAGCATCAAGTATCACCATAAAAATCAACATTTTAGAAATAGTTAAAATTGAAGTCAAAAGAGGCAACTGTAGAAAATTACCACTTTATTCAGTATGGCCTACAAGTATTACCATAAAAATCAACAATTTTGAAATAGTTAAAATTGAAGTCAAAAGAGGCAACTGTAGAAAATTTCCACTTTATTCAGTATGGCTTACAAATACTTCACACTCCAAATTCGAGAATAAACACTCGGAAAATTGTTGTGTACATAAGGCACATACATACAGTTGGGTTTGGGCTCCTTTTCTGTCAGATCGTTCTTTAGATTCTTGGCTACCCTTCAACAACCTCCTTTCCTCGGCATAAGGTATGGAGATCCTTGGTTGCTTCTTGAATTCGGCCCTTTTGTTGGACAGTCATGTTAAACAAGCTCAACACATTGGACGGGCCCGAAAAGCGCAATTTCCAACTGGCGAACAGGTGAAATATATGCTCAAAGTAGAAGTTGATAACATCCTTTATTTGGACCCAGGTTTATGAATGATCTGACATCCATTGGGTGGCTTCGAACTCTGTTAAGGATTTGATGACGAGTTGGTGCATTAGAGGCGTTGATTCTGTGGGGATGATTCTTTGATTCGCATTCCTTTTGCGGTTTTGTGGAAGATTTGGATAGAAATGAATTATTTTGAGGATAGCTGTTCTTCCACGCATTGGTTGTCGCAGAAACTCATAATTAACGTGGCTTGCACAAAGCTTTTTGGGGCTATTCTATGGACAGTATTCTTAGAAATTCGAAGGTGATCATGAAGAGCAAAGTTCCTAAAGATGAAGATGGCAGCTAGATTGAAGGCTTCTCCTCTTTAATGTTTTGAAGCTCAATGTCAATGATTGCTCTTGGAAACCTCAGCAAAGCTGGAATTGGAGAAGATTTCAGGGATTGCCGGGGCATCATTATCCATTCTTTTCAGGCCTGAATGGCACGGAAAATTGGACGAAGTCAGAGGCTCGTGCTCTTCACATGGGAAACCGTATTTGCCTAAACCAGATAGAAGGAAATCTTGAGGTAGAAGGTGATTCCTCAAATGTCATTTCTTGGGCCATGGGTAATAGCGAAGATCCATGGAGATCATCCAAATTCATACATTATAATCGAGATAGTTTTAGGGATAGGAGTAGATCTTTTGTTCATGTTCCCAGGAGTGCCAACGATCTAGATGATGGGCTGGACAAATCGGGCACTACTAGAGGCTCTTCGTATTCATGGCAGTCCTTGCCTCTGATGTGCATTTGTAATCCGTTTCCCTTTTACTAATCTCCATTATCATCGTCAATTTTTTTTTAAGTTGATTTCCTTTTTATCAGCTTTTATAGAATTGGATGTGACAGCATTATTGTTTCAGCGGCAGATTGGACCAGTACAAGTCTAATCTGCAGTGGTTTCTCATTTAAGTTGTGGACCTTGTGGTGTGATCCCGCCCTGATCACTGTCTTTGCCTTTAGGCTGTGCAACCTCCGCCTTTTGCGAAGAAACACCCGTGGGCATTAAGTTGGATCGGGTCTACTACTTGAGAAGCTTAACTTATCTTCATAATTCTTTACAAATATGCAGAAGTTCTTCCTAATTTTCAGTGGGTGTATGTTACATACTAAGTCCAATGAATATATCTACTGTTTAGAGTATAGTCATTTAGATTTAATAGCTATCTGTTAATCTCTTTGATTAGGGGAATCAGTATACATTAGAGATTAAATTTCGGATAGCAGATGCTCCAAAAGTGATCTTCTCAATTCATTGTGAGTGCATCAAAGACTACCTATCACTACATAAAGCAAAGAACAACCTTGAATAAAATATATTAGAAACCATGTCACTGCAACAAATACATAAGATCTTCCTTGGCATAGGAAACATTACATGTTTTTGAAATAGCAGGAAACGTTAAATGCTAATCAATAATTATGGCAAAAGGCCTAACACATTAATAATATAAAAAGTTCCCTTGTATTCAATTAGAAGGTTCCCCTTGGAAAAAAGGAAAAATGGGGATTTGATGTTGCAATCTTGAGGTCAAGGTTTCAATTCTAGCTTGCCTATCAAAAGAAAATAATGCTTCTTTTAAACTGCAAGTGATTTCCAGAACATTATTTAATTATTTGGTGTGGGTCAAAAAAATGGAAATTAAATCAGAGGTCTGCAATTTCAGACGTATGCAAAGTAGACCAGAAATAGTAAAAAAAGAGGCACTTACGAGTTGATTGGGAGTCCGCTCGAGTTGACTGGGAGCCTTCATCAGAAGCACTCATCTCCTGCCTAGTAGCAGCTCCATTTGCTGAAACCTTCACAAAATGTTGCACAAGATCTAATGTAACTACATGATTTTAATGCATAAAGGCTCTGTACACAACTTTGGGAATATACTCACTTCCTCTGCAGAACTTACATCTTTTGAGGAAATTTCCTCGGTTTGGTTTTCTGTTACAAAAGGATCTTTTTGCCATGCCTCTTCTGGAGAAACGTCTACAAAAGCTGGAAAAATAGCACAGCATCTTAGAGGGAGAACCATTCCATAGCAAAGAGTACGAGTAACACATCAGGGATTAGATGAAAATGTAACATGTAGATTTCTCACAAAGAACCAACAATTTTTTATTGCAAGAATACAAATCAACTAAACTCAACAAAGCCTTTGTCCCAAACTAGTTCGGGTCGGCTAAATGACTCCTTTAGAAAAAATTCATGAAGAAGGTAAAAGGAATCTACCCGGATCTAATCCTCGTTCTAGTTGGGTTCTTCTACGAGGATCATTTTCTTCCATTCTATCCTATCCAAGGTCATGTTCTCTGTTATGTTCCTAGCTATTAAGTCTTTCCTGCTTCTACCCAAGTTGTTTTCGGTCTGCCCCTACCTCTTTTTACTCCATCAATTTGGCACGAGTTGCCTCTTCTCACCAGAGCATCCAAAGGCCTACGTTGGATATGTCCAAACCATCTTAAGCGATGCTCTCTCATCTTATCCTCAATTGGAGTCACCCCCACCTTTTTACGAATGCCTTCATTTTTAATTCTATCTAGCCTTGTGTGGCCGCACATCCATCTAAGCATTCGCATCTCCGCTACACTCATCTTATGCACATGCTGCTTCTTGGTGGCCCAACATTCTGAGCCGTACAGCATGGCTGGCCTCACAACTGTCTTATAAAACTTTCCCTTCAACTTGGTAGGGATTTTACGGTCGCACAGAACTCCTGAGGCAAGCTTCCACTTCAGCCTGCTCTTATTCTATGGTTAACATCATCTTCAATCTCTCCTTCCTTATGTAGAATTGAACCAAGATAGCGAAAGATATCCCTCTTAGGTACCTCCTGTCCAGTCATATTTACTACATCCTCGTCCCGCCTCCGTACATTACTAAAGTTGCATTCCATATATTCTGTCTTAGTCGTACTCAGTCTAAAACCTTTAGATTCCAAAGTAATTCTCCATAACTCTAATTTAGAATTTACTCTTGCTTTGGTTTCGTCAATTAATACTATGTCATCTGCAAATAACATACACCACGGCACCTCATCCTGGATACCCTCCGTAAGCTCATCCATAACTAGCGTAAAAAGATAAGGGCTTAGAGCTGATCCTTGGCTCAGTCCTATTGTAATTGGAAACTCACTAGATGTGCCATCCGTGGTTCTGACACAAGTTACTACTCCATCGTACATATCCTTAATCACATCAACGTATTTAGTAGGCACTTTTTTCCTTTCAAGGGCCCACCACATAACACTCCTGGGAACCCTAGAAATAGGGTCCAGAGCCACACTAGAAATAGGGGCCTTTTCAGAGAGAAAAAAAAAAACTAAAAGATCAAGGTACATACAACAATGTCATCTATCAATAAAAAACCATAACCCCATAGACAATTTCAGAACAGGAAGTGCTTTCATAGAGAACATAAACACATAGTAGACAAAACAAAAAAGTCATTTTTAGCACTGTCCAACATAATAAGGTGAACAACATAAAATGCTAGGATTTATGCATCTATATGTGTTGTAGGCTTAGCACAGTCATTAGATTAGAAGCATGCAAGGTTTTCATTCGTTTTCAAATAACTCCAGCGTTCCACATTTGGTCTTACTGAACACTCAAAAAGAACACAGTTGTAGCTGATGCAACTTTGGTTTACGAGAGCAATTGCATTTCGAATCTCCTAGACCAATTATTGATTCTTTTCCATTAATAAAATAAATTCTTCGAAAAATAAATGGAGAAGCTGAAAAAAAAACCTTGGATCAGTCTAGAGTAACGAAGCTGTTAGAAGATTTGTGAGTATAGATACAGATTAAAGCATAGCATGAATTCCTTTTATTGGGCATGAGACAACAACAGCCTAGGAAGCACAGGTACTCTCCCGGGGCTCCCGCACCCGACACGTATGGGGTGCGGGTACGTCCGGGGTGCGTACCCCATTTTTTTTTTAAAAAAAAAAAAAAAAAAACTAGTTTTGGTGGTTGGGTGCGTGTCGGGTGAGCACCACGCGTACCCGACACGTCCTGCTTCTTCCTGCTGCTTCTCTTTCCTCTCCTGTAAATGTCTTTACTATTTTATTGTCCATTTACTTAAGATTTACATGTAAATAACGGAATACCCCCCTTTTGGATTTATTAAAAATAGTTTCAACACCCAAATCTAAAAAGAAAAAAAGTCAACTCTCCAGTTCTAGTACAAAATTCAAAGAAAAAGGGTCGGGTCAAAATTTTAACTTTCTTAACTTCCAAACGGTGGGGTATTTTTCAAATTTTAAAAATTCATAAAATCTATCGTGTTCAAACATTATTAAATCCCAAAAGTCCGGTAAAAAAAATCTCATAATTTGGTCTCTAAAAATAATTCATCTTGTCAGGCACTGGTCAACACACTGGTGACAGACTTTTTTTTCTAATGAATGATGTATTGATGCCTCATGTTATGAAATATGGAACTTAATCACTTATGAAATGAAGAGTAATATTAGAATTTTCCATTTTGGTGATGTTATTGTTATTTGATTGCTCTACAATTTTTTTTTTTAATTTTTATAAATATATAATAAAATATTAAAATATATTATTATATTCGGCGTACCCGAACGTACCCGCACCCGGTTTTTTTGGCAAATCACGTATCCACGTACCCGTGTCGTGTCGTACCCGCACCCCGTACCCGTGCTTCATAGACGGCAGCAAATAGCACAAATAAACCTCAAGACTAAGAACAATAACAAAATATACCCAATTTTCACAAAGTAAATATTATAAAATAAGGAAATGATATCAACGCAACCATGTTTTGATATATGCGCTCGCCTATTTTGTCTTCAAGTATTTAAAGAGCTATCAAAATGTCATTATGGTTCCCAAAAAAACTCTCACAAGCCAATTAAAAAGAAACGACAAGCTGGAACCACGCTCACAACAAAAAATTGTTGTCCTGAGATCATTTCCCTAAAATAATCACCATTAAAAAAAATATAGTATAAAATGGGTTTTGCCAGGGACCATCACATAAGGCATTTTGCGAGCGGGCTGTTGCATGAGAGAGCAGCCACCTCAGATGAATTAAATGTATAAAACAAAATATGTAGAAAAGTGAGCCTATGTGTCTGCTCACTCATGCAACAACCGGCCCGCGAAATGCCTTCTGGAATGGTTCCTAGCAAATCCCTTCAAAATAATCAAGATATGCATGCCCTATTTGACATGAGATATGTCAATGTATCCAGTTAGCTTCATAGTTCATACCATATTTCTTGGGTTCCTTCCTTATTTCAGTGGCGTCTATGACTTGAGTGGCAGGTGTTGTTTCTACTTTAGTTGCAGGAACATCTACTGTAACAACTGGTTGTGAGGCAACAGGAGCTGCTGATGAGGATGGTGGAGCCGACATTGAGGGAGTAGGAAATGGAAAAGGTGATCCAGTCGAGAAGGCAGCGTTACTAAATTGGCCATTTTCTGATGACATCTGGCCCATCAAAGTCTTGAAAGCTTGCTGCATTGCATATTTCTGAGAGGAATTCAACAACAGGTCTAAATTAATCTTTAATCACAAATTGAATATTCTCAACGTACAAGCATAGTTTTAAATTTCGGCCGAAATCAAGAATTTGGTTTCGGCCCACACCGACACCGAAAGTACATTGAATCGGCTTTTTACAAGACTTCTGCGAAATTTAGGGCCGAAATATCAGCTTACTTACAAGATTTCCACCGAAATTTTTTACCAGATTTTACATGATTTCGGCCGAAATTTCCACCGAAACCGACACTGAAACCAAAATTTAAATCCTTGCTCAAAATACAAATGAAGTGTTCACTGCAATCCGCAGGTGCCAAGCTGTAATGCAACATCAGTGTATTTGCATTTGCCGAGATCATTGGTCATCAAACATATATGAAGAAACAAATCTACAAAGATAAGCAGATCGGCCTTAATAGAGTTAACTACAAAATTTATGAACCATTTCAAATGCCTAAACAAATAGATATCTTATCTATTGATAGTTCTCATACAGCCATAAGGCTTTTTTGTGACCATCAATGGGAATTCTTCACGACATATGCATACCTTGTAGGAAGATAGAAAGGATCAAATGGGCTCACCTTTAAGTTTGTTGCCACCTGACACATGTCAATAAGGTTGTTAAGAAATTGAAGATATAAGGAGTGAAGGACAGCATAGTGGTGCTTTAAATAAGCTTTTGCATTACAAGAACATTAATACTACCAAAAGTATATAAATGATCCTTAATCTTCTTACCCATGAGAATAATGCTGAGAGCCCTACTCCAACTCCAATCCAGAAAAGAGGTGAGCCTCTGGATATAGAATTTTATAATTATGCAGAAAATATGAGTATTCATATGATTAATAATATGAATTCTGAGAAAAGAAAAATGTAGAGAATCTGACTCAACAAGAATAAGAAAATATGTTTACAGAGAAGATGGTGGCGGAGGCACTGAGAACTGTGGGCTAACACCAACTGAAGATGTCTCTCTGCTATTAGAAGAAGAAATGTTTGCAAAAGCCTCTGTCTCTAATTTCTCCACAACTGTACAATAAAGGACAAGTCAGAAATAGGCACAATGAGTGCATATTTGGATGCAAACAACACACATAGCATGCACGTGGAAAAAAAAGAATGTAGATGAGAGAGAGAGAGAGAGAGAGAGAGAGAGAGAGAGAGAGAGAGAGAGAGAGAGAGAAGCACAAGCATAAATTAAAGAAACGGGTGAAGATCTAGATACCATCTCTTAACTTAGCATGTAAATAGCAAGTTCGTATCTTATCAGAAAGTTTTGAAGTGTACAATGACTTCAAGATGGTTAAATCTTTGGTTGTCCTATGGAAAATGTGGAACGTGCCAACAATTTGAAATTCCCATATCTTTTGAGTTTGGAGAACGCCCCCATTTTCTGTGGGGTGTGCACAGGTATCCTCAATGTAATCGGACATTATGCTAGAGTTCCGTTAAGTAAAGATATACTCATGTTTTAGTGGTACTTCGTCACTTCAATTGTCCACAAGGTCAACCAGGTTCTACTGGGCTACCTCCACCAACTAGACCTAGAGATAATTGAGAGGTCTTCCCATTTCATGAAATAAGCTCAAATTCAGTGGCAACAGCAAAGGAAATCCGTAGCTGGCTAGTATTGGTGGTGCCATTTCTAAAGAGAGCACCATTATTTCCAACTACATTGTTCAATCTGGCAAAGCAACAGCTATTGGGGCAAAATTTGGTGCTCCATTGAGCAGGCCAAGTTTATAAACTGAACACCACAAGCAACACTCTAGATCAAGTGATTAATCATTCGTAAATACTCACCCAAATTTAAGTTTATTTACCAACATTGAGCCTAGAAAATGAGCCTTTCCATATTGTTGTACTAGTCCTTAAAAGCCCGAAATGTTTTTGAGAATAAGGCTTGGTTTTATTTGCATGAAGCCAGAATTATATGGATGGACCACCCACAGCTTGAGTGTAAAGTCGCTCAAGCTTGGAGTCAACAAATTTCAAGGCAACCCAAAGTTGAGGTTATTGAAGGTAGGGGAAAACGAAAAGAATTGGAACCACTCTACTTTGGACATGTTAAACAATGGGTTTTCTTGCTCAAAAAAGAATTGAAGGATCTTCAAAATGATGATTATCTCCAAAGGTTTACAGTAGGACTTTATGCATGATCGAGCTTCATCTGATTTTGGCAGCAAGGAGAATAAAAAGGGAACCCATGTGCCATAGAGGTCTTTGTTGCTGAGAAGAATAAGGGAAAGAATCAAGAGACGGTGCTGTGGAACGAGGTCAAGGTTTTCTAGCTAAGTCGAGGGTGCAACCACCTATAACTGTGGTTCGCTCTTCGTATCAGGAAGAAATCAAGAGCTGGTTCAGGTGATGTGTAATGCTCGTCCTTTTTGTCTGTGTTGCCCATCTCTGACTTGAGTGTCAAAGGGGCCGCCCGGAGCCACAACTCCGGGCCCACTGACGCTTCGTTTGTGAGCGCAGGATCACAAGCTCTACCAAGCTAGTACGTGCAGAAAGATTTTGGGCACCATCAGATTGGAGCCATCCATGGGACCTCGATGCCAAAGTCAAAAGCCTCGAAGGCTCCATCTCATCCTCAATCCAGCGATACAGTGGATGGGCATTATTGTTGTTTCTGGAGAGAGAGAGAGAGGAGAGGGAGGATAGTCCATATATGATTGAATGAGTACAAGTGACTTAATACAGATATTTTTACTCCCCGAGAAACAAAGATAGATAGGATACCACTGTCGTAGTGCAATGTTGGGCGATGGTTCAAATTTTACTAGGTTACACAGGCGTTGGAGAACATCATATGGGTTTTTACTTCATTTATGGGTCTAATGACGATACAGCTAGGGAGAAGTTTTGAAGGGAACTGGATGTTGTTCAAAAAAGAAGGTCATTTCGTTGTCTTTGGGAGGATATTTAGCATAATAAGGATCATGTATGAGAAGAAGGGCGAGGCTATGATCACCCTTAGCATGAGTAAATTCCCAAACTTTGTGAATCAACACTAGCTTGTGGACCTTCCTTTCTTTGGAGAGTAGTGTATGTGATCCAATCACCTGCCATTCCCACTTTATGCATACTAGACAGATATCTCCTACACAATGGGTAGCTACTGAAGTTCCATAGGTCCTTAAAAATTGCTCTCCCAAAGTGGGCTTCCAACCCCTGCCCTAAAATGCTTGAGTCGGCTATGGGGGTCCAGGGATCCTATTCCCTTTCTGTTTGAGGTGGACTGGCAATGGCCCAAGAAACCTTATATGGAGGCATTGTTTTAAATTCCATATAAAATAAATATAATATAATTAATGTCAAAATAAATAAAAAGACAAATTAAAAATAACAAATAAATATAATCAACATGAAAATCTTGTAAAAGCATCAGGATAATACCAAGATATTATCACAAAAACATCAAATACGGGGTAATCTCATATTCTATTCTGAAAATAGCAGGAGAAATTGCACTTTTCTAAAATATCGTGAAAGGGCCAGAAATCCCAGAGATCTTTGTCGTTCCTTAACTACAATCATATTCTAGATCTAGCGGATAAAATGCTAAAACACTATAGCTGGTAGATATCTCAAGATGGTTTCATAAAGGAGATAAAGGTAAATCCTTACGGTTCCCTTATAGAGAGAATTGACATGTTATGAAGTTGTTATCTAGGATAGTCAGGGTGAAATGCTTCTGGTTATCAACCCAACCCTCACAAAGATGATGTGATCTTCATTCTTGAACTACTCGCAATCAAAGAGGCAGTTGAAAGGCCAAGACCATATGGACTAAATGAAATCCAAACAAATTGTTTAGAATCATTATGGAGAACTATTGCATACTAAACAAGATGCAACTACTATTTCTCCCTAAGCATATCAGTAGACACCAAAGCATATACACCTTTAGTCATGTCCAAACTCCAAACACAGGATACAAACCCATTTATAATACACACGTAGGCTGCTCAAACACTACTTCATTTTTTGTTTTTCTGAAAGAGTTATATTCCCACAGCTAAGCTCAACTCACCGAGCAAAGTACAACTGAACAAGCAATGAATCATCCATCAAAGGCTTTATCAGGTCAAACTTGCTTCATAAAGCAGACAAAATGATTTTCAAATTATAAGAAGCTGGTCAACGGCAATTTAGACTTCTCAAGCCTAATTGTCTTCAGGACCTCCATCAAAGACTTTGCTTGATTGAAGCCTGAGTCACAAATTAATACCACCATTGAAAACTTCTCAAACTAGAGTAATCTAGAGATTCTAGACCATAGTTTCAAAACTCCCCCGCGTCATTGTAGACCACCCCCCCTCCCCGAGTCGACTCCCTTTTACCTTGGTCGTGATGTTGTCATGGTTTTAAATTTCTCTAAAATTTCTCCAAAACAACCGAAATGTTTCTTCTTCCATTCCCACTGAAAAGAAATCTCAATAATTTCCTTCCATGTCAATGATGTCATTATTGCTTCCCGAAATTCTTGAAAATTGACCAAAATTCTCGAAATTCCAAAAATTCGATCAGAATAGGCGGAACAACAAAAAATGAAAAGATTTTATGATTTGCATTTCATTTCATTAATGTAGATAATGATATTCGGTAGGCAACATCATTGAACTGCACAGCAAAGTAAATGATGCATGAGATGTCAGATCGGCATGGGACCAATAATACCTCGCAACACTATATGGTATTGACATAGAGTTGGGGTCCTTGGAGGAGAGATCGGGTCATTGTACTTTCTTATACTTCATTACATTGTACTTCTTTATTAGCTATATTGTTCCAAACATGTGCGAAAACACGTATCACTAGGTGTTCAATGTGATTGAATCCACTATGGATGGCTTTCTCGCTTATGTGATGATTTCTATGTATGTATGTTTGTTTATTCTATTATTTCCCAAAGTTTCATCTTAAATTTTCATCGTTTGCATATGTTTCCATACATGCTTTTACAAGATTTTCACCGAAACCGAAATGTTTCCGATTATGTGCCGCTCAAATCTGAAACTGAAATTTAAAACATTGGTTCTTCTCTAAGTCAGCATTTTACCCTATAAAGTCAATCAAAATTCCTTCGACTCTCCCAAGTTATGACCACATTAACCAAGTACTCAACCGTGTCAGCCGAGTACTCAACCGTGTCGTTCTGAGTCGACTAGGATTTGGTTTGGCCGCGTTTTGAAACAGTGATCTAGACCAACTCCACTTCAAACCAAGGTTTTACATTTCGGTTTAGGAATGCGTTTCGCTCCTCACCAAAAAAAAAATTTCAGCCGAAATTTCTGAAATTTCGGCGAAATCTAATGAAATCTTTCTACCCCTATTTTCAAGGGTCCAGAATTTTGACAAAATTTCGGGATAATATTAAATAATCATCAAAAATAAAGATTTTTAGGTGAAATCCCTTAAATTTTGGACGAAATTTCAGGATAAGCGAAATTCGAAATTTCAAATTTTCGATCAAAATAAAGTACCGTTTCGAGTACAGTAAATTTCAATTTCGGTCTCAACCGAAACCCAAAATTTCGGATTCCAGTCGAAATTTAAAACCTTGCTTCAAACTCTCAAACCTAAGCAAATTCGAATGGACAACAATAAATATAATCGGTGCCAAAAATTTCCCTTCTGCAATATGCAAAGTTCGAATTTTCTAGTTTCACTAGGCTATTTGGAAATTTAGATTATTTTCCTAGGGCATACTTTCACTGTTCTTCTGTTTGCATCAAAAGCTTGAGAAAGAAAAATTGAAAATAAAAAAAATTCTATGTCCAGCTCAAATCTGTAACGAATTCGAATGAAACCAAATCTGGATTCCGCAATATAGTCCTTTTCAACACTATTAAAACACACTTTCCATCAAAATGAGTTCTAAAATTATACAAAATGAACACTTTCTTTTTTGCTCAAACAGGTAAAATGATTTTTCAAACTAGGTCATTTTCTGCGAAGGTTTTTACCTTAACCTTTTTGTTATAAGACGGCGCTATTTAAAAAAGAAAAATCAGTTTAAAAAAGTAAATGATATTAAGCGAGTCTGAAAGAAATTCGAATTTACCATTTCTGGAAAGTTTTTGGGGGATTCTATCGCCACTCCCACGGCCAAGCGCTGAGACAAAGTTTCTGGTTTTTCTTCTTTCTTCAACTCTTCTTTTTCCAGATTGGGGAAGAGAAAGAGAGCGTGAGCTTGGAATTCTAGTCAGATTCGGAGAACATCCGAGGACAAATTTTGAGGAAATTAGGGCAAGATTTTCCATTTATGGCAATGAAAAGGAAAGAAAATCAAAGAGAAAAACCCTAGATAGAGAAGACTCGTTTCTATTGTTCTATTCGTGCGAGGGTTTTTTGTAGAGAGAGAGAGAGAGAGAGAACTCTACTCAGAAGCAGAGAGTCTAATACCAGGGAAGATAAAAATAGGGCCTGATTTTCTAAAATACCCTTTATTTTTGCACAGAATTACCAGTGATGCCTTCTATTCTTGTAAGTTCTAAATGACTACGTTGGCCTAAACTGATGTTATGAGTAGGGCTGCAACTCGAGCCGGGTTCAGCATTCAAAAACCCGCATGAATCTCGGGTCGAGCCGGGTTTGAAGCACCCGACCCGACCCGAGTTACATAACTTATAGTACGTACATTTTTTTTCTATTGTTAGTTAAAAGTTAAAGGGATAATTACATTTACACCCCCTCTAGTTTCTGACACATCCACTTCCACCCCTATAGTTTAAAACGTGACAAATACACCCTTGTAGTTTCAATTTGTTTAAGGTAGGCCCTCTCAGCTGAAGATTCGTCCATAGATTGAAGGGTTAGGATGATCCGATGGAGCTAATTTTTTGGGCACACCCTATCTATGTCAGGACCCATCAAATGAACGCTTTGGATCATCCAAACAATGTGGGCCCACATTATTTGGATGATTTTTTGGTAGTGTTTGGATTCGGGTAGGGGCCCACATTATTTGGATGATCCAAAGCGTTCATTTGATGGGTCCTGACATAGATATGGTGTGCCCAAAAAATCAGCTCCGTCGGATCATCCTAACCCTTCAATCTATGGACGAACCTTCAGCTGAGGGGGCAAACCTTAAACAAATTGAAACTACAGGGGTGTATTTGTCACGTTTTAAACTATAGGGGTGGAAGTGGATGTGTCAGAAACTAGAGGGGGTGTGAATGTAATTATCCCAAAGTTAAAAGTGAAAACCCACGCACCCACTGTTACTGTATGTGAGTGTAATTTCTGCTTCTATGAGTTGAGTTGATTCAAGTGTTTGATTCAGCATTGTTTGATTGTAATTACAACATTGTTTGATTACAACATTGTTTGATTCAAGTGTGATGTGAGTGTAATTACATCATTGTTTGATTCAAGTGTAATGTGAGTCTAATTTCTGCTTCTATGAGTTGAGTTGCCTTGCCAAACAAGAATTTTCCTTAAAAATTTGCGTCAACGTGAAAAATCCCGACCCGAGATTTATCATGGGTAGGGCCGGGTTTGGGAATCGTGGGTTTTCCGAAAAAAAAACCCGACCCCACCCGACCCGAGATATTTCTCGGGTAGGGTTGGGTTCTCCAAAACCCGACCAGCCCGACCCGAGTTGCAGCCCTAGTTATGAGACGGACCGTAGAGTTATTACAGGATATGCTGGCAATTAGGTTTTTTAGGAGGGTGTTTTTGGGATATTAAGAAGTTAGAAGGATGATCCTAGCCCTTTGATCAACAGAGAAACTGCACATTAGGGTTTGTGTTTTGGGATTTTTTATGACTTCTTGTATAGGGATACGTTAGTGTGTTTTCTTCTCCTTTATGGAGTGTTCATATATAGGGACATGTTAGTATTTTTTCTTTCTCTATGTGAAGTGTTTATATATAGGGATATGCTAATGTGTTTTCTTTTGTGGAATGTTATATATGGGGACATGTAAGTGTGTTTTCTTCTGTTTTGTGGAGTGTTTATATATAGGTATATGCTAGTGTGTTTACTTCTTTCTTTTGATTATCCTTATTTCTTACACATGCTCACATGTCTGCACACTCTTAGCTGTAGTGTTAGGTTACTTTCTTTACTGCTTATTCACATGCTCAGTTATAGCTCTTTACTATTTACCTGCTTATCCTATCATAATCACATGCTTTCCTGCTTATCTTATCTCATCATAGTTGCTCATTATCATTGCTATGACCTGCTTAGATGTAGCTATGCATGTATTTGTTTACAACTTTCCTAGAAGTGATGAGTTAGGATTAGATGTGATGAGTTAGGGTTAGATGTGATGAGTTAGGACTTGGTTGTTTATTTTTCTTTTGCTCATCCCTTGATCATGCATGCTTAGGTAGACGCTTTTTAAGGGATGTTTGTTCTCATTCACATGATTTTCGGCCAAAATTTTTCGAAAATAATAAAAATGGCATAAGAGACCGAGTGTGCTTGGGCGAATGGGGTGCCTAACACCTTCCTCATTCGTAATTAGGTACGAACCCTGTTATCTCTAGATTTATCCATTGCACATAATATATTTTATGGGTTCCATGGCCTTAATCCTTGGATGACTAGTCTTTACTACTTTTAGGTATGTCTTGATTCCGGGCTCGTGAAATGAAATTATTATTCATCACTGATAAAGAACAAAACTAAAGACTTACATGGCCGAGGTTTGATGTATGTAAATAAGCTAAGACTTGTGCCATCGTTCTATCTGTCTGCATCTGCTTCTCTGTCATCTCGACCACCTGTCTTTCAAGAGAAACGACCTCTTGTTGTGACGTCCCACGAGTGGAGGGCGAGCTATCTATCCCAGAAGCGGTAGGGAGGAACCCAAACATACGTACCCAGCCACGTCTCTCTGGACCCAGGTATTGGGAGAATACGCCATCACTTATAGAGACAGGGCCCCGCAAAGACTCGGGGTGCTGAGAATGATACTCATTAAATTTCTCCTGAAAACAAACGAAAAAATATAAATTGAACTGAAATGTTCAAAGTTAATTCTCATATATGACTCAATAGATTAAATAGAAATTTTATGAAACATACTATCAAAATTTTGGAGATATAATCCTTAGCCTGCCCGGTTTTTTTACTAGTATGGGTAGAGATGAAAAGCTTTGATCAGCTCAGCACTACTCCCGTCTCTATGGTCTATCAGCATATCAACAATGTAAGCAAGCCACTTTCAATATTAAAAGGTAAATCAACTATTATACCAACTCATGAAATTACCTCTTCTTTCGCTGCTCTCGCAAAGCTTTTTGTTCCAGCAGTGTGTTAGATAATTTGTTGAGCACGACTGGCTTTGTTTTTTTCATTGCGATTTTGAATTAAGAAAACAATAATCATAAGTAATTGTTCATTAATTTCAATTGAACGAATATGTGTGAACCTGCGATGCCCCCCACCCCCCTACAACCACATGCACCCTTTGGCAGCCACGGAGATCATTTGCCCGATCAGGTATAAATGTTGTTACCTTTCGATCTAAATTATATGTTGAATATTGATTTCATAAATAACTTGCCAATTTCATTAATGTTTCTTCTGATTTGGCTTGTCCTAGGGTTATTTTACTGAGTATTTGTCGAAAGGGGATACAGTGGCGCGTGGTTTCTTCTGAGCGAAGATCCAGAAGCAGAAGTTGATAATGAAACATTAGGAGATAATTTCTCTGGGGTTCAGATCACGGTCGTAGAGCTGGCAGATGAACCTCTGATAAGAGAATCCAGAAGTTTTAGAACTATCAAAGACGCTTCGCTTTGCCGACCTTCTTAGTAAGTGAATGATATACATATAATTTCTAGTGCATGATGATAATTTTATTGACAATCTTACTTATTTTTTTTACATTGTTTTCTGATGAAACTATGCATAGAATTTCTTGTTTTGATTTTCAGAATAAAAATTTGGCATCTATTGTTTTTATGATATGCAGCCAGTGAGAAATTTATTGTTTCATGTGCTTATGTTCACTAATTAATATTAATGGTTTGCCCTCTTTCTCAGTTGCCATGCTTTTTGGATATAGGATATTCTTATTTCTTGATCTCAAAAGTATTAATGTGCATATGCAGGTAAAGAAAGCCTCATTGAATGGATTGAGGACCCAGCATATCCTATACGACATTATCGTGGAATATTATTCAAGGTAAGTTCTTTATTGTGAAAATTGAAAAGTTACATGTAGATATTCTTGTTATATATCGTGAAATCGAGTGTGACCTTCTTCCCAATCCCATCTACCTCTTTATAGAATACCTAAAATAATTTTCAAGCCCATGATGTACTGAAATATACGTGTATTTTTCAATACCCAAATTGTATAGATGGTCCGCAAATTTCCTCCTCTAAATTTAACTTCCTTCATTCCAAGGCATAAATTGTATCCATGTGCTTCATATCATCCTTCTTCCTTTTGGACTGAGAATGTTGTTCCATTCTTGTCTTTGATTTTGTTCTGATATTGTTCATGAAAATGATGTTTTGAAAAATTGATATCACTAATAGATTCTTGCTAAATAAGAAATGGGTTATCTATGTTTAATCTAATCTTTGGTTTTGTTTACTTGTAGGTTTAGCCTTATGTTAGTGAATCAAGACGCAACAGTTGTAGAGATGATGGAACACGTCTCTCTCTCTCTCTCTCTCTCTCTCTCTCTCTCTCTCTCTCTCTCTCTCTCTCTCATGCTTTAAGTGAATAAAGGACAGCAACAAGGCTAAGGCTCTAGCTGAGTTTTGGCCGTGGAAATGGCAGCAAGAGGGTGAGGTTCTGGTGGAGCTTTGGGTAGGTCAGAATGGAAGCAAGGTGGGGTCTGACGGGGGTTTCTTGGTGGATGGGAATAGCATTAACTAGGATGGGTCTGATGGAGCTTTTGGTGGATGGAGTGTGGCAGCAAGAGGGTGCAAAGAGGTGGAATTCTGGGCTTCTAAGGATGTGTTGGAGAGTGGGCAAGTGGCTGGAAATGAGGGCGTCGGTGGTGTGATACAAAGATGGGTAGAGATCTTTACAACAGTTGTACGAAGAAACTGTGTAGTGAAAAAGGAACTGGGTTGTTTTGTTGTAAAATATATAGTTTGTGATCTTTAAATATGATTAAAGTTTGTGATTTTGTGATTGTAATTTGTGAACTTGAAATGTAAATGTAAACAGGTGGTGAATGTATGTAAACAGGTTGTGTACACAAAATTTGAGATCTTCAAATAGTAATAATTTAAAAAAATTAAATTAAATTTCATGTATTTCCGAATCAACTTCCTATTCATCGGCAACATGTAGCGTCATTAGTAGGGGTGCAACTCGGGTCGGGTTGAGTCCGGTTGAGGCCAACCCGAACCCGACCCGAAGAACCATTTGCTCAACCCGAACGTGACCCGACCCGAGTTCAAACCCGACGAGGTTCAACCTGACCCGATCCGTGAAACCCTTTGTGCCAACCTCAACCTGACCCAACTAGAGTTCAACCCGACCCAACCCGGGATTTTAAGCTTAAAAAATAAAAAAATTTATTGAAAATGTCAGGTTCACTCAGGTCGGGTTGCCAAAGCCCTCAACCCGAACCCAAACCTGACTTGAACTCAACCAAACCTAGACCTGCCAAATGGATGGGCCAGGCAGGGTTTGACTCGACCCGTACGGGTCTTGGTCAAACGGGCCAGGTCAAAATGACCCAGAAAAATTTACGGGTCATGAAGTGTGGACCCGGATCACACCCGTAAGGGCTAGATGGACCCGCAGGTCGCTCGTTTTTTTTTCCTGTTTTTAATGATTTTTGTTGTTTATATAAGATTTGCTAGCCACCTTCGTCAAAGGCTACTTCTCACCCTTGTTTATATAGGGAT
The DNA here is from genome assembly GCF_043159265.1 of Tasmannia lanceolata. Classification (NCBI taxonomy): domain Eukaryota; kingdom Viridiplantae; phylum Streptophyta; class Magnoliopsida; order Canellales; family Winteraceae; genus Tasmannia; species Tasmannia lanceolata. The sequence goes on along the minus strand of NW_027518690.1, from coordinate 926,780 downwards.
TTGCTAGCCACCTTTGCCAAGGCTATTTCTCGCCCATATTTGCAATTGCAAGTGATCATTTAGCCATTTACGTAGAGATTTACGAGAAAATGGCAACAAAGTAGAAAAACTACGGCATTTTTTCCGAAAGAATGCATCAAAATATGACAATTACGGAAAAAAACTACCAAGAAAATGTAAAAAATTATGTCAATTACGAAAAAACTAGGCCTTAATATTATAAGTATGGTTTCATTTCTTTCATCTCAGCATATGTTAGAAAAATTTCAGTGAAAATGTGGCAGAACCAAGCTCTTTCATTCATCTTTAACTTCTCAGTCAATTTCCCTCTACTACCCAATGAACTCAAATCCACTCATCAAGTTATACTTCTTTATCTCTCTTTAATTGACATTTTAATCTCGCTAACTATCTCCACCTACATTTACGGTGTCTTCTCTCCTTCATGGCATGTGATTGATGGTCCTTTCATTCTCTATATGTTCTCTACTCTCATCTCCTCTCTCTGTGTGGATCCCGTTCGGAGGTTGACCTACGAGGGTGTGTGTTATGATGGTAATGCCTTTGTCCATTGATTTTGAATATGATTGCTTTTCTCATAAATTTGGGATGAAAATCCTAACTTACGAGAGAAGCCATGACCAGAGTCGCCACCTAGTTTAGGGATCTATGACCCATAATTAACTCTGTATATTTGGTCTACGATTTACAAATTTGGTAAGTTATCTGGTTACAAGAAAGGAAGGTGTTAGGCACCCTTCTTGCCCGACAAATGTCGGTCTTCAACTTTTAAAAGCTTTAATTGTTTAAGTTCCAACTAAAAAGGGGAATGTGAATGTTTATTTGAATTAACCTAAGGATTTCTAATTATTTGGCCATTCACAGTTTAGACTCATGCGGGCCAGGAGTGCATCCTACATGCAACTACATGCCTACTTTTTTGACGTTTTACTGAGATTGATGAAATTTTGTTTGAGTTGGATTAGATTGTGTGAACTAGATTACTTGCTCCTAAGTCTAATGCAATGGACTTAAGTTGCACTTTTAGTTTATTTGTGAACTTTGGATTCTAAGAATTCTATTTTGGAGAACCTAGAGTGTGATTTCTAAGTTTAGAACTCTAGAACTTTATGTTTAGAAGACGGGGATGTTCCATTTTAAGTGATTACGAGTTCTTAGATTCTTTAAGATTTTCAAATTCTTTTGAATTCCAAATTTAAACAAATCAACTAAGCATGCAAAGGAAGCGAACAATTACTCTAAACATGCAAAAGAACATGATAAACAATCTACGATGCAAATTCTAAGCATATGATAAAATAACTAAACATATAATTTCATGCAAGAAGAATTAACTGAGCATGCAACTACGAACAATGCAAAAGATGGGCTTTGGAAGGGGAAGGAAAGAGGTAGAAGAATGGTGCGACTGAACTTGGGGGTGCCAAGTTGCCTACGTACCCCATGGTGGGGATCAAGCCACACGTAGTTCCATTAGAGGATTAGGATGGAAAATTTGAATTTGGAACTTTGGTTTGGAATCTTGGATTTGGGACTTTGGTTTGGACACTCGGAGTTATCTTGAAAGTATTGAATCATAAGGGCATCAGTTTGGGAAGTCGAAAGAGGTGATCTTATAAGATTTGGCCAAATGGATTTGGATGTAAGGATGTAACTCAGTTTGAGTATAAGGTCATAACTCTGCTGAAGTAGAAAGTGTAACTCGGTGTAAGTTCTAGGAGTGCAACTTTGTTTAGATCCTAAGGGTATGACTCAGTTGGGCAATGTGTTAAGGTGACTCGGGTTGGCATGGGTTAGGTTCGAGTTTGACCAGGGTTGGACTGGGTTGACTTGGGTTGAACCGGGTTGACTTGGGTTGGCTCAGGTTGAGGTGCAGTTTAGGGTGCGGCATAGGGTGTGGGTTAGGGTTAGAGTGTTGCTTTAGGGTGCGGCTTAGGCAATTTTGTGTTTCAATCTTAGGCACTGGTAGGCGTCATCAAGCACTGGACAAGTAATTATGAGTGGGCGTCTTAGGCGCTGGATCGGCGATTCTGGGTGGGCGTCTTAGGCACTGGACAGGCAATTCTAGGCACTGGATAGGCAATTCTGGGTGGGCGTCTTAGGCACTGGACATGCAATTCTGAGTGGGCGTCTTAGGCACTAGACAGGCAATTCTGGGCATTGGATAGGCAATTCTAGTGGGCATCTTAGGCACTGGATAGGCAATTCTGGTGGGCGTCTTAGGCACTGGACATGCAATTTTGGGCTAAGGTTGGCTATGGGTTAGGCACTGTTTTGGGCAAAACAAGGCTAAGGTTGGCATGGGTTAGGCACTGTTTTGGGCAAAACTAGACAAAGGTTGGGTGTGTGTTATTGAGGTAGAGTGACCGAACGTCCATGGAGATGGGGAATTGAGCAAGAGGCTATAAAGGGTTGGGCTCGGTTGGTTTCACCATGCTAGGGGAAATGAGTTTAGGGTATTAGGCTAGGTTAAAGAGGATTGACTACGTTCAGTTTAGGCATAAAAAAATAAAAAATGAAGAAGGGGAAGAGAAGAAGATTGTTGGGATGTTGCCTTGTTTCCCAAGATTTATCTACCATATAGAGGTAGAGTTGCTATTTTGGAGAAAACCAAAATAAGGAGTGTAATTGGGTTTTTTGAAAAACCATGGTTAGAGGTTTCTATACACACAACCACTGTGGGGTGGAAAATAGAAAGCATCGATTCTTGCTTTTGGCAAGAAAAAAAGTGACGTTTCCCTTTGGCAAAGAAGTGAGAAGAAAAACGGGGTGCTTTTTGTACCTCTTTGTGAGAAGGAGAAAAATCAAGGAGATCCTAAGGTACAAGAGAGGAAGTCAAGAGGGGTTTTGAAAAGGGTTACAAGGGAAGGGTTTGTAATCGATCAAGTGTTGGATCGATTGAAGAATCTAGTGTAATCTTTGTATCTTTCTTGATTAGTGGAATATTTCACTTGGATCGCCTGTGGACGTAGGCTTTGCTGAACCACGTAAAAATTGTGTGTTCTTTGTGGGTTGCAATTGTGGTTTGTTTTATCTTGCTTTAGATAGCGGATTTTGATCTGACCATTATCCGTCGATTTTCTACAAATTGGTATCAAAGCTGTTGGATCGATCTTGCCGGGCAAAAACCGCGGAGCGTTTGGCATTTGCGGTGGATTCTCGTCGAGGTGGAGTTTTCCTGACGAGTTGGTAGGTTTGATCCAAGATGGCTGCGAAAAGCTCAAACACGAAGTTTGAGGTGGAGTGATTTGATGGCAAGAGTAATTTCAGCCTATGACAACAAAGAGTTCAAGACTTGTTGGTTCAACAAGGGTTATATAAGGCATTGTCGGGGAAAAATAAGAAGCCGAAAACAATGAAAGAAGAAGAGTGGGAGGAACTCCAGATGAAAGCCGTCAGTGCTATCCGGCTATGTCTCTCGGATGAGGTAATGTACAATGTCCTTGGAATTAAAACTGCAGCTGAATTATGGAAGAAATTAGAGAGTCTATACATGGCTAAATCTTTGTCAAATAAATTATTTCTTAAGAAACAATTGTATAGACTCCAAATGGAAGAAGGGACACCTCTTATGTCCCACCTTAACACATTTAACAAGATTATAACTCAATTGTTGAGTGTTGAGGTGAAGATTGAAGAAGAAGATAAAGATTTACTTCTTCTTGGTTCCCTTCCTCCATCGTATGATAACCTGGTTACGACTTTGTGATTTGGGAAAGACACTTTGGTTTTTGATGATGTCACTGCAGTATTATTAGAAAATGATATACGTAAGAAACCAAGTGGGGATGATTACCAAGGTGAAGGCTTGGTAGCAAGAGGGAAAAGTAGTGATCAGGGGAGAGAAAGGTCAAAAGATAGAAGTTTTTTCAGAAAAGGATCTCGATCTAAGTCGAGAGAAAAAGATGGTAAATTCAGATGTTTCCATTGTAGCAAGGAAGGCCATATAAGGAGGAATTGCAAACAATATAAGCAAAAGATGAAGGAAAGGAAGAAGAATAAAACTTCTGATCAGGCCAGTGTTGCATCTGAGAATTCAGACGGTGATGGAGATGTCCTATCAGTCTCCACGCAAGTAAATCACTTGAGTGAGACCTGGATTTTGGATTCAGGGTGTTCTTATCATATTTGTCCATATAGGGATTGGTTTGACACCTACCAACCCTATAATGGAGGAACAGTTCTGATGGGGAATGATGCAGCATGTAAGACAGTCGGCATAGGCACCATTAAAATCAAGATGTTTGATGGGATGGTGAGAACTCTATATGATGTGAGGCATGTCCTAGATCTGAAGAAAAATCTTGTTTCCTTGGGGGCCTTAGATATAAGTGGGTGCAGTTTCATGGCAACAGGAGGAAACCTTAAAGTGACTAAGGGGGCAATGATTGTCATGAAGGGAAAGAAAGAAGGCAACTTGTACAGGTTGTTAGGGAATACAGTGACAGGTGGAGCAGCTGTTTCTACTCCAGATGACTCAGGTACAGATGACACGGCTCTATGGCACATGCGTTTAGGCCATATGAGCGAGAAGGGGCTGCAGGTTCTTCACGAGAGAGAATTGCTTAAGCGGAGGAGAATGTGTAAACTGGGCCTCTGCAAATATTGTTTGTATGGAAAGCAGTGCAAGGTCAGGTTCAAGACAGGGCGACATACAAGCAATGGTGTTTTAGATTATGTACATTCAGATGTATAGGGACCCGTACAAGAACCATCTAAATGTGGAGCAGTTTATTTTATTTCTTTCATTGATGACTACTCCAGAAAAGTATGGGTGTATTTTATGAAACACAAGTTAGAGGCATTTACAAAATTTAAGCAGTGGAAAGCAAAAGTGGAGAAGCAGACAAGAAGGCATGTAAGGTACTTGAGAACATATAACGGGTTGGAATTCAAGAATAGGGAATTCAACAAATTCTGCAAGGACGAAGGAATTACGAGACACTTCACTACTCCAGGTAGTCCACAGCAGAATGGTGTAGCTGAGCGCATGAACATGACACTTTTGGAAAGAGCTAGATGCATGAGATTGAATGCAGATCTTCCAAAGCATTTTTGGGTTGAGGTAGTTAATATGGCATGATTTCTAATGAACAGCACCATCTACACCTGTTGACTTGAAGATTCCAGAAGAAGTGTGGACAGGGAGGACAATTGACTATTCCACGTTGAGGATATTTGGTTGTTCAGCATATGTTCACATCCAGAGTGAGCAACGATCAAAGTTAGATCCAAAGTCCAAGCCGTGTATATTTCTCGGTTATGAAGATGGAGTTAAAGGCTATAAGCTTTGGGATCTAGTTGCTCAAAAGGTGGTCATTAGTAGAGATGTGGTATTTGATGAAAGCCACATGGTGAAAGGAAACAATGGTGAAGAATCTCAGCAACAGACAATTCATGCATATGGAACCTCGATAGAGGTGGAGCTTAGTGATACATATGCATATCTTAAGCAAATTGAGGGTGTTGTAACACCTCAATCTGGCAGTAGGCAGGAGCCACAGAGGCAGCATGAGAGTCTTGCCATAGGCAAACCAAAGAGAAATACCAAAGCACCGGTCAGGTAAGGTTTTGAAGATATGTTATCTTTTGCTTTAGTTGTTGGTAGGGGTGACCCTTCTACTTTTCAAGATTCTATTAGCAGTGTGCAGCATGATAGGTGGATGACAGCTATGATAGAAGAGATGGAATCACTCCAGAAGAACAACACATGGGAGCTTGTTGAAAAGCCCAAGGACAGGAAAGTGATCGGGTGCAAGTGGATATTTCGAAAGAAAGAAGCTATATCAGAGAAGGAACTCTCACACATAAGGCTGTTATTCCTTCCCAATGAAATGCACATAAGGAAGTGGAGAGGGTAGAAGACCGCCCATAACGTTCTTTGTTTTGCAGACTTTGGACTCACGGTAGATAAATCATTATGAATTAATGAAGCGTCAAATACATGTATTTATGCCCAATCGCCTCTCGAGTTTATTTTGTCCAATTACATGCTTATGATTTGATCATGCTATTTTAGTTTTTACAACCTAAGCCTTGGAATGCACTTACTCACATAAAAGCTTCTCCAAGCTATCATTCCTCTATGGGAATCGAAATTTTCACCACCTTTTTTTTTCTTTGAATGGTTCGAAACTTTCACTTCCTCTCCCATGTTTTTCACTTTTCACTTAATTTTCATGAAAAAAACAAACAACATGGTGAAATGCTGTCATATTTAAGAAAAGACAAACATTAGCGTGTCATATTTAAGGAAAGGCAAACAGTAGTGGGTGATGATGACATAGTTTTTTGGAAAATACAAACATAAGGGTGTGTAAATTCAAGAAGACAATGATTCTAGTAGCCCTACCAATGAGGTAAGTTGATAAAGTTCGGGTAGTTGGAAATCTAAGGGCATGTTTGTATATAGGCATTTTCCTTTTTTTGAAAAAACTTTCCTTAAAAATGAGTTTTTCATGGTTTGGTAAACTCATTAAATACGAAATTTTCTTTTCCAGAATTAAACTTTCTACAAAAAATAAGGTCAGAATAAAACCCAACTAGACCTGTATTCTTGCTTTTCAAGAAAAATAAATGCTTCTGATGCCCAACCTTGTTGTTGATGAGCATCATCATCATCATCATCTGAAACCATCCTCGCTGACGATTTGGATTTGAAATCAACCTCTTAAGTCTATGGGGATGTTTGGATGTATTCCAGGAGATAGGCACTCATGGGAAGGGATTCATGTAGCTTGTGGGATACAGAGCCATGGTTTTGAAAAAGTTGATGGAAATCATGGGCATTATTAGGCTTGAATGTCAATATCAAAGGAGATAGGCACTCATGGGAATGGATGTTCGGTAAAAATAAGCTTGTGCTGCTGTTCCTTGAGTTGGAGAAAGAGAGGAGTGCTGCTGCTAGATGAAGCAAAACCGAGGAATTTAAGAAATTGATGAATGTGAACCAAACCGAAGGAATAGAAAATCCAGAAAATGCCCATAAAAAACTTGAGGGAACTTTTCCTTTCCATAATTTTATTTTCCATAGATCCAAACATGCCCCCAAAGATCTCAACGGCCATATTACCGCCAACATATTGTTAGTGCTTGGGATGGCGTGGAATTATCTACGTGCCCTTGGTTGCCTTATTAGCGGTTTGGATCCATTGATCAGCTCAGCGCCACATGGTGGTGACCTATTGGAGGTCGGATTTGTTGGGTATATATAATATAACCCATGTATGTTCTAATATAAGCCCAATAGGTAATGGACCAGGTGTAGTGGGCCCATTTGGGCTGGAGCCCATTAACCTCTCTTAACCCTAGTGTATCTCTATATATAGGGGCTGGAGGCAACAAACTTGGTATTCCAAATTAGATACCTTGGGTGTAATGCTTCAAGCAACCTGTTGCTTGACATAATTACTCTAACAATCTTGAAGCACTATGAACCCTAATTTTTATTCGTTTGATTAGAAGCCTCTATCTCTCGGATTGGATTCATGTTTCACACAGAAACAAAATCGAATTGACGTGGGTTTCAAGATTGACCGTGGGTTTTCTTCCCTCCAAGTTTGGATCGTGGGATTATTCTCGTATCCAATCGTTGGACAAGGAGACGTCTGTCCTCTCTTGCTCGTGGGTTTATTCATCGTTGAATCAAGAAGGAATAAACGGTGTGACTCTGTCTTCACTCTCTTATTTCTTTCTCCCATAGTTGGAATCAAAGAATAATAAAAAAAAGGAGGCCCCAAGCAAAATTAAAAGCCATGGATTTAGGGGTTTTGTACCTGGTCCTTGTTAGACTCTTCTCGTTTTTGTTTTTCTAACATCCATCCCATAGAAACAAGGAGGATTGGTGTGTGTTTATCAAAAGACAGGGGATGGGGTTTTGAACGTCTGTCTCTCTCTATCTATTCCCATCTCATGAGTTACTCGTTTCCCACACAGTAACCAAATCTTTTTCGTCCTCCCTCTCTAACCACCTGTGGACGGTTCTTGGTTGTGGCTGATTCTTGTGGTTGTTTCACTCTACTTAGAAATCGGTTTTGGCCGTGGGTTTAATTTCCTTTCAAAATTTGTTTTTGGCTGAGGGTTTATCTTCCAAAAACAAGGAGGAACGCAGCCAACTAAATCGTTGCTCGCTCAAACTGAATACATGTTGGATATCTCATTTGGGGATCTTTTGGGGGCAACACTCTCACTCTCTCTCTTATAACTGTAAAGTAGAGGGTTGAAACCCTTTTGGGTCGTGGTCTTCTTTGGTGGTCGAATCCCTCGGGGCTGATTATTCAAAGGAATAATATCGTGGAGGAATAGTTGAATCATAATTTCTCTTGGATCCGAACGATCGTGGCCGAATCATGTTGCCGAATTTTGGTGGTGACATATATTGTGGCAAAATTCTTGTGGTCGAAATTTGGGGACGAATTCTCCTTGGTCGACTTCTCTCCATCCAGGTGCACTCTTTCTAATTTAATTTCATTTAAATAATACAATGGAAAAGAGTTCTCTTCCGTTTGAGATGGTCAAACTTCAGTCCTTTGGTGGGTCTGAATTTAATTCATGGAAGCAAAAGACTCAATTCGGTATAAAATATATGAATTGTTTTTACGCCGTTTTGAGTACCTTTGCTGCGACGACTAAAAAAGTTGATGCATCTCAATGGCATTCTTTTAAAACTGAAATGTATAGGAAAAATGTGCAAGTGAGATTGGATGCTCTTAAACGATTCATTCTAATCGAAGATGAGAATCGAGCCAGGAATAATTTGGAGATAGTTAGACAGCAACAATCTGCTACTAACGCGGTAACAAATCCCAAGAAATTTCCTTGAAAATCCAAGTCACCTAAAAGTGACAATCCCAAGTTGGAAGCCAAAAAGCCTATCTTCCAGAAAAGAATGGCAAGTGCCACAACTGTGGGAAATGTGATCACTTTATGGCAGATTGTAGGCTACCTAACAAGTCTAAATCTGACACACCACAGAAGGAAGCTCATATGATGGTGGGTAAGACTGAGCCTAAGAGTTTTGTTGCTATGTTAGGCAACAGTAAGGCCAGTACTTCTTCAGATTGGTGGTTAGATACATAAGCCACTTGTCATGTTTGCAACTTCAAGAAACTATTAATTGATGTTGTTGCTGCGAAAGAGACTGTTACAGTGGCCAGTGGAGCAGAGGTAGAGGTGACTCACGCTGGTACTGCAAACTTGGTCATTTTTTTTTTCAGGACAAATACTAACTTTAAAAATTGTTAAAGTAGTTCATGCTCTTCAAAAGAATTTAATTTCTATTAGTCTTTAGACTATGCTGGATATGTACTTCATTTATGTGTGGTAGAGTAACTTTGATTGTTAACTCATACTATTTTGATTGTGCATATTTGATAGATGGTATGTTTGATTTGAGTTTAGACAATGAGACTGTTAGTTAGGATAGTTCATCGCTAATTGCTCCTAAGTTGTTATACAACCCATTGGGACATGTGCACTATCAGAAAATTGTTTAACTTACTAGCACTCATAAGATACCATTATATATGTCAATTATATTTGACAAGTGTGAGAGTTAGGGGTGATAGAGAAGGAGAAGATACACATTGACAGGGTTCACGGAATTCTGTGCCTCTTAGGGCGTAATCCTTAACACTACTGCTCTTCTCTCGCCTCAATCAATTGGCATAGCTGAGTGTAAGAACAGGACGTTAACTTCAGTGTTAAACTCCATGTTAATGTCAGCTGGCATGCCTAGTTGCATTTGAGGAGAGGCAGCTTTGACTGCAAACACATCCTAAATCTCTATATGCTACATCCATGTGATAGAGTACCCAAGAATTTGGTGAGGACTTTGTGACCTACCAATTGGAGAATGATCCATCATCCTATCAGGACGTGATGAGATCTAGGGACTCTTTATTGTGGGCAGAAGCCATTGATGATGAAATGAGCTCTCTGTTACAAAATCAAACTTGGCAGCTAGTCGATTTGCCAAAAGGGGCTAAGATTGTGGGCTGTAAGTGGATTTTGAAGAAGAAACTTAATCCTGCTCGGTATAAAGCACGTTTAGTAGCTAAGGGCTATACTCAAGTCAGTGGGATAGACTACTTTGATGTTTACTCACCGGTCTGTCATTTGGCAACGATAAGAATTCTTCTTGCTTTGGCTTCTATTGAGAAGTATATTGTGCATCAAATGGATGTAAAAACGGCTTTCCTTAATGGAGACCTCACAGAGGAAATCTACATGAACCAACCTGAAGGGTTTGTCATGGCAGGTTTCGAGAACAGAGTTTGTAAGTTACACAAATCTTTGTATGGTCTTAAACAAGCACCTAAATTGTGGCATCAAAAACTTGACAATGTAGTAAAGAGCTTTGGTTTTCAGACCAGTTACTCAGATAAATGCCTTTACTATCGTTCTGTGTCGAATAAGGTTGCGATTATTTGTTTGTATGTGGACGATATGTTGATTCTTGGTTCCGATCTCTCTGTAGTGAGTGACGTGAAAACCACTTTGGCTCAAGAATTCGACATGAAAGATCTTGGTGTTGTTGACACCATTCTTGGTATGAAAGTAAGTTTTGAAAGGCAAGGGATTACTCTTAGCCAAGCCCATTATATTGAAAAACTACTTTCTACATGGGGATACAGTGAGTGTAAACCGATTGAGACACCATTTGATTATACCAAGAAGCTGATCTCTAATGGAGGAGACAGTGTGAATCAGTTAGATTATTCTAAACTGATTTGTAGTCTCATGTATGCTATGAGTTGCACTAGACCAGACATAGCCTTTACAGTTGGCATGCTGAGTCGTTTCACTAGTAATCCTGGCCATGAGCACTGGGATGCCCTTATGAGGCTGATGAGATACCTTAAGGGTACTCAAGGATATGCTCTATGTTATACTGGCCATCCTCTTATCCTGGAAGGGTATTCTGATGCATCATGGGGCTCAGAATTAGGAGACAGTAAATCTACCAGTGGTTATGTTTTTACACTGGGTGGAGCCGCTGTTGCATGGAAGTCAAAGAGACAGACTTGTATTGCTTTGTCATCTATGGAATCGGAACTTTATGCTTTAGCTTCTACAGGAGATGAAGCAGAGTGGATAAGAGATCTGATCCTGGACATTCCATTGACCCATTTAAAGATTAACTCTTTAAGTTTGTTCTGTGATAATCAAGCTACAATTACGATTGTGAAAAACTCACTCTTTAATGGTAAGAGGAGACATGTCAGGCTGAAACATGCCACGCTGAATTATCTTCTAGAACAAGGTATTATCACTTTGGTTGATGTGCGATCGAAGGATAATATGGCCGATGCTCTTACGAAGGGACTGAACAAAGATCGAATATTCAAAACTGTGGGGGAGATGGGGTTAAAGACTGTGTAGACGTGTCTTAACCTACATTCCTATTATTTGAATTTTTCGAATCTCCCTATCTTGGCCAAGATAAGCACTTGATATGTTTCAATGATGTTTACAGTTATCTTCATGTCATTCCACATTTGATGACATGTCCTTCTTGGGAAAGGTTGTTTCATTCCAAACTTGATAATACAGCTTAACTCAATTTGGATATGATGCCTGTAACATTCCAAATGGAAACATGGAATGGTTCTTTGTAAAAGAAACTATTTAGGTCTTGTTCTTGATTGAAACTTGACATTGATGCTTATTGATATTAATATTTGATTTTCAGCCATTATGAAATTGTACTAAGTTCTTCTGGTAGAACTAGATACTTTTAGTAAAATACGCAAATGATTGGATTCATTTTTTAATGAAATTCATATTTGATAATTTACAGGAATTGGCGAAAATGGAGGAGATTGCCTCAATTTGGATCTTGATGAGGATGACTTACTTGATGAGTGAATCCTTATAGCGCAGTGGGAACTATTATTTTCTTTTCCGTTGATTAAATAGTTCACCTCCATATGAAACTGCTTATGTTTGAGTTTAGATTATTTCTAAAACTTTTGGTTATTCTTTAAAGTATTTTGTTTTCAATTGGATTACAAATCTTTATTGATATGGTGATATGGGTGCTTCAATAATTTTGTTTGGACATCACATTATCTATCTATTGGATTGTGCTATATGTAGAACATAGGAGGAGATTGTTGGGTATATATAATATAACCCATGTATGTTCTAATATAAGCCCAATAGGTAATGGACCAGGTGTAGTGGGCCCATTTGGGCTGGAGCCCATTAACCTCTCTTAACCCTAGTGTATCTCTATATATAGGGGCTGGAGGCAACAAACTTGGTATTCCAAATTAGATACCTTGGGTGTAATGCTTCAAGCAACCTGTTGCTTGACCTAATTACTCTAACAGGATTTTCACCCTAACCTCCGGCACATTCATGCTGTTCCGTGCCTGGCCCGCGGGCTGTATGGGCTGCAAAATTTCGTGCGGTGCCGGCACGGATCGTTTGCCACCTTGAATACTCACCACCTTTATAGGTCTAAGGGTTTGGATCTTTAAAAAAACCCTCCTATAATCTTTTTAACCATTAAAAAAAGTTCCTAAAAAGGCGACCTGTAATCTTTTTAACCATTCAAAAATAAAAGTACAAGGTGTTACCATGGTTTTAAATTTTGACTGAAATTTCAGATTTTGGATTTGCCAATACCCTAAACGGTACCGGATTTCGGCCTACATTTAACAAAATTTCGAGAAATTCAACCCAAAAATCTAATTTTTTTAATTAAACATCGATTTTGAAATTTCGGACAGATTGGTATTCAACAAGATATTATTTTTCAATTGTGTACCAGATGAGGGCCGAAATCTCGGTTTTGGTGAGGGCTGAAACACATACTGAAACTGAAATTTAAAACCATGGGTGAATACTCACTACCTTTGGCCTCAAGGTTTTGATCTTCATAAAACCATCTATAATCTTTTTTCTTTCTTTTTTTGAAACTGACCTTATATAATATTTTTAAGGGAAAATTATAAAAAAAATGCAAAGTTTTGTCTAAATTGTGAATAAAGGGTATTGATTTGAAATTTATAAAAAAGGTGTTGTCAGATGAGAGAAGATGGCTTTTAGGACAATATACCCCTCCTACCTCTTTTTTCTCTCCACCTTTTTGCACCTATCCATATGCACTTATTACCTTCTCACCTATCACGTTCTTCTTCCTCAAGACTTTTCTAACGTGGAAAACTCCATGGAAGAGTTTTGAAGGTTGCCATTTACAACAGGGTTTGGTAATCATGAGGGTTTATTTATGATAAACTTATCGAAGCAGTGTTACAAAATGCAAAAAAATGAATTTTGAGCTTAAAACTGAATTTTGTTGTTTTCCCAATTTTCAAGATAAATCAATTTTCTTTGCATTTTTTTATTCTAAAACATCAAAATCAAGCTTCAATTTATGGTTGCTTGCATGACACTAAGATCACAATGTATATCCCTATTATCCTTCGAATTTTTACTCAATTTGAAAATAAAAAACTTTGGAATTATCCCTATTCTACTGGCTTCCGTCGGAAGTCCGAACAAAACTTCGAACTTCTGAATGGAAGCCAGTATACATAACCAAAATATTGGTTCCATTCAGAAGTCCGAAGGTTTGTTCGGACTTATGACGGAAGACAGTCAAACTTTGTAGTTCGGTAATTGTCATATGTTAGTGCATCATTTTGGTATTTTTTTTCGTAATTTTAATACTTTGCTTCCATTTTTTCGTAATTTTTCATTTAAAACTTAGCACTCCACCCACAAATCTGTAATGATTATTATTTTTTACAAGTAATGATTACTATTTTTTGCAATTATGCTTTTGCTAGCCACCTTTGCACCCATATTACTTCTGTCAATCTTTGCATCAAAGGATGGGTCACAAGCCGAGAAGTCGCCTCGGCAAAGGTGGCTAGCAAATTCCCATACAAAAAAAAGGAAAATGTTATCCACACTACTGTATTTTGATGAGGGCACTCCTCATTTAATTAACTAAAAGTACGGTATGGCCCCCCATAGGATGATCCAAAGCGTCAATTAGATGGGTCACAGCCTAAATTGGTTGTGTCCCAAAAATCATTTACATAGGTTGATCCTAACCCTCCGATCTATAGAGGGTTAGGACCAACCCTCTAACATTCTAATAAGAGGGTTAGGATAAACCTACGGAAATGCCTTTTGGGGCACAACCTATTTAGGATGTGGCCCATCTAATGGACGGTTTGGATAAACCTACGGAAATGCTTTTTGGGGCACAACCTATTTAAGTTGTGGCCCATCTAATGGACGATTTGGATCATCCTATGGTGCGAGCCATACCGTACTTTTAATAAAGTGAGGAGTGTCCTCATCAAAATACGGTAGTGCGGATAACATTTCCCAAAAACATCTTAAAAAATACGGCAAAAATCTGGGTGACACGCGGGTCGACCCGGCCCGTACGGGCCCGGCGTGGGAACCTCATTTTCTACCCCGGAACCACTAGGGAACCAAATTTTATATCTCGGAACCATTAGGGAACCACATTTTATACCCCGAAACTACTAGGGAACCACATTTTCTACCCCGGAACCACTAGAGAACCACATTTTATACGCCGGAACCACTAGGGAACCACATTTTATACATCGGAACCACATTTTATACCCCGGAACCATTACGGAACCACATTTTATACCTCGGAACCACTATGGAACCATATTTTAAACCTCGAAACCACTAGGGAACCACATTTTATACCCTCGAACCACTACCGAACCACATTTTATGCCTCGGAACGACTAGGGAACCACATTTTCTACCTCGGAACCACTGGGGAAACACATTTTATACCTCGGAACCACTAGGGAACCACATTTTCTACTCCGAAACCATTAGGAAACCACATTTTCTGCTCCAGGACCACTAGGGAACCACATTTTCTACCCAGGAACCACTAAGGAACTACATTTTATACCCCGGAATCACTAGGGAACCACATTTAGACCTCGGAACCACATTCTATACTCGGAAACCACTATGGAACCACATTTTATACCCCGGAACCATTATGGAACCATATTTTATACGCCGGAAACACTAGGGAATCACATTTTTTACCCCGGAACTACTACGAAACCACATTTTATACCCCGGAACCACTACGGAACCACATTTTATACCTCGGAACCACTAGGGAACCACATTTTATACCCCGAAACTATTAGGGAACCACATTTTCTACTCCGGAACATCTAGGGAACCACATTTTATACCCCGGAACCACTAGGGAACCACATTTTCTACCCCGGAACCACTAGGGAACCACATTTTATACTACGGAACCACTAGGAGGGGTATATTTGTCTTAAAAGCTATCTTCTCTCACCTAACAACACCTTTTTTATAATTTTCAAATCACTACCCTTTATTCACAATTTAGATAAAATTTTGCATTTTTTTAATAATTTTTCCTATTTTTAACCATTCATAAAACAAAAGTTACCTAAAAAGGGCGACCACTTCATCGAAGCGGTTGGCGCGGAACATGGCGGCGATGATGGCATTGCAAGTGAAGACGGTGGGGCGAGTGTTGGAGAAGACGGCGTGGCGGGCGGTGGAGGAGGCGGTGTCGAGGTCCCCCGAGCGAATTAGGGTTTGGACGCGGTTATGGAGGTTGAGGCGGGGGCCCACGAGGGCGGAGGTGGAGTCGGGGAGGCTGGGGTCGGGGGCATTTGGGTCCTGCCGAAGGGCATGGAGTGGGGGTTCGATCCGGAGCCGGCGTTTGCGGCACGGGCGTTCCGCCGCGGCTTCTTTGACGGAGGAGAAGGCGAAGGTGCGGTTGGGGGGAGAAAGAGGAGGGGGGATTTGGAGAAGAGGGGGTGAATTTGAAGAAGATGGGGGTGGATTTGGGGGGTGGAGATTGAGAAAAGGGAGGGGAGGGAATGGAGGAAATGGGTTTTGATGGGGAGATTATAGGTTTTTGATGGTGGTGAAGGGTGGATCGGAGGAGAAGGAGACAGTGGAAAGTCATGGTGGTGTTGGTGACGATTACAGAAACCCTAAAACAGAGAGGAAAACCCCTGAGAGCGAAAAAAACATGACAAGGTTTTAGGTTTTGAGAAGAAACCCTCGTGTGTCTTAAAGATGGAGGTAAAAGTAGATATTTTGTGGAAGGGAAATAACTTTTTCGCCCCCCGGTATGATTATGCGCCCCACTTGTAATGTGAATCGGGGTAGACTTTAACGCTTTCTGACGTAAAATAAAGCAAACAATGGGGCGCATAATCCTACAGTGGCGGTGAAAAAATCTGCGGCGAATATCATTTCCCATTTTATATTGTAGACCGTGGCCCTACATTGTTTGACTGATCTAAACTGTTCATTTATTAGGCCCTAATGAGGATAGTGTGTGCCGAGCAAATCTTCTTCATAGGATGACTCTAACCCTCTGTCAAGTTTAAACCTCCGCAAATTGAAGGGTTAGGATCAGTCAAACAATGTTGTGCCCACTGTATTTTTGGGCAAAAGAGCATGCAACGCCCGTTGCTACATATTTTCTCGAGATTGTATACTGTGCGTAGTCCAGTATTTTTTCAAAAAGTACTGTACGTCTTACACAATAGACTGATCGAAACCCTCCATTTGATAGGCCACAATGGAAATTGGATGTGCTCAAAGAATCATTCCCACATGATAATCCTAGCCCTACAATCTATATATTATGGAAACCTCTATAGATCATAGGGCTGGAATCATTCTATTGAAATGATTTTTGGGTCACATAGTATTTCCGTTGTGGCCCATCTAATGGATGGTGTAGATCATCCTATGGTGTAAGCCATACAGTAAAAATACTGTACGATACGGGCTTACACCATATAAAAACTAATGAGGACTATGTATTTAAGTTTTCTATTCTAATAGATTCTTTAGATGACCATGAGCTGTTGATCAACTTGTAACTAAGGATCTGAATTTAATGCATTTAATAATGAAACATTAAAAAATATTAAATGCATTAAATTGAAAGGTCAAAAAGCTTTGTAAGGCTTTAAATATAAAAAAATCCAACATCTATCTCGTATCACTTTCCAAACTCCTAGACACGCATAATGGGAACATTATTAGTTTTTGTCTCTGTCTCCTCTCTCTTTGATTATGTCTTCACTATATTCTATCTTTTCTCTCTCCCCCTATTTTTGTTCTTATTTTTGAGAGATGATATTTTCACTCCCCCCTGCATTACGCATGTCCCCCACTGTAATCTGATTTGAGGTGAACACGTGAACAGTGGGCAACTTTAACGCGTTTTTGACATCAAATCTCACATAACAAGGGGGGCGCATGTGTAATGGAGGGGGAGTGAAAATATCATCTCTCTTATTTGTTTATAAAGATAAAAGGGAAATGACATTTTCCCCCCTTGAACTTAGGTTGGAATAGAGTCTATCTTAAGAGACTACCTCAGGTTGGAATTTATAGTCTATCTGGGATTTACAAAGATATGCTAATCCCAGAATCATGTGAGAACTTCACCGAGAGATTTTTGAGAATTATATGGGAGTTTTATAATCTACCTTTTTGAGAATTATACGGGAGTTGTTTTTGCCGTTTAAAAAAATACAGTGGGCCCAGCTTTTTTACTATCCAAACCATTCATTTCTTGGGCCCCAAAGTAAATGGGATGTGCCTTGAAAATTACCATCATAGGATGATCATAACCCTCCAATCTTCTATATGGTTTCATCACTCCACATCAGAGGGTTTAGATCATCCTATAAAGATAAATTTTTTGGGGTAACTTTTCAATGATCCAAACCATTCATTTCCCGCCAAACACCGTAGATAGATAGCCACAAAAAGGTATTTGATAAACCCACATTTGAGGGAATTAGAAAAGAGAGTAGCAGTGCTGCTGGCTTGGTAAAGCCGCGGAAATAACTGAGGAAAAGGGTTTGATAAACGGAACCCACTGTGGAAGAGGGCTTGATAGACCCACATCAGTGTGGACTAGAGGTTTCTTTTAAAAAAACAATTACTAGTAAAACAAATGAATATTGGTTGTTGCTTGAATCAATCACAAGGAAACCATTACTAGTATATAACCTCCTCTATGATTTGTACACAATAAAAACCCACAAAGATATTTCTCTGTTTAATTACAAATCTAGTGCAACTAAAGTTCAGAACTCACAATACTTATAGCAACGAATATAAAGTAGAACAATTCCTCTTTATTCTTAATAATATTTTCCTTTAAAAAAAAAGATAAAAACACAATGCCTCAACAGACCAAATTAACAACAAAGAACCACATAAACTTCAGTCTGTGAGCTTCCTCTTTCCTCTTAATAATATTTTGCAAAAAAAAAAACCATTAATAGTATATAACCTTGGGTCGTGGCCCTCCTCAAACTTCCGGCAGTGACTGGTCCCTCGGAAGGGCAACCATGGCCAAAGGCGACCCGCCGGGATTGGTGATTTCGCCGGAAAATGCAGTGCCCCGAATGCGGAGTCGTCGGAAAAAAGAGAGTAGCAGTGCTGCTGAGTAGATCAGGAAGCGGCCCAAAACTCCGACGAAAAGGGTTTGATAAACCCACATCAGTGCTGAGGAGGTGTGATGGGCAAGGGCACTTGTTGTGGGAATGACAGAAAAGAGGGCATTTCTTCTTGTGAGAATGAAAGGAAAGACAGGATGTGTTGCTGAGTAGCGGCCGTGGCCAAACACGTTGTTGGTAATCACATGTAAGAAATCAGGCCTTGATACGCCCAAGTCATATGCCGAAATATAGAAAAGAGAAGAGATAATTCTCCAGCGACGTAATTCTTTACGTACATCCTTACATAAAGCAAAGAGAGGAAGAACACAAGGGATATATATGATAACTATCCATCTTCCTAATTCATCGTAGAGAGAAATCGACATCAAAGAACACAAAGAGAGAGCAAGCGTGATGAGTCTCACGCTATGTGCTAAACAAGTTACCTTAATATAATAGGCGGTGGTGCAGACAAACAAGGAGATTAAGGCACAGAGAAATGCCAGATTTCCCAGTAGCCGGTGCTCTGTAGATTTGAATTCTTGTGCAAAGAAAGGAAGGTTTGCGGCAAAGCTAAAGATGTAAGAAAGGCTTAGCTTTACCAACATTTTGATTTGATTTGATTGATTTGATTGATTTGATTGCTTTCTCTTTGCGGCAAAGCAGGGATATATATATATTAAAAAGAGAGAAGGAGGAAGCTTCGTGCAAACCTTAGGAAGCTTCGTGCAAATTAACCTTAGAAGCATCTCCAGCTAAAAAGGAACGGACCAATTACCAATGGGGGACAAACATTAGGCAGAATTATCAACTGGACCCAGGCTTTTCAGAAATTACCAATGGGGGACAAAATCTGTCTTTTCAGTAAAAGCTGGACGAAAATACCCTTTGGCATATAAAACACGTTTTGACTTTGGAAGGGGGTTTTCAAGTCTCTACGATTGGGGTTATTAGGTATCAAAATGGGGTTACCAATTTCAGAATGGGGTTTTCAAGTCTCTACAATTGGGGTTATTGGTAACCCCATTTTGATACTTGATAACCTCAATCCTAGAGATTTGAAAACCCCATTCCAAAACTCAAATACCCTCGGCCAATTTTCAAGGACTTGATAAGCCCATTCAGAAATTGGTAACCCCATTTTTTATACTAGATAACCCCATTCCTAAAGACTTGAAAACCCCGTTCTGAAATTGGTAATCCCATTTTGATACCTAATAACCCCAATCGTAGAGACTTGAAAACCCCCTTCCAAAGTCAAAACGTGTTTTATATGCCAAAGGGTATTTTCGTCCAGCTTTTACTGAAAAGACAGATTTTGTCCCCCATTAGTAATTTCTGAAAAGCCTGGGTCCAGTTGATAATTCTGCCTAATGTTTGTCCCCCATTGGTAATTTTCCCAAAAGGAACGAAACTTCGCTCAGGTCGGTGTCAATAAAAGCATGACACCTTAAAGTCATGGCTATGCTCCTCATTGACGCAAGATTAAATCCCCCCAGGGTTACCTGATGTGCATGTTTTACGGGTGATTGTGTGCTTCCATAGGGAAAATCTTGGGATATATTAATGTTTTATATTTTCTTGGGGTTGCTTCCATAGGGAAAATCTTGGGATATATTAATTTTTTATATTTTCTTGGGGGTTCATATCGGGAAAAAATGATAAAATTAAAATTTTATATATATATATATAAAGAGAGGAGGAAGCTTCGTGCAAACCTTAGGAAGCTTCGTGCAAATTAACCTTAGAAGCATCTCCAGCTAAAAAGGAACGAAACTTCGCTCAGGTCGGGGTCAATAAAAGGATGACACCTTAACGTCATGGCTATGCTCCTCATTGACGCAAGATTAAATCCCCCAGGGTTACCTGATGTGCATGTTTTACGGGTGATTGTGTGCTTCCATAAGGAAAATCTTGGGATATATTAATGTTTTATATTTTCTTGGGGTTGCTTTCATAGGGAAAATCTTGGGATATATTAATTTTTTATATTTTCTTGGGGGTTTATATCGGGAAGAAATGATAAAATTAAAATTATATATATATAGGAAACTGTTGGTGAGCTTAAGCGCACCAAACTTATGGTGCGCTTAAGCACACCAATCACATGAGTCCCACATTTTCTGTGGTGATCCAAACCATTCATTTGCAAGGCTTTATCATAGATATGGGGTGTACCAAAAATCAGCTCCATAGGATCATCCTAATCCCTCCATTTGTGGAGGACAAAAATGGGCATATTTGTGTCTGTCCATTTTTGTCCTCCACAAATGGAGGGGTTAGGATGATCCTATGGAGCTAATTTTTGGTTAGGATGATCCTATGGAGCTAATTTTTGGTACAACCCCCATCTATGTAAGGGACTTTCAAATGAATGCTTTGGATCATCCTAACAAAGTGGGCCCCCATGTGATTGGGCGCTTAAGCTCACCATAAGTTTAGTGAGCTTAAGCGCACTAACAGTTTCCTCATATATATATACACATTAAATTTAAAAAAATATATAAAATAAAATTATCGTAAAAATATTGGGATAATATCGTGACATTATCGCGATATTTTATGATAAACATGAAAATATCGCTATATTTTATAATCTTGGGATTATTTCAGTATTTTGTCATTTTATCAAAAAATTGCAATAAAAATGCTATATTTTCAATATGCTGAAATAATTGTTTGTAACTTCTTCTTTTTTTGTAATATGAGATAGCCATACAGAAAGATGAAATGGGATTTACGAGTTTTTTACATGGTGTGAGCCTGTATTTGGGTGACCCAAACCGTCCATTTGATTAGCCACAACGTAAATAGAGAGAGAGAGAGAGAGAGAGAGAGAGAGAGAGAGGTGACGGCATTGATTTAACTTTGGTCGTCGTTTCTGTTTTAGGGAGAGAGAGGTGCTGGGGTTTCTTACCTTTGTCATTTTTGGGTTGGAGAGAGAGAGAAAGAGAGAGAGAGAGAGAGAGAGAGAGAGAGAGAGAGTGAGTGGTGCCGGGGTTTCTTACCACTGTCATTTTTGGGTTGGAGAGAGAGAGAGAGAGAGAGAGAGAGGTGCCTGCATTTAATACTTTTGTCGTTTTTGGGTGTACTAGGATTACTTACTTAAACCTCCTTTTTTTCATAGTTTTAACCATGGTTTTAAAATTCCCCCGCGTCAACATGGACTCCCCCAAGTCAACTCCCTTTTACCTTTGGCCGCGTTTTGCCTCCACGTTCTGCGTTTTGCCACCGTATTCCGTGTTTTGCCCTACAAAGTCAATAAAAACTCATTTGACTCTCTCGAATTATGACCACATCAACCGAGTACTCAACCGCATCATGCCAAGTCGACTAGGATTTTCTTCGGCGGCATTCTAAACACCGGTTCCAACCATATGTGCCACAAGATCGCGAATGGTATGAGTTCCCACGTGATCTTTTCGTTCCGTCCGAAGGATCCACCATTTCATCCAAAAACGATTTCTTTATTGGAGCTCTAGAAGGTAAGCCTCCAGGGACGTAATACTTTATTTAACTCTTTGTAGAAGGCATATAGATAAATTACCTTATAGAGAGGTAAGGATATGAGACAGCATAACGAGAAAGAAAGGCCGATGAGTCTCAAGGCATGAGTAAAACAAGAGACCCTCAAATAATATGAGTAAGTGGAAACACTGAGGCAGACTAACATGCCAATGAATGAGAAATAAAGGAGTATAAGATGGTATGTGGATTTTAGTTGGTGCATTAGAAGAGGGAAGTTGACAGAAAAATTAAAAAGTCTGCTTCAACAACATTTCTACTGGAAATCTCAGCTTTCTCCCTAATATTTTAACTGTACGGATGAAATAAATGCTCAGCTTTCTCCCCTATATTTCAATTGTAGAGATAAAAAAATGCTCAGGTTTCTAAGTTTCTAACAGAAAAAAGAGGGTGGGTAAGCTATTGGGGTCCCCACCAAACCCCACCTTACTAACCAAAAAACAAGAGGCTTACGCACCAAAATAGGAAAGCTGGTGGCAAAGTTAAAGATATAAGAAAGGCTCACCTCTAACAATCTTTCGACTCCAAATTCCAAATCTACCAACTTTGTCTTCTATTTCTTTTCCATAGTAGATGAAATTAAAATCAAGCGATAAAGATTAAAACAAAAATATATATTTTTTGTTTGAAAGGCAATTTCCACGAAAGTTTCCCTTGACCCAAAAAGGAAATATGGAAGCCGGGCAATTTCGTATCGCTTGATAATTCCGTTGGGAAGTTATGTTAGTATTTTCAAAATTAAAAGAGTAACTTTTTTTTTTTCTAAACATATTTTCAACTTCTTTGCATTAGTTTTAAATATGGGATTTGCTAGGGTCCATCACCAAAGGCATGTTGTGGAACTCTGTTGCATGAGAGAACAGCCACATAGGCACACTTTCCAACAGATTTTGTCATTATTCATGAGGTGGCTGATCTCTCATGCAACAGACGTTATGCAAAATGCCTCTTGCGATGGACCCTAGCAGATCGCTTTAAATATATATGACTAGATTCTTCGGCGAAAATATCCAAACATTCCGATGCTTGGGTTGTCAAATAAAGGGAGAGATTAAATGGGTCTAAATATGCCTCACAAGTTACCAACCATGTAAGAAGAAAACTCAGATAATGATCTTCAGCAAACTAGAGAACTAGAATTTCTTGACAGAAAATGTCAATGATGCTCAGAGAAACACATGCAGGGTCAGTATCAAAGCCAATTCACTACTCATGAAGGTATAGAATCTCATTCGAAGCGCTTTCTTTCGCAAAACCTCAAGTTGATTCTAGCATATTTCCCTGAAAATTGAAGATGGAATGGAGCAGTGCTAAGAGAAACGTATGCATGTCTTGAATGGCCTATCAATGCCTGGAATAATTGGTTCTCTTGCAAGCATTAAGAACCAAGTAACATTATCTGGATCATCCTGAATTTTTTGGGAAAGTGTTTTAATTCATAGATCTCAGCAGCCCACGAATGCATCGCTTCGCTGACCACTCCTAACTTTGTTAGTGTGTTCCAAGAGCTTGAGAATGTCTAAAAACCCTTCTTAGGTCTACCACTTTCACACAGTGATTAGCTAGTAAGCAATGATGGATTTCTAATTGTACTTCCCCAACAATATGCAACCTATGTCGGAAGTAAAAGGTCATAATTCCAAAGGATGCTTCCTGATGGGGTGTAAAAACAGCAGCCTATTAGCTGCCGACACGTGGCTAGAGGAGGGCCCCCTGCAGACCAGCCTATCAGCTGTCGACATGTGTCTTGAGGGGGGCCCACCGCAGACCCCGCGTCAGCAGGGGTAGTTTGGTAATTATCACAGAGTAGGTGAACTTGGACCTATAGCTGGTCGACGCCTGTCTTGGAGCATTAACTCCCCAACTACCCCATTTTTTTTCTATAAAAGGGCTTCCAAAGCTCATAAAGAGGCAATAACTTCTTCACCCACCACTCTAAAACTAGCTCTGCACTCTTGCTCATACTGACTTGAGTGTCGAAGGGCCTGTCCGGAGTAACACTCCGGTTGGTCATTCTGACCTCGTTTGTTTTTGTGCAGAACGTAGAACGTAGCAGAACTCAGTTTCACAAGATTCATTTCCTTCACTTCGGCTCCTCGAGTCCTCCACCTCAGCTCCTACGTCACTGTCATATCTGTTACCGAATTTAGGCCTAACACTTCCTAAGAGAATTCTCAATGGGTAAAACTGCCCGGTCAACAATCCATCGTTCCGCGGCATCAAAAGACTCCTCGAACTGTGCAAAATGAGACTGTTTCGCAATTTGGGTAGGCTCTCTCAGCTGCAAATTGACTCTATGGACCATCAACACCCTGATAGGCGACCTGACCTGGAGACGTGATCCATGACTAATCGAATTTGACAAATTGATGGAAGATAAAGGCCTTGGAAGAGCTTGGGAATCTTTAGAGGCCGTTTCAGAAGAAGGGTAATCTTCTGAAATCCAAGTATAGTTAAGATAGGGTTTCACATGGATCTAGCCAAGCAAAATTTCAAGCCAAAAATGAGATAAAGACATCACAAGTAGCAAGTTGACATCCGTGGCCCCCACCCAAAGAAAGTGGTGGGAAGTCCATCCATTCACTCATAAATCCCATGCACCATGGCTGCAAACCCTAAACCTCATCTGGGTGTGATGGTCGCCACCCCTGCTTAAAATCTCCCAGACTCCCCCACCAACCTGGCACCACTCTTTTTGCGACAAGTGGCCTTGTATCGTCCACCCACGCCCGCTTGGACAATATCCTTCTGCCCCATCAGGACCATAGTTAGCAAAACTCCATTTTAAACTCTGTTTAAAACTTATACATCAGTGTTTTTAGAAAATATTTAAAACACATTTTAAACGTATTAAACATAATTTTAGGCCAACTTTCCAGCTTTAACCCTACTATATTTTGTAAATGACAAAATTTTAAAAGCATTTTTTGGGTTTCTTCGACTACGTATTTTTCAACCAATACTATATTAAACTCAAATTTGTCCTGTACCAATTTTTTTTGCCCAATAAAATTTTGACTTCCAAATATGATAAATCGACTCCCCATGTGTCTATCTCTCTCCTCTTTCTCTCAGGAGAAAGAAAGACACATGGGAGTCGATTTATCATTTTTGGGGGGTCGATTTATCACTGCACTAAAATTTTGCTAACTATGATCGAGACCACATCTTCCACCTCAACCTCACTCATGCCGGACCATTTCGTGTCACTTTCCACACCCAAATGTACTACCACTAAATGGCATGGGTGAGGTTCCCTTTAACTGTATCTCATATGACTAAGAAGGAAGATAAATGAAAGAAACCTAAGTTACTGGAACTAGCCTGGACCATACCATACCAGGAGAATGTTGGGTCGTTTTTAAGGTACACCTGGGCTGGAAAGCGACCTTGATTGAGAAGGATGTTGAGTGAAAATAGTATGGGAAAATTGAGAACAAAGTGAAATGCATTAAAAGGTGTGTAAATCTCCCATTGCAGAGGGAGTGAGTGCTTACTCTTATCTTTAGGGGCGTTTCTATCTAACAGTCCATAAAAGTATGACTGTTAGAAATCTTATCTCTTGTAGTATGGACCATCTTTCTTCTCTCACATCGACCCACCTACCTACGCAATCTCCATTGACTAATTGGCCTGTTGCTATTTATTTTAATCATCTACTTGCAAGCCATTTATTGAATGGTCAGTGCTGATCATTATTATTAGATTCAATTTGTTGGCTATGGCATTCAATGGTGGGGCCCGAAGGATGAATGGTCCTGATGACGCTATCATCATTTGGGTAGGGCCCAATCAATATATCTCATAGAACACTTGAGAATTACCCTTGCTTCAAAGGGTAGCCCTACAAAGTTTCTCTATGTTTTCTTATGAGTCAGTTAGTAAAAATGATTTTGAAGTTGGATAAAGATATAATCACCCCCTTTTTCTCTATGTTTTCTTATGAGTCAGTTAGGCGATGATTTTGAAGTTGGATAAAAATATAATCACCCCCTTTTTTTACCTGGGACAGCCGGGCTGTCCCAAGTAAAAAACAAGGTGAATATATCACTTCTCTTATAAATTATATAGTTAATGACCCTCCAAAGGGCCTTTAATTTCTTATTTTTGGAAAGAAGACTAAATTAAAATAATCTTAATCCCAAGTAAGAACTAATTAGTGTTTGTGTCATCAAAAGAGGACCTAATCTAGTGAATTTAGATGTCCTTACTCTGTTAACGAATTTCCCAAACTCTCTAGTGTCGCTTTGAATACCACCAAAATTTTCCATTATTTGCAAGAGAAAAGAGTTTCTACACACTAGTGTAGATAAGTTATCCACACACTAGCTTAAAATACAGTGGGGGGCCACATTGTTTGGGTGATCCAAAGCATTCATTTGATGGGCCCTCACATAGATAGGGTGTGCCCAAAAAATCAGCTCCATACGATCATTCTAACCATTCGTACCGTGAAGGCAAAAAATGAACAGATTTATGAAG
Source organism: Tasmannia lanceolata (assembly GCF_043159265.1). NCBI lineage: Eukaryota > Viridiplantae > Streptophyta > Magnoliopsida > Canellales > Winteraceae > Tasmannia > Tasmannia lanceolata. The sequence continues at coordinate 900,261 of NW_027518690.1, read as the reverse complement.
GTTTATATGTACACGTCCATTTTACCTCCATAAATCGTAGGTTGGGATGTTCCTATGAAGCTGAATTTTTGGGTACACCCTATCTATGTGAGGGTGAATGAAATGAATGCTTTGGATCACCCAAACAATGTGGCTCCCCACTGTATTTTAAGCTGGTGTGTAGATAACTTATCTACACTAGTGTGTAGAAACGTTGTTTTAAGTTAATATAATTTGTAGATGCAACACTAAGACCAGTTTGTAAGCCGTTAACTAAGATAAATATATACTATTTAAAGCATTGTTTGCATATATGATTATATACAAAAAGCCTGGGTCCCACTCAGTCCCATACCTAGCTAGGCGGGCGCCACTCATTACTGTAACACCATCTCACAAAAGTGCATCTATTTTTCTTTAATTTAATATTTTTCTGTACCCTTATAAATGCGCTTTGGTAAGATAATCCAATGGGGCGCCCTTGTTGCTGGTTTTTGCGAGGGTATCCTTCAGTTTAGCATTCCTCAAACTATATATAAAGTGAAGCCCTCCCCTTTTTTAGGCCCTGTTCGTTTCAGATGGTGACAACCGATTGTAAGCCCCAAACTGATTGTCGGACTCAAAATTGCGTTTACTTTTGAGTCCAATAATTGGTTTGTAGCTCACAATCGATTGCCACGATCTCTAAAACAAATAGGGCCTTAAACGGCTACTTAATTAGAATCGATTATATCTTTGGCATATATAAGGTGGACTGACCAATCTTAACAACCATAACAAAATTTTAAATGTAAATATCGTTAGTTAAGATTTACGCCTCTCTCTCTCTCTCTCTCTCTCTCCAAGGGCGGAGCTAGGAATTTACACTTGGGGGCCGGACTAATTTACACTTTGCCTGCATTGGTGATTGTTGGGGGGCGGCGGCTCCTCTTAGTAACTTTCTGTGATAATTTCTGCACATATCAGTACTATAAAAGGGATTTTGCAAGTCATTGGGGGGCCGTGGCCACCCCCACGCTATATCCCCCCCCGCGCTCTCTCAAAGTGTCAAACACACACATGTGTATGCGTGCGCGGGCACCTTATTTATTTATTTATTTTGGTAATATATATGCAAATAACTTTTAGGGGTATCCAGAGAGGCCCTTAGAAAGTATATAGGAGACGACAAGTGTTGTGGTGGCACCCCTTCGGCCTTCACCTAGAGTGTTTTGGCAAAGTGCTCTCCTCAATTTTATTTTTTTTGAAATAGCGATTTGTATTCAATGAAAAGGGAGCACCCAAGAAGGGGCAACCCAGAGAACAAAAATAAGAAAGTAGAAACAGGAAAGAAGAAAAAAAGTGACAACAAAAATTACAAAATTAAACTACGAGGGAAGATGATTGAACCAGAGAATACTCCACCCCCCCCCCCCCAACTCCCTGTTTGGCTAACACATCCGCCTTTTCGTTTGCCGACCTCTAGCCAAACCCGCAACAAAATTCTCAATTTCATCAAATAACGCCAAAAATCTCCAAGGAGGAGCTACTCCACCTTTCAACCACCGAATGACATTCAATGAATCCCCTTCAACAATAATATGGTCCAAAACTTCCATACTTAACTTCTTGATCCCAAAATAGGTCACTTTGACTTCCGCCTCCGAAGAATCCCAAAATAGTGCTCGCCTCAATTGGCCATCAAAGGGGTTGGTCTAGTTGTGCAAAAGCAAAAGGGTTTTTTGGGCAGATGATGTCAGCCACATTTCTCTTTCGTTGTCAATTCCAGCCTTTCTCAAAAAGTGAAGACTGATTTTGGTGCAACGAGCTCCGAGGGAATAAATTTTTTAGAAATGATATAGTCAATGTCTTCCAAAGGCGGGCTTAATGCCCTATTTCCCAATAAGGTCAACTTAAAATAATTTTATGTGCTAATAATGACTAATGTTGGTGGCACCCAATGATCTTGCAATCTTCTCTTTTTAGACTAACAGCTGATTTCATATCTGGTCTCCCCAGTTTAGAACACAAGGTTACGTCTTTGTTGGGGGAGATGCCAGAATTCTAAACATTTTTAATTAAAGCAAGTTTAGAATGAATTCTAAACATTCTTAAAGTATGTTTAATAAGTCTACCATCTGTGGAGATGCCAGAATTCTAAACACAAGGTTCTTCCCAAAATGAATAAGGTGTTCTGTGGAATGGAAGATTCAAACAAGTGTTCAGATATCACAATAAATGGAGAGGATGCTGAAGAAAGTACCATTCTTAAAGTAAGCTACATTGGATGTGTACAGAAAATCATTTTTAAAAGGTAAAGGAATTTCATGCAAGAAATAAACTTGACAGATGTTTCTTCGACCAACCAATCAAAACATTTTATCAGAGGGTCCATGACTAGTTTGTTAGGAAATAATCCTAACGGTGGATGTGGATTTTGCAAGATCAACGGTCAAGATCATTTGGTTAGTTAATTAGTTTTGTGAAAAGTCATTAATGAAAAGACTTTATTTGAAAAGGTATAAACGTAAAGAGACGTTTGGGGAGAGGGATCGGCGCGATGAGGAGTCGCATCTCTTCCCACAAACGCTTATAAAAAGGTACTCTTGGGTCCTATTTGCACACAACAAAATTCGTTTCAATCTTTGAGAATCCACGCTTGAAGAGAAAGAAATCGCTCCCCATCACCAACGGTTGTGTAGCGAAGAGAAACTCAGAGAAAAGGAAAAACCCAATTCATGGCTTCCGGTATGATTTTTCTCATTTCAATGAATCCCTATTGTTCTGTAATTTTCTTCAAAGTTTCGCGCCCAAGATCGTGTTCTTGCTCATCCGGTAACGAGCACTCACATGTGGTATCAGAGCCACGGTTGCCGGCGTTGAAACGGCGAAGATGCCATTAAAACCGGCGTCAAAATCAAGCTTTTAAAGTTTTCCCGGCAGTTAGAAAATCTGGCCGGATCTGGCTATGTGACTGTCATTCCAGTGATCATATGGCATGGATGGGCAGCCGGAGGCGTTATGAATCGAACGCCACGGACCGTTCGTCGATCGGACATCTTGATCTCCGGCAATGAAAAGTTGAAGTTTGACTAAAATAATGAAAATCTGAAACTGTTTCAGAAAAAACTAATACTTTACTTCCCCGAGTCGGGCACGATGATGACCAAAAGCCCCGGGTGGGTCCCGCCCATTCGACTCATCTAAGATCTAGACTATCTAGTTGAATAAGATATATACAGCAGCTATGTGTATACACAACACATAAATGAATGTATACAGTAACAGGTATACACAATAGTTATATGTATATAAGTTTGCTTTTTATGACTCATGCACCGCACCGACATCACTATGACGCAAGTGCATCTCGTGGCGTGCAATGCATGTTCATAGTTTCTGAAAAGCCCTTCAATTTTGTTTACATTAAATTATAATGAAACAAAAAAGGGAACCATGTCACATGCACGTCACTGTGACACGCACTCTTCACACAGTGACGTACAATGGATGCAACTGTTTTAGAATTTGTGGGCCATCCATTAAACAGAACCGGTTCAAACCGGTCCGGTTCAACCCAAATGTGCTGATAGGTAGGGCTGCAACTCGAGCCGGGTTTTACCCGACCCGCATCGACCCGACCCGAAAATAACCTGGGTTGGGTTCAAGTTTCATGGGTTTCGGGTCGAGCCGGGTTGAGCATTCAAAAGCCCGCATGAATCTCGGGTCGAGCCGGGTTTGAAGGGGCCCGACCCGACCCGACCCGAGTTACATAAGTTATAGTATGTACATTTTTTTCTATTGTTAGGTAAAAGTTAAAAGTGAAAACCCACGCACCCACTGTTATTGCGTGTGAGTGTAATTTCTTCTTCTATGAGTTGAGTTGATTCAAGTGTTTAATTCAACATTGTTTGATTGTAATTAGAACATTGTTTGATTACAGCATTGTTTGTAATTACATCATTGTTTGATTCAAGTGTGATGTGAGTGTAATTACATCATTGTTTGATTCAAGTGTAATGTGAGTCTAATTTCTGCTTCTATGAGTTGAGTTGCCTTGCCAAACAAGAATTTTCCTTAAAAAATTGCGTCAACGTGAAAAACCCGAACCGACCCGACCCGACCCGAGATTTATCATGGGTAGGGCCGGGTTTGGGAATCGTGGGTTTTCCGGAAAAAAACCCAACCCGACCCGACCCGAGATATTTCATGGGTAGGGTTGGGTTCTCCAAAACCCGACCCGCCCGACCCGAGTTGCAGCCCTACTGATAGGTCCGGCTAATATTGGTTCTAGGGGTTTGGAACCCTACTGAACCCATATTTAAAATTTGGTTTTATTTGTTTGATTTTGAGTCAAATTTTTGGGTTTTGTGTTTGGTTTAAATCTCAAACACTAAATGAATGAACAAAGAATTGTGATTCCGTTTAGTGGTTTAAATAAAGAACAGTGTCGCATATAGTGACACATTATGAACTACAAAACCACTTTAATTCCGTCCATTTGTCCAAGAGCAACACTCAGCCCAACGGATGACTGTTGCTTTGCACAAATATGCGGTGTGAGAGGGCTAGGCCTGGATAACTTGGTTTGGGGTTGCACTTCTGCCCAACGGTGATGTGTACCTTAAGTATAGAGTTATTTGGCCCTAGTTAGTCTCATGGATGAGAGCCAAATGTGTGTCGTGGCACGGCCCAACGGACGACCCATGATGATACGCTGGTGTCTCCCTAGAATCACATTTATGTGTTTCTGTGATTCTAGGCAATCCAACTGACTTCCCTAAAGATAAATTGACTTAAAAATGGAACCAAATGTGTATCGTGGCATGGCCCAACGGACATCCCACGGTGACACACTGGGTGTTCCATCAAGAACACACTTATGTATTTTGTGTTTCTGTTTACTTTAGTCATTTATTTTAAAGTTGGATTACATTAAATCGTGGATTTTACTGAATAAACTCCTTTTGTGGATTTAAATGGTGTCTTAGATAGTGAGCAAAATTGTAACTGTCTGTCTTTTTCGTCTACAGCATTGAACCCTAGTTCTATCTCTAGTTATTTGTCCGGGATCGAGGTTTTGAGTGGGACTAATTTTGGAAAATGGAAGGATCATATTCACATAGTCTTAGGGTGTTTGGACCTAGATTATACACTTAGGAATGACAAACCTGAAGTGCCTTCTAATGAGAGTACTGCTGCGGATTTGGCTACCTATGAAAAATGGGAACGGTCAAACTGCATGAGCCTTATGATTATGAAAAGCACGATCTCTACCTCTATCCGAGGAGGCATTCCCGACTCAGAGGAAAATGAGGAATTTACTGCTAGCGAGTACCTACAGGCAGTAGAGGATCAGTTTAAGGGATCGTCTAAGGCTCTTGCCAGTACACTGATGATGAAGATGATCACTATGAAGTACAATGGTAGTAGTGGTGTGAGAGAGCACATTATGCGAATGAATGACATGGCCTCCCAGCTAAAGAAAATGAACATGGAGATCTCTGAGGGTTTCTTTGTTCATTTCATGATGACATCTCTTCCTGCGCAGTTTACTCCATTTAAAATTAATTACAATACGCAGAAAGAGAAGTGGGAAATGAGTGAACTCATAGCCATGTGTGTTCAAGAAGAAGAGAGGTTGAAGACCGAACAACCTGAAAGTGCTCATTACACCACAGAGGGAACATCGAAGGGTCACTTCAAGAAGAAAACCAAAGGAAAGGGCTTTGGGAAAGGCAAGAAGAAGGTAGCAAGTGGTTCGGCTCAGGGCTTGACCGGTGGGATGAAAAGTCGCATTAGGTGCCATTTCTGTAAGAAACTTGGTCACATAAAGAAATAGTGCTCCAAGTATGAAGAGTGGCTGCATAAGAAAGGTAATAATTCAGTTTTTGTTTGTCATGAATCTTTCCTTGTAGATGCTCCTAGAAATACCTGGTGGATAGATACAGGTTCCACTATTCACATTTCGAATTCCTTGCAGGGATTTCAAGAGAGACGGAGACTCAAGAAATGGGAGCGAACCATTAAGATGGGAAATGGAGTAGAAGCAGACGTCAAGGCTATTGGCACTTTTCGTCTTGTATTAGATAGTGGCTTCATTATGTATTTGGAAGAAACATTTTATGTACCTGCCATGAGCAGAAACCTTATATCTGTATCCAAACTTGTTTCCTTTGGATTTGAATTTAAGTTTGGGAATAAAGGTTTTACATTACTCCATGATTCCAATGTTGTTGGTTCTGGTCCTCTTGTGGGCAATCTATATATGATTTATTTAGATAGCTCGTTTGCACATTCTCTGTTATCCATGCATGTGAATGAGGAAATCAGTTACCGTGGCAATAAACGGGGTCGAGTTGATGAAAACTCTTCCAGTTTGTGGCATAAGCGTTTAGGCCACATTTCCATTAGTCGTATGGAAAGACTGGTGAAGGATAGAGTTCTTCCTCCTCTTGACTTTTCTGATTTCGAAATTTGTAGGCAGTGTCTTAAGGGTAAACAAACCAAAACTAGTAAGAAGGGCGCCACTAGGAGTACCGGCCTGTTAGAAGTTATTCACACTGATATCTGTGGGCCATTTCCTACTCCTGCCCTAAGTGGCGAGAGATATTTCATTACCTTTATCGATGATTTTTCACATTTTAGCTACATCTATCTCATCAAAGAAAAGTCAGAAGCACTGGATACCTTTAAGATCTATAAGGCTGAGATTGAGTTACAACTTGACCGGAAGATTAAGGTTGTGAGGTCCGATAGAGGTGGGGAGTACTATGGCAGATATTCCGATACGGGCCGCAGTCCAGGTGCGTTCGCACTTTACCTACAGGAGAACGGTATTGTCGCTCAGTACACGATGCCAGGTACACCTGAGCAAAATGGTGTTGCTGAGAGACGAAACCGTACTCTTATGGATATGGTGAGGAGCATGATTTGCAATTCACCATTGCCTGAGTCCTTGTGGGGAGAAGCATTGAAAACAGCCGTTCATATCCTAAACCGTGTACCGAGTAAAGCTGTGGCTAAGACCCCTTATGAGTTATGGGCCGGTAAAAATCCTAAGCTAGGATATTTGCATGTTTGGGGCTGTATGGCTGAAGCCAAAATATATAACCCACAGTTGAGAAAGTTTGACGCTAGGACCATCTCTTGTTACTTCATAGGTTGCCCTGAACGGTCTAAGGGTTATAGGTTCTATAGTTCTACTCATAGCACCCGGATTGTAGAAACTAGATACGCTGTATTCTTAGAGGATGGTGATCTCAGTGGGAGTTCTGTGCCTAGGTCACTTACTTTTGAGGAGAACCGGATATTTGTTCCAATACCGGTAATCCAAGAAAGAATAGTGTCGATTCCTCCACCTGAGGATATTGATGCACCAGATGGCACATTGGAGGTTTCGCCCCACATTCCTGATGCTCCAGCAACGATTGTCGCTGAGCAATCTGTGCGTAGGTCACAGAGAGAGAGGAGGTCAGCCATCTCTGATGACTATGTTGTCTATCTAAACGAGTGTGACTACGACGGTGAAATGGATGATGATCCACTTTCATTTGGTCAGGCCATAAATAGCGACCGATCAGCTCAGTGGCTTGAAGCCATGAATGATGAGTTGCTCTCGATGGAAAAGAACCGTGTCTGGGAACTCACCGAGTTACCTAAAGGGGTCAAGCCTGTAGGCTGTAAATGGGTCTTCAAGACCAAAAGAGACTCTAAGGGCGGTATTGAAAGATATAAGGCCAGACTAGTCGCTAAGGGGTTCACTCAGAAAGAGGGAATAGACTTCAAAGAGACTTTCTCTCCAGTATCAAGGAAAGACTCTTTGAGGATAGTCATAGCTTTGGTAACTCATTATAACTTAGAGTTACACCAGATGGATGTGAAGACTGCTTTTTTAAATGGTGATCTTCATGAAGATGTCTATATGATTCAGCCTGAAGGTTTTAAGGCTGAGAGCGAAGAGCACCTAAGATGTAGGCTTAAAAAGTCCATTTACGGACTTAAGCAGGCTTCTAGGCAGTGGTATCTGAAATTTCATGAGGTAGTGTCTAGTTTTGGGTTCAAGGAAAATGATGTAAATCAATGCATATATCTTAAGGTTAGTGGGAGTCGATTCATCATCCTAGTGTTATATGTTGATGATATACTACTTGCCAGTAGTAACCTAGGCATGCTGAAAGAAACAAAACAATTCCTCTCAAGGAATTTTGATATGAAAGATCTTGGTGAAGCTTCCTATGTTATAGGAATAGAGATTCATCAAGGTAGGACTCGAGGATTGCTGGGATTGTCTCAGAAGACCTATATAGAAAAAGTCCTTGAGAGATTCAGCATGGAGAGGTGCTCCCCTAGTCTTGCCCCTATAGTTAAGGGTGATGTATTCAGTCAGTTATAATGTCCGAGGAACGCACTAGAACGGGATGAGATGAGACATATTCCTTATGCTTTCGCTGTTGGTAGTCTCATGTATGCTCAGGTCTGTACCCGTCCAGATATTTCATTTGCAGTTGGCATGCTTGGTAGATACCAAAGTGACCCAGGTCTGGATCACTGGAAGGCAGCCAAAAAGGTTATGCGTTACCTGCGAGGGACTCCAGATTACATGCTCACATTTAGGAGATCGGATAGCCTTGAGGTGATTGGCTATTCTGATTCCGACTTCGCTGGTTGTCGGGACACCCATCGGTCCACTTCTGGTTATATTTTTATGCTTTCAGGAGGACCTATTTCTTGGAGAAGCGTCAAGCAGAGAATGACGGCTTCATCCACTATGGAGGCAGAGTTTATTTCATGTTCGGAGGCTTCGGCTCATGCCTTATGGCTGCGAAATTTTCTTTCAGGGCTTAATTTGATTGATTCTATTGAGAGGCCGATGAAACTTCTCTGTGATAATTCCGCTGCGGTTTTCTTTTCCAAGAACAACAAGTCTGGAGACGGCTCGAAGCATATAGATCTAAAGTATCTTGTTCTGAGGGAAAGAGTTCAGAATCAGCATGTATCTGTGGAATACATAAGCACCGCACTTATGTTGGCGGATCCCTTCACTAAAGGCTTGTCACCAAAGCTCTTCAGAGAGCATGTAGCGCGCATGTGATTGGTTGACACTTTTGATAGCCTATGATAGTGGGAGTCTGCATTTGGTATTGAGATACACTGTTGTGATCACATTATATTTTATGATTCTGATATATATTATGATTATTTTCTACCGCTCCATTTCGTGCACATTTTGTAAATGGATTGTTAATAAGAGGTAGAATGTGTCTGTATGACTGTTTTGGACCATGTTTACATCTTATGCATGTATACTTTTACATTCATGTTAGTAAGAATTACTAATAATATAATCATGGGGTACGCTATTGGGTAGAGTTGGTGACCCAATGGTTACATGGTTTATTGTTGGTAGTTTTGCTAAACGGAATGTTGGATTTATTATCTAACTAATTTAAAGTTATGATCCTTATGTTTGGCTCAAAGATCTTGCTAGCCAAGTGGGAGAATGTTAGGAAATAATCCTAACGGTGGATGTGGCTTTTGCAAGATCGACGGTCAAGATCATTTGGTTAGTTAATTAGTTTTGTGAAAAGTCATTAATGAAAAGACTTTATTTGAAAAGGTATAAACGTAAAAAGACGTTTGGGGAGAGGGATCGGCGCGATGAGGAGTCGCATCTCTTCCCACAAACGCTTATAAAAAGGTACTCTTGGGTCCTATTTGCACACAACAAAATTCGTTTCAATCTTTGAGAATCCACGCTTGAAGAGAAAGAAACCGGTCCCCATCACCGACGGTTGTGTAGCGAAGAGAAACTCAGAGAAAAGGAAAAACCCAATTCATGGCTTCCGGTATGATTTTTCTCATTTCAATGAATCCCTATTGTTCTGTAATTTTCTTCAAAGTTTCGAGCCCAAGATCGTGTTCGTGCTCATCCGGTAACGAGTACTCACATAGTTTGCTGAGGGAAAACCTTTTCATGGATTATATGGAGACTTCGTTTCTTCTTTCTTTTAAAAGGTGTGAAAGGATTTTTATTTTTACATAATTGATATTGAGAAACATATCTTTCTTCATAGGGATAGTAAGGGAAGTCTGTTTCATTGTTGATACTTATGAATTGCTATGAATAGGGTAGGCTGTTTTAAAAGCTGAGAGGGTAGCATATTTGGAATCTAATATGTGGGGTCATTTTGGGAATAAATGGTTTAAATAGGATTGGAATTTCAGAGCACCTCTTTTGCTATTTGGTGGGACTAAACAGTCCCAACCATCATTCATTCATATGTGTGTCTGAAATGATATATATTTCCTTCCCCTTCCCTAGCATTTCCATCCTATTTTGTTTTCCTTTTCATGAAAATAAAGAAAAATAGATAAACAGGTGGAAATGCAGTCATTTTAAACGAAGCACAAACATAAGAGAGTGGGAATGGTGAAGTAAGAAACAAAACTAATGTCAATGACTAATTTAAAAAAGAAGAGAAAAATCAAGGAAACAAAATCTAATTATCTAAATGTAAGGCAAGAGCCTTAGTAGGCTAAACGCCAACTCAACAATTTAGAAAAAACTAAATTCTTCTTGGGGTGGAGGTTAAAGTGAGGCTTCTTATGGCCTGTATTCGCTTTTGTTCAGATGATATTCGCCGCCACCATTATTGTGCAAGGGGGAACCAAGAAGTCGCCTCCAAGATACAATGAAGCCCGGTGAATCTTCACCCTTTTGTTTGATGATGTTTTGCACTAACCGCAACAAACCCCGAATCATCCTTGGATTTGTCAGCTCTTTGAGATACTTGTTTCTCGAGAATAACAATACACTAATGAAAACTTCAAGATGGGCAAAAATCGAATTTGTAAAGGCTTAAAGAGGATGAAACTTGGTTTGGAATTTTTAAATTCAAAGTCTACACTTGTGTTTTCGGATTCCACATAAATGGTGAGTTTCTGGTGGACTGCTTATTTGGCCGTTAGATCACGCTAGATCACAATTCTATGGTCCACGTCAATCCTAGAGTGACTGTTAGTTTAAGTAAACCCCCCGTCTTTCCTAGAAACCACTAGGGATCACCATCCAATAACACTGATATGGATCAACGGCTCGGATCAAATTTAAAAAAATTTAGGCGCTCGAATCGCTCCCTGCGGTCCTCCCCCATAACTGCTCGGGATCATCATTGATATGGATCAACGGCTTAGATCAAATCTCGAAATATTTAAGCACTCCTCATGACGATGCAACGTGCAAAGTGCGTAAAAAAGCACCACTAACGCCTTACAACCCACGTTGCGGATGTGCGGATGATAGGTTCACCATTTTTCAAAATCCAATGTGGGATTAAATGTTTGCTCTTTTTCACTTTCCAATGTGCTGGCTAACACTTTTCACCTCTTTCAAACATTTCACAAAATAAATTACTCTTTTATTTTCCTCTTGGACTCTAATGGCATCGATTCCTTTCTCCGGACCCATCTCAGAAATCTATTCAGGAAATCCCATAGGAAGAAAACCCACAAAAAAACCCTTCAAAATCCTCTCTTAAATGGCATAAAAAAACCCTGGCATCTCTTCATGGAAACAACACCCCTCAACTAGAAGAAGAAAAATATTCAAGTTGTTGTTATTTCTAATTAAGCAAGGCTTGTTGCCTTAGAATTTTAGTTCATTATGATTTCATTACTAAGAAATTCGGTGAGATTTCTAAATCTCACACCTTGCAATCAGTCAACAGTTCAGTTCGCCTCCTTGCCAAAGAGCAACAAGGAAACTGCTGAAGCGGCATTTATTCCATCTAAGCATCAGATCTTGTGGAACTTTGCAACTAACAAAGCTGCCACAACATGCAATCTACACAGCAGATTACAAATGTAATTTTCAGCTTTAATGCTCTGAAATAGGAAACCAGATTTGGTTTTCAACCCTCCAACTACCCGTTGAGCTATCTAGAAAAGAAGCAAAAAGAAAGCCTCTCATCTCTATCTCTCATTCTCTCTCTATTTTGGAAAAGATCCTTCGTTGGACCTTGATCTTTTATTTTTATATTTTTTGAAAGTTTCTTTGGACCTTGATCTTGATTTTGCAAAAATAGGTTTTCAACAGGATTTCATGGTAAGTGATCTACCTTTTCAAAGCTCTAGGGCACTGACATACCGGCGTGCCATTTTCGTTGGTCCAGACTGTCGGATAATCAATTGTGGAGAGCAGATCATCCATCAGTCCACGGACATAGCTGAGGCCAGTGTGTCTTAGGCCTACATATCGTGAAGGGATGAGTGAAGTTAATTTAAAAGCCCTACATATCGTAATCTGGAGGGTAACAGGGCAGGGAGTGTGAAGACTCTATGTGACTATGTCATCATTATCTGGACACAACTCCCAAGACTGAACAAGCATTAGTGCTAGCCCTTAGAAAAGACTTCGGAATCTCTGTTAAGGAGAAGGAAATTCAGCCCTGCAAGATGATAGAGAGATATTTATGACAGGAAAAAGAGCAAATTGGGACATATGCAAAGAAAGGTGTCAGGGCCTAAGGGAGCTAAGGAGTCTAGCTTAATTCCTTCACAACCTGGGGTGAATAGTGTCAGTCAAAATGATGAAGTTATTGTTTTGGAACATTAAAGGGTTGGGGCTGAAGAGAAACAAACAACAATCAAAGAAATTACATGGAGCAAAGGTGCGGATGTGGGGGTAATTTTAGGAAAAAAAAGTCGAAGTGGCGGACTCCCTAATCAATTCCCTATGAGGAAGCAGCTGTAGAGGTTGTGCCGCTCTATATGCCAAGGGCATAGTGGGAGGAATAATCATCTGGAATGAAACCAAATTCACCACTGGTAAAATTTTGGAAAAGGAGTCTACTCTTTCCATTCAAGCCACTAATGCCGATTTGTCCACCTGGAAACTGTCGGCGGTATACTGTCCAATGGCAGCAAGAAGGAAATATCTTTGGGCCAAACTAAAGGATATCTACTAAAACTAGAAAAAAAAACCCTGAATAGTGGATGGAGATTTCAACACAGTTGGGTGTCTCCATGAGAAGAGCAGTGGGGCAAATAACAAGAAGTATGATGAAACTCTCAGACTTCATACAAGGCAGCGAGTTGATAGAAAAACCAGTAGAAGGGACAAGATTTACCAGGACTAACAATTAATAAAATCTCATTATCTGCAGACTGGATCATGTTCTAATATCAAACGATTGGGAGGAATGATTTCTGATAATTCTGCAAAGGGCGTTGCCACAACCGACTTCAGACCACTACGCAGTTTTGTTGGAACTAAAGGTCTTTGATGAGGCACCAAGACCATTCAAATTAGACCGAGGACTAAGTTAGGTTCCAGTTCCTGAAGAGTACATAAAAAAAGGTGGCAAAAACATGAAGCAAAAGGATGGAAAGGTTTTATCTTGAGGTGCAAACTTAGAGGTGTAAATGGAAAAATTAAAGGGTGAAAACAGACATATATCAAGGGTGGAGCCACCAATCACTTATCAAGGGTTTTATCTTGGATCAAATATCAAGGGTGCTACCTCTAACGTATCACCTTTACGTGTTTATAGGACCTTTCATCATATAATTTCTCTTATTTTCATATATCTATGAGTGTAAAGATATGGAGCCACCAATCACTTATCTTAGTTTACTATTGAGTTATGGAATTCCAAAAGCATAATTGTAGGATCCAGCTAAGAAGCACGGGTACTCTCCGGAGGCCCATGTACCCGTGTCGGGTGCATATCGGATGCGGGTGCTCTTGGGTACTCTTTCGGTACGTACCCGGATTTGTGTATGTATCGGGTGCGCACCCGGTTCAAATTAAATTGAAAATTAAAGATTTACAGTAGAGGGACTGTCCCAAATCCCAATTAACAAAAGGGGGGTTGAATATATCAATATATATATATATATATATATATATATATAGCTTAAGCGCACCAAACTTATGGTGCGCTTAAGCTCCCCCAATCACATGGGGGCCCACTTTTCTGTGGTGATCCAAACCATTCATTTGCAAGGCCTTATGATAGAGAGGGGGTGTACCAAAAATCAGCTCCATTGGATCATCCTAACCCCTCCATTTGTGGAGGACAAAAAATGGGCAGATTTGTGTATGTCCATTTTTGTCCTTCACAAATGGAGGGATTAGGATGATCCTATGGAGCTGATTTTTGGTACACCCCCCATCTATGTAAGGGACTTTCAAATGAATGATTTGGATCATCCTAACAAAGTGGGCCCCCATGTGATTGGGCGCTTAAGCGCACCAACAGTTTCCTATATATATATATATATATATATATATATATATATATATATATATATATATATATATATATATCCCGCAATTAAAAACCTAACAACTTAGAAGTAATATTATATTTTGGAACATTAAAGGTAGATTTTGATGATGTTATTGTTATTTGATTGTTCTCCAATTAAATTGTTTGAATTCTTTAACAAAATATTTAATTTTTTTATTTTTATAAATATATAATAAAATAATAAAATATATTATACTCAGCGTACCCACTACATACCCGTATCCTATTATTTAAAAAAAAAATCACGTATCCACGTACCCGTATCATGTCGTACCCGCACCCCGTATCCGTATCCGTGCTTCATTGGGATCCAGTAACTGAAAGAATGGCAAGGAAATTGGCAGCTTGAAAAAAGAGGTACTTATTCTTTGGAAGAAGAATTACATTGATAAAGGTAGCACTACCAACTTTCCAATGCATTTCCTATCTCGATATAAAATACCAAGAAAAGTGGCCAAAAGAAAGGAAAAGTTGCAAAGATATTTCTTATGGGAAGCCAAAGAAATTAAGAGAAAGCTCAAATATTTAATGAAGTGGAAAAATGTGTGTAGGTTGAAGAAGCATGGACGACTTTGCATAAAATTAAGGAATAAAGCCCTCCTTTGAAAATGGTTATGGAGATTTGGGGAAGAGAAAAATCCCCTTTGACATCAAATAATTGATGCTAACTATCGGAAGGGTTGGCGTGGGTGGGAGAGTACAAACCGCCAATTGGAAAAGGCTCCGGTGTATGGGAGTTCATATATGAGTCTAGGCCATTGTATGATCTCTTGGTGAGGTTTAGAGTAGGGAGGTGGAAGGGGACAAGGTTCTGGGTAGATCTTTGGCTAGAAGAGTCATGTATGTGCCATGCATTTTCGAGCTATACCTTTTAGTAACCGATAGGGAGGCGAGGAAGCGTGTTACATGGGTGCATGTGTGCGTGGTTTTTTTTTTTTTTTTTGGGGGGGAAGGGGGGGGGGGGGGGCGTTCCCCTAGATTTAGGTGTAACCTAAAAAAGAGTGTCATCTATACTCCTGCCATTGTTCTCCTAATGATTCAGACCGTACAGTTTTCAGGTTGGTGTAGTTGAAAAGAGAGGCATCGAGTAGCGCAAGTATCTAGAAGTCTCTGGTTCTGCCCAGAGTAGTGGCTTTCTCCTGGACGACGATAAGGAAAAAAGTCAATACTTGTGATTGCCTAAAAAGAAAGCATGTTCACTTGGCATCTTGGCATGTCTTATGCAAGGACAAAAAAAAAGAAAGCATGTTCACTTTGGAGCAACATCTAGTCCAGTGACCTTTCTCCCATTTATTGTGGATGACCATTATTAAGAGTTTTGGCTTAACTTGGTCGCTTCAATACTCCATCAAGACAAACGTATTTGATTGGAGTGGAAGACATTTTGGTGAAGTGGGACAAGTGCAATGGATGCTAGTGGCTTATGCGATGTTATGACATTTGGAAGAAGAGAAATAACTGAATATTCAAAGATTGTGCGAGGTTGGGGAAAAATATTGCTTGACATCAAAACTGACATTATAGGATGAAGATTGGGCTGGAAGGAGATTATCTAGGAGAAGAAGAAGGCAGCAAAAATGAAACCAAGACGGGGCTCACCACCCTTTTTTTGAATGGTAGCTCACCACCTATTAGATGGATCAAATTAAACTTTGAAGGAAACTCAAAAGGAAACCCAGGGCAAGCAGGTATTGGAGGACTGTTCCAAGATTCCAATTGGCAAACTATATTATCCTACTCCGGGTCAGTCGTTATTTGTGTTTCAAATGAAGCGAAAGCTCTGAGTGTTCCTATGGGGATTTAAAGTGGTTTGTATCCAATGGTGCCCGACTCTAATCATCAAAGGTGATTCATCAAATGTTTTATTGTAGGCTAGCGACAAAGCGATGGAACCTTGGACTCTAGCAGATGTAATTATGGAAATTTAAGATCTAATAGCGTTGATTAACCTGAAATTTTGGCACATAAGCAGATCAACGAACTAGGATGTAGATAAATTAGCGAAAGATGGTGTTCATAGGGAAGGAACGACGATTGTTTCAGTGGAACATGACTGTTGGGTAAGGTGTTCCCGATTGAAGACCGTGGTTCAGATCACATATGATTCCCATTCAAAAAAAAAAAAAAATTGTCAACTACTTCTAACCATAGTTACCAGAGTGGGAAACGAATTTGGGAAACGAAACGTGAAACGGAAATGGGAAACGCATGAAAAAAAAATACAGGAAACAAGAAACAATAGAAAATCGTACGAGAACGTCTTAGGAAATGATGCGTTTTTTCCAAAATGATTTTCGTAAGTTCCACACATGTTTCCTACACGTTTCATATGCGTTTTCTACGAGGGTTGCATACGTGTATCACGCGTTTACACATTATTTCATAAGTTTTACATATGTTTCAAAAACATTTCTCCAATATTGTATCATATTTTGGAAACGTTTCCGAAACGTGTTTCCCTCATTTTAGGGGAAACGAGTTTCCCAACCGCGAGAAACGCTTTTTTAGAGGAAATGGGTTTCCCACTCGTCCAAGGAGTTTCCGGCAACTATGTTTCTAACAATCAGTGCTTGCAGTGTTGCAGTTATGATCTGTTGTTCAAGTCTCAACAACTGCTGCAGTTAGTTTGAGTTTCAGTTGAAGACAGTCACTATCTGTTATGATATTGCTTATATACGATTGGTGTACAAAGGCATCTGTGTAATTTTGTCGGACATTGAGTCCCTTCCTTTGTATATGGGTTTTGTTCTCTTACAAATAAAAGTTACTTTTCAAAAAAAAAAAAAGGCCTTTCAGAAGTACACATAACAGACACTAAAGGAGGTTGAGATGAAAAAATTTGCAAAATAAATTGAATTTAGAAATTTTTCAAAAATTCCACATGGTTATGTTCTGAACAATTTGTTTCCCGTTTATTTTATTCGTTCCAAATCAAATACACCTGATTGGGCAAAAAGGAAATGAAATTGACCAAATTTTGTAGGAACATTACGTTCTCGAAATGAAACGAAAGACTTCATCTACACAGACGGAACAGAATAAATAACTAAGCTCATTCCTCTCCAAATCATGTATTTAAAGTATCGAATAGTAATTGTGTATTCTACCACCACTTGCAAAAAGCACACAAATGACGAGCCATGAATTTAAAGTAACTAACAATTTAATTGTGGAAATAGACACATGGTGAAAAAAGCCATTGAAGGACCAGTGCAATGTAGAACCTTAGAATACTTACAACTAAGAAGATGAGACACTGAATAAGCAGATTGCAAACCAGTTTGTAGTAGTAGAGTGAACGCATAAACAAAATCAGAGGAAACAAAGACCAGTACCTATGATACAAGCAACAGCAACGTAAAAAAAAACATATAAAAGATCCTCCAACATGCCATTAAAAAGCTTTTAAATTTTAACAGAGGCCAAGATGATATCTTTAATAAATTATCAATCATAATGTCTTTAACATGACGCAGTCCAGTCCAGACTCAGGAGCACTTCATTGGACAGGCACATACAATCTGCAAAAACTAAGTAGCTACAACTAGACTTATATAGTCCGAAGTAACACTGACCCATCATCATTATGCTTCAACCGAACATCCATGATGTGGAGAAATGGCACTTTAGGTGCTTGATCCAAAAATAAGAACAGTAAGAAAATGACAGTGCATGTAAGGTTGTGTCTAATGAAGAATAGATCAAGCTGCTACCTGTTGGGCTTGAGGGGCACCACCCATGGCGGAATCTGCAACAAACCCTGTCTTCTCTTCAAATAGTCTCTCCACCTCATTGCTCCGTCCTTCTTTACCAAAAGCATCCAACACAGCCTCGCGGAGCGTAGGACTAACACCCAAGCCGTTATTCACCATTTCTTCGAGCAAATTCCGACCCTGATCTAATCTACTTTCCTTGCAAAGCCCAATCACCACAATCTCATAACTCATTGAATCCGGCTTCACTTCTCTCTCCGCCATTCGCCCAAAAACTTCCACTGCATCCTCAACCCTACCCTTCTCAACCAACCCACCAAACACCTTATTATAAAACCCAACTTCAGCTTTCAGCCCAGCTTCCCCCACCATCTTGTTAAAACACCTCAATGCATCATCTACTCTCCCTTCTCTAAAATACCCATCTACCAAAAACCCATAAGTTGATGTATCAGGATTCACGGACTTTGTAGGCATTTCATGAAACAATTTATCGGCCTCAAATACCCACTCATCCTCTGCACAGAGCTTCCCAATAATATTATTGTAACACCCAACATCCATCACACAAGGCTTAGTCCCAGTCTTCTTGAACACTACAATTGCATCTCCAAACTTCTTAATCCTACAATACTCATTCACCATCAGATTATACGAATCGGTATTCATCGAAAGGAAATTCGGGGGCGTGTGCGAAATGAGCATTTGATCAAACAGTTGGGAGGCATCGTTCAGCTTCCCCCATTTCAACAAAACTTCCAAAAGAGTATTGCAAGTGACAGCATTCATCTTGAATTGCCGAACAAGGAGATCCCGGAACGAATCCATGGCCTCCTTTTCCATCCCCTTCTTGAAGTAGGCCTCCATTAGAGTGGCATGGAGAACACCATCATAGACTAAACAACGTTCCCTTAACTCATCAAAGAGCTCTAGGGCTTTCTCCATATTGCCCAAATTGATAAATCCAGACATAAGGGTGTTGTAGACTAGAGAATCCGCACCGTGACCCTTGTTCAGCATCTCCCGGAGAAGGTCCACAGCTTCAGAAATCCGGTTAGAATCTACTAGTCCTTTGGTGAGATGGCGGTAGGTTACATGGGAAGGGGAAAAGGGGGCGTGGGCGAGAATGTGTTGGTAGACTTCCAAAGCGGAGTCAACCCGGCCGGCATCACAATGGGTATTGATGAGAAAATTGTAGGAAACTACATTGGGGACTATGTTGGATTGTTGGAAGAAGTACCTGAAAAGTGCGAAGTAATACTACAATACTCACTACCCTTTCATTAATGAGAAATAGATGGACCGAGATGGTCAATACAACATCAAAGGAGAAAACACATACGCCTCAAAGTTGCAATCTTTAAAAAATACCTCCTATAATCTTTTAACCGTTCAATAAAAAAGTACTTAATGCAACAAAATTGTAAGAAACTACGTTGAGGACTATGTTGGAAGAAGTACCTGAAAAGGGCTGCGTGTTACTACCATACTCACTACCTTTATAGGCCTAAAGGTTTTGATCTTTAAAAAAAAACGTCCTATAATCTTTTTAACCGTTAAAAAAAGTTCCTAAAAAGGGCAACCTGTATTCTTTTTAACCATTCAAAAATAAAAGTACAAGGTGTTACCATGGTTTTAAATTTTGACTGAAATTTCAGATTTTGGAAATTGCCAATACCCGAAACGGTGCCGGATTTCGGCCTACATTGAACAAAATTTCGTGTTTTTATAATTCCGTCTGAAATTTCGAGAAATTCAACCCAAAAATCTAAATTTTTTTAACTACAGCCATTTTCCCATAATTTCAACCGAAATTACCAAAATTTCTTACAGATTGGTATTCAACAAGATATTATTATTCAATTGTGTACCAGAATTCGGTGAGGGGCGAAACGCATGCCGAAACTGAAATTTAAAACCATGGGTGAATACTCACTACCTTTGGCCTCAAGGTTTTGATCTTCATAAAACCTTCTATAATCTTTTTTCTTTTTTTTTTTTTTTAAAACTGACCTTATATAATCTTTTTAACCATTCCAAAAAAAAAAAAAAAAAAGGATACCTGAAAAGGGCGACGGCGTCATCGAAGCGGCGGGCACGGAACATGGCGGCAATGATGGCGTTGCAAGTGAAGACAGTGGGGCGAGTGTTGGAGAAGACGGCGTGGCGAGCGGTGGAGGAGGCGGTGTCGAGGTCGCCAGAGCGAATTAGGGTTTGGACGCGGTTGTGGAGGTTGAGGCGGGCCCCAGTGAGGGCGGAGGTGGAGTCGGGGAGGCGTGGGGCGTTCGGGTCGGGGCGGGGGCGGGGGGCGTTCGGGTCCCGCCTGAGGGCGTGGAGTGGGGGTTCGATCCGGAGCCGGCGTTTACGGCGCCGGCGTTCCGCCGCGGCTTCTTCGGCGGAGGAGAAGGCGAAGGTGCGGTTGGGGGAGAAAGAGGGGGATGGATTTGGAGAAGAGGGGGATGGATTTCGGGGGATTTCGGGGGTGGAGATTGAGAAAAGGGAGGGGAGGGAGTGGAGGAAATGGGTTTTGATGGAGGATGATGGGGAGATTATGGGTTTTTGGTGTTGGTGAAGGGTGGATCGGAGGAGGAGGAGACGGTGCAAAGTCATGGTGGTGGTGAGATGAGGATCACAAAACCCTAAACAGAGAGAGAGAGAGAGAGAGAGAAAGAGAGAGAGAGAGAGAATAAACCCTAGAACTAAAAAAGCATTACGCGGGTTTTAGGTTTGAGAAGAAAAACCTCTGTTTGGTTCTCTTCTTTTGAGAGAAATAGCAGCGAATGGACAGTTTGGATCATCCGCGGGCCAT
Organism: Tasmannia lanceolata; assembly: GCF_043159265.1. Taxonomy (NCBI): domain Eukaryota; kingdom Viridiplantae; phylum Streptophyta; class Magnoliopsida; order Canellales; family Winteraceae; genus Tasmannia; species Tasmannia lanceolata. The sequence goes on along the minus strand of NW_027518690.1, from coordinate 879,466 downwards.
ACCGTACTTTTCATAAAGCGAGAGTGCCCCCATCAAAATACAAATACGGTAGTGTTGATACCATTTTCTTTTAATTTTTCAGTAATTGTCATAAGTTTGTAACTTTCATGAGTAGTTTTTTTGGTAATTGTCATATTTGTTTTGTAATTTTCCTTCTTTATTACCATTTTTCGGTAATTTTTCATTTAAAACTTACCATTTCAATCGCAAATCTAATAAACCGTAATGATTACTATTTTTTTTTTCTAGTCCTTTGCACCCATTTACTTCTTCCAATCTTTGCATCAGGAAGGGCCCAGCAAGTGGAATCGGCGAAGGTGGCTAGCAAATTCCTTTAAAAAGAAAAAAGGAAAATGTTATCAGCACTACTGTATTTTGATGAGGGCACTCTTACTTTATTAAAAGTACGGTATGGACCGTACCATAGGATGATCCAAACCGTCCATTAGATGGGCCACAACCCATGTAGGTTGTGCCCCAAAAATCATTTCCGTAAGTTGATCCTAACCCTCCGATCTGAATGTTAGAGGGTTGATCCTAACCCTCTATAGATTGGACAGTTAGGATCAACCTATGGAAATAATTTTTGGAGCACAACCTATTTAGGCTGTGGCCCATCTAATGGACGGTTTGGATCGTCCAATGGTGCGGGCCATACTATACTTTTAATAAAGTGAGAGTGCCCTCATCAAAATACAGTAGTGCTGATAACATTTTCCAAAAAAAATCTCCCAACCCAACTCAATCTCCCCTTTGATTCCCTTTTGATTTGCTTTCAATCTACCTTTGACTTCTTCTTCTCCAAATCCTCCCAACATCTACCGGCATCCAGACAGAGATTGTGTCGTAAGCGGAAGGTAGAATAAAAAACATTTTTGGATGATAACTATTCATTTGGTCCGATGGATCGAAATGACCTGACAGGATTACGGCCTAACCATTGGATCTGAACATCTCCATCGGATCTATATCCTAAGGTCCGAAATTCATTTTTTTTTTTTTGGGCACACCCTATCTAAGTTAGAGCCCATTAATTGAAAGGTTCAGATCACTACAAAAATGTAGGGCTGCAACTCGAGCAGGGTTTTACCCGACCCGAAAATAGCCTGGGTTGGGTTCAGGTTTCATGGGTTTCGGGTCGAGCCGGGTTGAGAATTCAAAAGCCCGCATGAATCTCGGGACGAGCCGAGTTTGAAGGGGCCCGACCCGAGTTACATAAGTTATAGTATGTACATTTTTTTCTATTGTTAGTTAAAAGTTAAAAGCGAAAACCCGCGCACCCATTGTTATTGCATGTGAGTGTAATTTCTGCTTCTATGAGTTGAGTTGATTCAAGTGTTTGATTCAGCATTGTTTGATTGTAATTACAACATTGTTTGATTACAGCATTGTTTGATTCAAGTGTAATGTGAGTGTAATTACATCATTGTTTGATTCAAGTGTAATGTGAGTGTAATTTCTGCTTCTATGAGTTGAGTTGCCTTGCCAAACAAGAATTTTCCTTAAAAAATTGCGTCAACGTGAAAAAACCCGACCCGACCCAAGATTTATCATGAGTAGGGCCGGCTTTGGGAATCGTGGGTTTTCCGGAAAAAACCCAACCCGACCCGAGATATTTCTCGGGTAGGGTTGGGTTCTCCAAAACCCGACCCGTCCGACCCGAGTTGCAGCCTGTAACGACTACCCTCGTTCATCTATAATGTTATTTTAAAACTGTAAATTCTAGACCATTGAATCAAAATTTAGGGTCGAGATTATCAATTTGTTTCGTCCTTCCTTGATTTCCTTGAATCAAACGATTTGAGAATCAAGGGTCCTAATTTAATTCAATAAATACATGAAATGGTTAGTAATTATAGGATTTTCCTTGAAAATTATTTTATATGGAAAAACAACTTAAAAGTGGAGAGTCTCACGTTTTCCCTCTTGTGGGAAAAACGTGTGCACTTTCCTTAAGGAGTGTGAACCCAATTGAAAATCTTTCTTTTTTTAAAATCCAATGTTATGGTAGATCTTGCTGTTAAATTTATCTAACGTTCAAAAAGCCATTCAATATACATAATTAGGGTAAGTGATTAGGGTCATATGGTGGCTAAATTAAGAAAGTTAATAAGATTGAAAAGGAAAAACAGTTGGAAATTTTGAAGAGGGAAATCACGATCTCTAAAATTGAGAGAAAAATGGGCAAAACTCAAGATGTCTATATGGATCGTATATTTTTTTGTGGGAACACCTATCCTTACTTTGAAACCTAAAAATCTCCTCAAATTAGCCACACCACCGTATTGTTAAGATCAAAAACAAGAAAAGAAAAGGGGAAAGAATACAGTGAGAGAGGAAGAAAGAGAGAGGCTCGGACGGTTCTTGGCCGGGAAACCCATCTTGCTACTTCGTCTTCCCCATTCACCACAGCAGAGAGGTATGCGTATTTTGGGTTTTCTTGAAATTCCTTTATCAAATAACCACCCTCAATTCCATAACAACTTCTACCTTTTTGGAAGCTATGGAATTACATCCCCAACCGTGTATGCAATGGAACCCTTTTTGTTTATTCTCTAAAACCCATTTCATTTCAACGATTTCTTCCATGCCCAATCTAACGTTCCAACACCTGCAAAACCCTCATCTACGTTAAAATAAATATAGGGTTTCTGCAAACCAATGAAGCAAAAATACAAAAAGGAAAAAAATAAAAATAAATAAAGTAATCTATACATTACCCATTTCATTTCCACGATTCTTCCATGCCCAATCTCATGTTTCAACACTTGCAAAAACCCACATCTTTGTTAAAAGAAAATAGGGCTGCTGTAAACAAATGAAGCAAGACACAGAAAAGGGGAAATAAATAACGTAATCTTTACATGCTTATGCCCTCGTTTTTACCCTTGAGACACCCCCTTTTTAGTTTATTCGTTTTTTTTTTTCTAAAAACATACGTCTGTTCCAGTTTTTTTTATATTTTTGTCACAAATGACACATATATAAGGAACTTTTAATTTCCCAAAAGTGGTAATACACGGTTTTATCAGTTCCTAATAAATCCTACAAAATGATTTTTCTTTTATAATTTTCAATAAATTAGTTCTACACTAGTAGCCCTCTTAGTACAAATTTTGTGTACGATTAGTATCTCATCAGTGATGTGTATAATATTTTTTAAATAATTGATCTACAGGCCTACTACTTCCTTCTCCCACTTAAAGGGGCCCATCTTAATCTCACACATCTCCAGGTTTAAAAAAGCAGGTGACAGCTAGACCTTGCTTTGTAATGGTTTCCAATATAACTTGTCGTATACAATGTAGCTTTATTATAAAATTTTGCCTTATTGATACCTGCTTAGCTTAATTATACTTGCTTACCTGAATTGAAATGAAATGGAAAATAAATTGTTCTAAACCTTATGCGAAAGAATGCAGGAAAGAGGACAAAGGTAATGTACTTTTAAATCCCTAATTGCATATTATACATGGGGGAGAGTGAAGGGAAAATTAAGGGTGTGGTGGTATCATCCTGAGACCTAAGGTCCAAAGGCCAACGCGAGAAGCGTGTACAACCTCTCGTTGGTAAACCATCCAAAGGGATAGTATCCCCGAAACGGCTCGGCATTAAATGCGAGACCGAAATCCGAGTCCATAACGCCACTACCTTTAGACAGGGGTAGTGGGTAGTCGTGCGGCAAGGACACCGGCAAAAAGGAGAAAGTCAGAAAAGAACTGACAGCAAAGTAAACTGGGGAAAAGCTGGATGTACTTGGGGAATGTGCTGTCTCAATTTACATAACCGTTGCATACATAGTATAAACTTGAATCATTGTTACTCATTTTATTTATATTGCCATGGATAGTGTAATTAATTTTCAGTCTTTATTATTGTTTCTAGATATTGCTAAGAATTTGGATTATATTGTATGTCCTTTTTATATTGTCTCTCTTACCTGGTCTCTGTAGGACCCTGCTCTAACGTTGTTTCCTCTACCACAGGGGTTGAGGCGTTAGATGGCAGAACATTTGCAAACGAAGAAACCTTGGGATAAGGGACCGTGTGATCGGAGAGTTCGCTTCTTGAATTTTTGCTCTATGACGTCTTGCGTCATTTTCTATTTTTATTTTGTCGGAACTTCTTTAGTTTGAACTTTAGTGATTAAAACTTTACTTTTCAATTTGAAGTTTGAGTATTGAAAGAACCTCTTGTTATGGTAGACTTATTTAATTTGGAATAAGATTTTATCGTGGTTATTGATTATAAAATATATATATATATATATATATATATATATATATATATATATATTTTCATGATTTTTGCGTTGTTCTTTTGCTCATAACGACTTGACGGAATCAGGTCGTTACACAGCCCTACAAAAATGTGGCCCCCACTGTATTTTGGGACACGTCCGTCAACCATATATCACCTCCCATATAGACCACTATTTTTAAAAAGGGTAATGTATGGCCCACTCCATTAGATGATCCAAACTGTCCATTTGATGGGCCACAACCCAAAAATCATCCTAGGGAAATGATTTTTTGAGCACAACCTATTTAAGTTGTGGCCCATGAAATGAAAGTTTTGGATCATCATCCTATGGTAATATGATCCTAGGCTTGTTCTTACTAAACTTTGATCAAATCAAAGATTTGGTCCTAATGAAGTAGCGAACACCTCTTAGCAATGTGTCATCTCACGTCACTCACGAGTTTGTGTCGAGATCCCATTTGTTAAGGTTCCCTTTTAGCAATAAATATAAGAGTATTGCTAGGGAAATGTAATAACCTTTTGACAGCTCTTTAAACACTAAAACTAAAAGACAAGATGGGTTAGAGAAAATATCAAAATATGGTTAAGCTGTTAATATTTCGCTTGCTGCTGATAATTGCACCACCATGATTTTATATTGAGAGAAACTCACCCTATCTTTTCTTTTTTAATTGGCTACCAAGAGCCTTTTAGTTTCTGGCAGACATGGCACCAAAAGTTGTAGAGTTGGTCCCCTTTCAAATCGAGTGGCCACCGTTAATATTTATTATTAGAGCCTATATACTGATGATTTATAGGTATTGTATATGTAGATAATATTAAAAATGGATTTTTACCTACAAACTCAGATTACTTGTCCAAATGAACTGCTTGTACTGTTTGATGGAACATAAGACCATTGTATATTATCATTCAAAAAAGAAGAAGAGACCATTGTATATGATAAAAGAGCAGTAAAAAAATGGGAAAGTCGCATACAGTGACATGTTTCAGAAGCTACATCTTGATGTTGAAGTAATCTGGATCGAAGTGATGTAACCTCACGTAGCCATCTTCGCCGCCACTCGAGAAACTATCCCAGAAAGAAAAATGATACATAATCAGCACATGATCATGGAAACTGTCAAAATTTTTATTTATTTTTTAGTAAAGAAAATACATCTTTATCCCCTTTCTGTCACATTGAAGCAAGAACTACTCTTTTATAAAAAGGTAATTGAAGAACTGTTCTGACAGCAAGCACCTGATGTATATAGCAAAACCCTTATTATAGATATGCAATAATGACACTTATATCTCTGAAATAAGGATTTATGTATGCATGTATTGTTGTGAAGATGATGGTGGTCATGTGTGGGTTTGGGTTCAACCATCCATTATAACAAGATGGTCTTCTAAAATAAAAATAAAAAATTATAACAAGATGGTCTTTTGCAACTTGTGAAGCTTGCTTATGTCACAAGTTCTAATGAAGAAATGATTCAAGAATAACTCGGCTGCTATGGCAGAATAAAATCTTATCGGGGTGGTCCAAATAGATTGCGAATGTTTCTGAAAAGACTGCCACATGCTATTTCCTGCAATGAAGAAAATATTACTACTATGGTGTTTTGAAAGAAGTAGCTGGTGACAACATGAATGTAATGAGAGGCTAGATGTCCTAACCATTCTTTAGAGATTTGAGTTTCCACAAAAAGAAGCAAGTAGTCTAAGGATGGGATTTCTAAGGAAGGCTTGAAGATTTCTATAAACGAAACAAGCATTTTAAGGATCAGAATTCTTAGGAAGATTTAGGGGTTTTATAGAAGGAACGAGTGTTTTCGAGATCAGATGCTTTAGAGTTTAGACACCAAAACCCAGTTACAAGAGAGAGAAAATTTGAATAGAGAAAGACCTTACTTCTGTATTTGGAATGCTAAGAAGAGCATGTTTAATAGAATTTAAATAAAAGATATGTTTTAATAACTTAAAATAAAGTGGAGGGTTTTGTTGGACGGTGATGTGCAAGATTTTTAACGGTTGGTCAGCTAAATCAGTGTCCAAAACTCGGACTCTGACAAGAACTCAGCGAGTGTTAGAAGAGTCAACTCGGACAAGTCAATGACTGGAGCAGTCAATATTTCAATAACTTGGGGGAGTGTTAAAGGAATTTTGATTGACTTGGTAAGGCAAAACTTGAACTAGTCCGAGAACTGGCCAACGTAAAAGGGAGTCAAGTTGCGCAAGCTGACGATTGACTCGGGGAGCTTTTAAACAGAAACCTAAACGGCAACTAGACCAAAAATAGATGACATTTGTTTCATGTGAGTAGAGCAGGAAAACAGTTTGTTTAGAGGATTCCACAAACGTAGTGGGTGTCAAAAACTAGCTAGGGGAGGTGCAAGAGAGACAGGAGATGTATATAGAAAATATTGCCCCTCATGTAAATTTTTCTCTATTTTCCCCTGTTTTAATCAACAAAATCATTAGCTACTGGAGGGGATTTAGAAATTAATTGGGGGAAATAATGAAGGCTTTCACTAAGCCAATTAAGATCACATATTGAAACTAAGCCGGAGTGAGAACTTCTTTACATATATTTAATAAGTATCTGGCCCATTGTTGGTATGTGACTCAAACAAAGACAGTGCACAAGGCTAAAAGATCATGGAGGTGCTAGATCCTAGTAGGGAGATACCTCCGCCTTTCATACATACTTTTAGATCCACAGTGAGACAATGGATGGTAAGCAAGGGGAGTGGAGAGAACTGGTCTTATCACTGAGAATATGACACCATTATAGTGTGGACTAAATCATACTTTTGCTGTACATGCGGCAAATCACATGTCCCCTTCTGTTGTACTATTTCTCTTATTTTAGTCCTTTTGTTATAGCTCAAAAAAAAAGGAAGAAAAGGTGCAAAGTTAAGATAAATGTTACAGAAAATGTCTGGTCTAATGTCTAAATGGTCAAAGAGAACAGAAACAAAATAATAGACACTAGATGCTAAACTCTCCATATTTGGTAATATAGAAAAACCTAAAAAAGTAATAGTACATGTAATCAGAAAAACCTGCAAAGAGTGATACCACCCAAGCTTTTTGGTCAACCAGATTTGAATTTGAATTTTTATTTTTTTCGAATGGCTAAGTCAACCAGATTTGATGAATTGAAGAAAGAGAAAATGACAACTAACTGGCGATTGCGAGGAAGTAGTGCAATTAAGGGTGAAATTACCTTGGTGGATGGAGACCTTAATCTCCTAAAAAACCTTAAATATAATGAAAAGCTTGCGAGGAAGGAATCGCCCACCCCTGGTGAGGTGTTACTTTCTCCTCTTAAGAAGCAATGGATGAAAGAAAGGGCAGCAGTTAGTCAAAGCTCGGGATTGTCTCCTTCCCGGGCCTCCCTGAATAGTGAGGAAGAACTTCACACGCCCCTTCGTAATTTGCCCATTTTCAACAAGATTTTAGAAAAGGAAAGGCGAACCCAAAGGCGTTTATGGGAAGAGGAGAAACATCTGGCGATTGCAAGTCTGGAAATTAGGTGCACGACCATGGGTGCTGACTAGGGTCTGGGGCGAGGTATCCCTGAGGTGGAAGATGGCCAGCAATTAGTGCAGTCTAATGAATCCAGTAGACGTGACAAAGGAAAGGGTGTCTTGGTATCGTCTACTCTTGAAGAACCTGGGCAACCAGAATTGGAAGGTTTTAACGATTTCTTAGCAATTGGCGATGTGTTTGGGATCTCCTATCAGGAGGATCTAGGCAAGACTAGAGAAATGTTCCTTGCAATGCAAGCCATAGTTGTAGATGATAAAATAGAAAGAGTCAAGGAGGCTGAAACAGAACCTGCATTATGCGATTAAAGGATCTATCTTACGAGGTGGCTGAGATGTTCTGTTTCAGGGAGTGTGTATTGTTTTTCCAAAGAACTCATTTAAGGAGAATTAGTTAGTTGTGGAATCGTGCATCCGACTTCTAGTGGCAGACTTTTTAGATATGATGCTCCTGATTGATTTAATTGTTAGAGGCAGGCTGGGAAGGAAACGGTTGCAGGAAACCAGGAAGTCGGTACTGAGGTGGTGGAAGTTGTGATGTTGGCTTCAGTCCCATAGGTTGGAGGTAAGGCAGTTGCTAGAATGAATGTTGGTAGGGGTCAGTCTCTGCGCAGTTAAACTCAAGATCCTAGTTGGGTTGAAAAAAGATTTCAACCCAACTAGCTTGAGAGACCATGGTCTTTCGCTACTGGAGGCACTTTGGTCTGGGAGTCTCTCTTATCGCTATTAGTCAGGAAAAATGAGGTTCGGAAAAGGACATGGGATGAAAGTCTTTGGAAATGCAATAGATAATGTCAAGCAGGCAAGATAGGGAAAGGAGGAAAGGGATAGTTTTGGTTTTTTATGTCCAATTTGTATGGTTTATTCTGCATTGGTTTCAGGTATGCCCGTGCCAATATATATGTTAATCTCTTGTAATGCAGGCTGGGACCTCTGGTCCCGAATGCTTCTTGAGTATTAATGAAATATGTCAACTTTAAAAAAAAAATGACAACTATCGCTATTCCTAAGGACAAAAGGCGGGAAGGGAATAGAACCATGCAGTTCAAAAATGGATAGAAACACTTCTTTCAATGACAAATTTACCCATGTATGCCCCAAAAAAATCATGGGAAGCTCTGTCACCTTCAGAAGTGTTTCTATTGAATTTTGAACTCTAGGGAGATTTTGCTCATCTGTTAAGGGTGCTTTGTTCCATGATGTCGACCTTCTTCAAAGATCTAGACTCAGTCATTGTTGGCACCACCAAGGGTTTGTCCTCAATTAGAGAGAGAGTACTAGTTGGGAGAATAAGTACAGGTGGGGCCCAACTTGTTCATAGATCTAAACAGACAATTCACTTGTTAGGCCCCACCAAAGGGTCATGTTTGAGAGAGATCCAGAGACAGAATCAGCTGTACCAATGCTGTACCCGGTAAATGGGCTGAATTTATCCTAGAAGGGGGTGAATGTTGCGGCTTCACAACTGGTAAAAGGGGGTGAATTTGTCATTATTGTTATGTTATTAATCTCAGAGATATTATATGATGTGTGCGCCTGAAGTCCAGTATTTTTCAAAAAGCTATTTCTTAGGATGATCCAAACTGTTCATTTGTTGGCCCACAACGTAAATAGGTTGTACCCCATAAATCATTGCCATAGGATGATCCTAACCCTCCGATCTATTGAGGGAAGACGCATTATAGAAACCTATATAGTTCTTAAAGCAATATTAATATTATTGCAAGTGATAATTTGAGACCCGAGAAGTTTGAAAACACCAACTTCAAGAGTTGGCAACAAAAACTGTTAATTTTCGTGGTCATCATTGAGAATGTTTTGCTAGTAAGGCAATATATAAAGATCATATCTAACATAAACAATGGCAGAAAATTGAGATCTTTTTGGGCTCACCAGTATAATCAAATTCCTATGGAATCAAGAAGTTGAGAGTGTTGAGAGACAGGGACCAATGAATTGGCGACAATAGCACCACTAGCAGCAACTGCAGGGACTCCGATGCCCGGGAAAGTTGAATCTCCGCAACGGTAAAGTTGTGGGATTGGAGTTGAATGTCCAGGGAATGTGTCTTCACCAGCCTGTATAGCTGGCCCATATGTTCCTCTGTTCCTCCTAAGAAACCTCTTGTGAGTCAGTGGTGTTCCAACCAACTTTACCTCGCATTTCTCTCGGCTGAAGCCCGAACCAAGCACACGCTCGACAGCTGTCCACATTACCTGAACTCATATAAGATTCAAGAAAAATGTTTGAGACAACTAACCAGATGTGACAGTTGTTAAATTAATAAAAATATAGATACCAGACAGTTTGATCCAGTTAAATCGTTCAAAAGGAAAAGTGAGTCAAAATGGGGGCAAAGAGACAAAAATTTGTTCAACAAATAAAAAATGGAGTGTCTACTGGAATGTTAAGAAGAAATAAAAACAAGAAGGAACCCCTATGCAAATCAGAAGTGATGTCATTTTGAAGGCAGTTTTAAACAACATCAAAATACTGTAATAAGAAAAGGGAAATGATATCAGCACAATCATGTTTGAATAATTGCAAAAACCCAGCTTGTCTTTTCCTTTTTAACTGGCTTGTGAGAGCTTTTTGGGTACTGTAATAACCTTTGACAGCTCTTTAAATACTAAGAGACAAGATGAGTTAGTGAAAATATCAAAAAATGGTTGTGCTGATATCATTTCCTTAAAAAAGTTCAAATGGCAGAAGCATCTCCACTGTGAGAAGTGGAGGAATCAATCTAATTTTTGAAGTTGAAAGAATAACTTTCTATTTCGTTTCTTGCTGTGTGGCTAGGCTGTGATGGAAAACCCAGATGAGTGCCTCAAAAGTCAAAACTCATTGTTTTAACAGTTCAAGAGGTCATTGAACCCTGCTCATTAACCTACTGTTAAATATCTTGGAAATGGATGCAACCAATTCCAGTATGTTTGAAACTGTTATTGGTGGAGCCTGATCTCAGTCTAATCTGGAAAGTACTGTACACTTTACCTTGACTACGGCGGTCCCGCTCGCCGCTGAGGGTAGTTTTGTACTTTCAAGAATTAGGGTTTTTCTTTATTGTAACGCGTTTCTGAACGCCATATAAAAGGGATGTGATATCAGGAGACGCCATAGAGAGGCGTGAGGGTTTGTAATCTTTTCTTCAGAATAGTGGAATCGTTGGCTTGTCGCTCTGCTGTGGACGTAGCCCATACCAAACTGGTTGGGTGAACCACGTAAATCTGTGTGTTCTGTGTGTGAATCTTTCGTTTATCTTTGCATCATTATTCTGCTGCGTTGTTAATTCTTAACAGAAACCATGAACTCAATGGTTGAGCCGCTGCATATTAAGCGGGTCTAAAATCTGCCGACACAAAGAAATAAAAGGAAGCACAGCCTATTGATGGCATTGTAGCACGACTACTGTCCTTTTATGCGGCAGTCTGTATAAGTTACTCACCAGAGTGACATCAATGTTTAGATATTCATCAAGGTTCCATTTCTTTCGAAGTAAAATGGGTGTAAGACAAATTACAAGACCAATTTTCCACTTAAAATGGGCTTAAAATTTGTTTTACGCCCATTTTACGTAGAAAGACACAGAGTAACAGTAATAAAAGAAAAGAAAAACAAAAGATAGAGGGAATATACACAAGAAATATAATTACCTCTGACCGTTCAGCTTTTAGTCTTTTATATTCAGAGCTTTTACGGTCTAGTCCTTCCCATAATTCAAATGGCTCTGTTCCCGGTGTATAAGCATGCAACACATGTTTCCCAGGGGGAGCTAAATCCTTACTCAGTACACTCGGAACTGAGATCAAAACAACATTCTGATCGGCATCGACCCCTCTATTCCAATCATTTACAACTATGTGATGGATTCCCAGGTCTTCTGGGATGTCCTGTCAATAAAACATATACTTAACAAGGTCAACAATCAAAGATGAAAAGGTTAACTAGTGGAGGAAACTTATAATGAGAGTAAAGAACTAATATAAACAACTTAAAACTTAAAAACGAAAAGGTTATAGATGACAAATAAAAGAATGCATATTCATATTGAAATATAGATGGATTGAAGGACATTTAAGACCAACAATAAATTCTAGTGTCATCAAGTTCAGACTGGAGATGAAGATCTATCTTCCCCATATTGCATACAAACGACGAAAGTTTATCACAATTGGAGGCCTACACTCTAAAATAGAATTTAGAATGTAGGGAAAATAATTTCAGTTCTTACTTCAAAATGAACTCAAAGAACTTAGTAAGCACAATTTACATAAAAAATTTGGAATGAAAAACAAAAAATAAAACAATTTCATTAATTACAAAGAGAAGCATCATGGGTTAAATTCAACATAAGGTGTGAAAGACAAGTGTACACTTACAATTAAGTGAAAATAAAAGAAAAACCGACAATTAAAGACTAACTCTATGGAAATATGTAAATGTACCATTTAATATGAAATACTTTATCTAAACTAACCATCAAGCACGAGAATGAAGATTCTTCAGTCCCAGGTTGTGAGTAAGATAGTTAAAAGATTTTAAATATTTTTTGGGTATGTAAGCTTCCAAAACCTTTGTTCATGTAAGCAATTTGCTCTTTGTGATTAATGCGAGGTTTGATGATTTCACAAGAAGTGACTTTCTCCCTTATAAATCTAGAAAGAATCTCAATATGTGTGGTTCTTTCATGAAACAATAGACTTACAACATTACAATTGCTACTTTGATTATCACTAAGTATAGTAATGGGTCACCTTGATAAGCTTCACTCATAAATCATAAGCAGTTTGATCTATGGTAGTCAACATAGGGTGCTATACTCAAATCCTTCTATTTTATTAATAAAAAGGCCAACCTTTTAACACAACTGTATTTGAGGGTTCTATATACAATGCATCTGCTGCTGATAGCATGAATGTGCTAATTAATTGATCGGCCCTAGAAAGACCGAATGTAGCTATAAGACCAAGTCTATCTGCGATCGAGTTAGAAAACTTGTGCACTAATTCAAGGGAATATCAATAAATTGGTTGGCCCAATTTGACCATGGTCAAACCATTGAGAGAGAGAGAGAGAGAGAGAGAGAGAGAGAGAGAGAGAGTAGTGTGACATCCAATAGGCCGCACTGCTTTCTTTGAAATTGATGATCTTAGCTTCTAATTTTTTTGATATTTGGATCTTCAATTGGAATGTAAATACACTACAGATCGATTGATCTCACCATCTATCCCCAAACCCTAAGAGTCCTCGCCTCTATGAGTTAGGTGTAAAGGCTTGGGAGCTATGGCCTCTATTTATAGAGAATCTAGTGTGGTTGGCTAATAGGTAGAGTTTACATGGATTAGGAGACTAATGGGATTTGTGAAATATTTAAGAGTGCCCTTTCTGGCTATGTATAAAGGTGCAGAAAAAGGACATCTTTATGTACTGAGATGTAAGAAATGTTTTGATGAAAACTTACAGAGGTACTTGTTGAGTAATTTCATCATCCCCACAAAGTGCCATGTAGGAGACTCCAACAGAAGCTCTAATAATGATGTCAACCTACATGTTTATACTTTATAGTATAGACCTATGAATGTCATTATACTATTATATCTATGCCACTCTTTGCTCCGCATTAAGAGGCATAAGTCAAGAGCAAAGGGCTTCTAGCACATCGAAGGATATTTTGTTTCATTCAAAATTTGGAATAGAAGCTATGATGATAATTTTGTCTTTTTAACTATGAAGTAATAAGGTTGGACTATAGGGTTTCAAATTACGAAAAATGCATTCAGGATTTCTCATAAATTGGACAATATTTTACAATTTTTGTAAAAAGAAGACACATAAATATCCAGTAAGAAGGGGAAAAAATACATGAAATGGAGATGAGCATTTAGCGGGGATGCATGAAAGTCATGTATTAGTGGATATTATCTAATATAACTGTTCACAGAAATTCCCATGAGTTGGATTTGGGCATTTAGTTAACTGAAAATGAGTGCCATCTCACCTGTGCATCAAAACCCAAGTGGAGATGCATGAATGATTCACATTGTGGGGTCTTTTTAACCTTGTCCTGGTATGACTTTGGAATGGCTTCCATGGGTAAGAGATTCAATGTGTCCCACATTGATGCATTGCTAACCACAGCCTTCTTGGCACGTATAAACTGCAGCACACATTTTATCTTGTTATCAGATAAATGAAGAAAATATAATCTTCCAAAGTTTAACAGGCTTTTCTGTCTCTTAGGGGCCATTTGGATACATGGATTTCATAATCCAGGATTGTAAACTCTTGGATTTTACAAGCTAAAGCCTGGATTTTATAAGCTAAAACCTGGGTTTTACAATCCTGAAAATGTAGTTTTAGCTTAAAAATCCAGGTTTTAGCTTGTAAAATCCTGGATTTTACAATCCTGCATTATAAAATCCTTGTATCCAAACGGCCCCTTAGGTTACTTACATGACCACTTCTGAGCTTGACTCCTGTAGCTCGACCATTTTCAACAACAATATTTTCAACATGAGTTCCTAATGCGAGCCTTCCACCAAATTTTTGCATCCCACGGACAAGAGCATTGACAACTGCTCCACTCCCATGAAGAGGGTACTCAAGTGAACACCCTGGTTTATACCACTCGGCAAACATGTAGACCTGAAATTTGGAAAATAATGATGTAAAATGAGAAGAATGCACTTAAATAGAAAGAAAAAAGTGTAGAGCACATGGTATTGGGGGTTCAAAACTTAAACCAACTTACTTTATAGTTCCCATACGTCAAACAGAAAAATTTCTAACCAGGTGAACCGAAAAATACAGATTTTTTTCTTTTTGCTATATAAAAAGAAGATGACATTATTAAATTATCCCAATAAATTTACACCATTTTGCTAATCTTATGTGATAAAAATTGTGGTAATGATGGGAATGAGATGGTAATAGATAAGCTTAACTAATCATAAAGAACTTTACATAGATCAGTCCCAACATAATCAAACAGAATAGCTAGCCTACCATTGAACTTGTTAATGGAATGGATGCATGTCTCCAAAAGAACTTTAGATCCAGTGTAACATAGACATTTGTAATAGAGGAATAGTGCCACAGAACCTTAACCTAATGTTCTGTAATATAAGAATATTTTATGTTATCATTTTGTTGTGTTTCTTTTTTTTTTTTGTTGTTGTGATTTTCCCAATTTCATTAACTTAACAATGAAATAAACCTGGACAAAGAGTATATGTATGAAAGAACAGTAAGACTTCCAAAGACAATATAGATACAACTTAAAAAGTAATAGTTACCATCTCTGCTGAGAGAGTACCATTAGATTTCACCCCTGCGAGTAGGAAACACAGAAGATCGACCCAGTTACGAACAAAAGGGTCTTTCAACTCCAATGAATCCATGATCTCTGAGAAGGGTCTAAGAAGCTTAGTGGCCCCCAAAGCTCCTTTGGGTCCCATTTGTATGAAAGATTTCAAGAGTGAAGGAGCATATCTAGCCGCTGCTGTGGAAAGAACGCCCAAATCTCCTCGAATAGCTAGAGGTGGTAGAGCCATTGCGGCAACAGACATCGGCAAGACTGCATCCTGTGAAAATTTTCAATATCTCATTTGAGAAAGAGATACAACGGGTTGGAACTTTACATATGTTAAATTGCTATACATTCAAAAAAAGCCAAATATGCTGATATAAGCTTCCTTGCTGTATTTGTGAAAAACCCCTCTTTAATAGTGATCTGCAATTTCAATGGCCAAGAAGAACGGAAGAACCAAACACAAGCCAACGCACAAAGACACAAAGATTTACGTGGTTCGGCAAAGCCTATATCCACGGCAGAGGTGACGAGAAAATCCACTATAAGAACAAGAGATTACAAGAGAAGATCAGTATCTCTCAACCCAAGCTACAAGAAACCCTACACCCTTTTTTTCATTTTTGAGCCTCAATCCTCTTCTCAAAGACAAGAAACAAAAATAAGCCCTAAAACCCCTTTATATATGTTAAAGTATAAAAGATTAAATAACGCCTTCTCCAACAGCTTAAGCTTTTGGAGTAATTGGTTGTTTCACTTCACAAGGTAACAGAGCAAAGGTCTTGAGTTCAAAACTCCTTGATATTAAAAAAAATCCACATCTAATGGCCAGCCCAAAAGAGGGGCCACATGTGCCACGTGTAGGCCAACCATAAAAAGTGGGGCCACATGTGAGTGGGAGTGTTAAAGTATAAAAAGATTAAATAACGCCTTCTCCAACAGCTTAAGCTTTTGGCGTAATTAGTTGTTTCACATGTATAAAGCGGGCCAAAACTTATTCTAATCGGGCCGAAATCACTTAATATGGGCCGGGCCCAACGGATAAATGGGCCGCATCCGGGTCACATGCAATATTTCAGACCCCAACTGGTTGACTACAAGACACCCAACTCAACACTATACACCAGAAAAGCCAAATATGTTGTATTAGCTTCCGAAAATCTTCCATTTTTCTGAGTGGGTGTATACACATAATAGTCTTAAACACACTCTCAGCATTACACATCAGGAACTAAACACCAAGATGATTGAATATACCAACTGAAGCATCTTGGGGGCTACAAAAAAATGCATTCTAAAAGTTATAACAGCTCTATAAAATTTAACCAGATATTAACATCATTGATGCTCTCTCCCTCTATCAATATGAATTGCTTCTCAAGAAGCTTATTTCATTCAAAATATGCCAAATTCACCCTTTACAAGCTTCTATAACTAAGTTGGTAACAACTTACACTAAATATAGTTACATAAAAGATTCTTCTAACCTAAAGTATTGCTATTTCCTTTCATGGAGCAACTAAAAAGCATGCAGGCATAATGAGGAATGAACATATGCAAAATGATCAACTTGTACATACAATTTGATAATTGAATATAAGTGTGTATGGAAATCTAGCTTTTCTATGTCATTGTCTTTCTTTCATGGGTAGCTAACATTCTTGATGGCAAACACATATCTTATGGAGCCATTGAGGAGAGAAATGTTCATGTAAAACTTCATAGAACGCATAACAGGCCCATCAAATATATTCTCGAACATCTTCACTCCTGTGCTCCTCCACACATTCCATTGCAGAAAAATAAAGGAAAAACGTTTTTTTTATGACATAGGGTATCCCCATCCCAATTTTAAGGGTGGGATTATTCCCTACGGATGCGTGCAATCACCCGTACACCACACGCATCGGGTAAGCCCGGTGGATTTGAACTCGCGTCAATGTGGAGCATACGTATGACTTTAAGCCAAAGAGACACACCCGTACGGGTTTGGAATAACAGAAACTTATGTGATCCTTAGAGCATTAACAACAGAATCACACCATTTTTTCTTTGCATCTTATCAGGTTAGAAGACCTCTCTGCAACCCTGGAATAGTGTGGACATCTAGGGAGCACATAAAAGTTGTAGATAGTGTGTACATCCCATGTATATGTGAATCCCTCCTTAAAGATAATATTGATTTTTTTTATTTAATAGTTTCATTTCATAAAAGAGTGGCAAAGTTTTTCGGCCGGCTGCCAACTTGACGCCA
The DNA here is from genome assembly GCF_043159265.1 of Tasmannia lanceolata. Taxonomy (NCBI): domain Eukaryota; kingdom Viridiplantae; phylum Streptophyta; class Magnoliopsida; order Canellales; family Winteraceae; genus Tasmannia; species Tasmannia lanceolata. The sequence continues at coordinate 862,101 of NW_027518690.1, read as the reverse complement.
ACCCTCCTCCTTTATCCTGGCTTGGGACAGGCTGTGGAAAACACAGCCAGAGTTTGAGTTGAGTTGAGTTGAGTTTCATTAAGGTTAAACTGAATATTTGTTTGTTATCAGTGGACACCAAAACGAAGTTCTGTACAGATCCTTCATATGTATATGGTTACATTTTGTCAGACAAAAATAGGAAGAATATTAGGATAGAAGAAACTAACATTTATAATAAAAGAAAACCCATTCTAACTCACAAGAAGTTTTCTCCATTCAAGCACAGCATCCAAACTCACGTACTTCTCAAGGTCCTGTAGAAAGAGGAGAGCATAATATGGTGAGTTAAATCCTTTTAAACTAAACAACCAACAATAATTCAACCACAACAAGATTTATGAGAGTTCACCATTTCAAATAAGACAAAGAGGTTCTGAACAGGAAACCAGACTATACTAACACAGATCCCCAACTTAATCAAAATACTAATCATCCTTTTTCAAATTAACTACAAAGAAAGAGAGAGAAAGCAGTGGGACGTGAATGAAAACCTATAGCTGTGCACCCTCAAAAGCTCACTAGATACATTGGCGTCCATGTCACTAAAAACAAAATGAAAATTTCAATAAACACAACAATAGATTTACGGCACATTTTCGCCAAGTAAGAATTGCTCCCACTTGACCCACTTTTATATGTCAGGCTTTGGGCACCAAGCAAGAGGCTCCATACAATCTTGGTGGATTAAAGTTTGTTAGGACAATATAGATTCCCAGAATTGTGTACAAGCCTCTATATGATGCTAGGTTTTTGTGGATTGTCTGGATTGTGGAGATAAGTGTAAGAGTTCTAGTATATTCATTCTTTGCATTAAATTTCTTTGACCAGAACATTGTCTGGATTGTGGAGTGCATCATTCGATTGATCATTTACGGGTTGAAACAATCCAATCGTGCTTAATTTAATAAGTTTAGCTCCATTATTACCAAGTAAGGTTTTCGTTGAAGCCATATAGATAACTCGGTGTTCATATGGTGGGGATCAATAGCAATAGGCCGGGCTTGTGATGGCCAACAATGGTCATGAACCCGATCGCGGTACAAATGGTAATGGGTCCACATGATTGTTTTCTCTAATGAAAATTATGCTTGTCTTAAGAGATATTACCTCTGTGTGTGTGTGTAAATGTATACATCTTAGATTGGGATACAATACACAAAATTGACATACACAATTATGATCATGGTAACCAAAGATTTATTTGCTTCTTACAATGCAAGCCGTGCCTATGAATTGGTGAAACAAAAAATTCAGTAAAAAGAAGCCAAACTTGTTTGACCTATATAATAAATAACAAGGGATAAGAAGTGAAAAATGAGCTCACCTTGAGAAATTCTGTAGGGCCTATGCGTGATAAAAATTCACCTTCGGGGATGTATACCATCCATGAGTTGTAAGAAGCACATGGAACAGACTCACCCAATGCATCCAGCACCTATAATTTGGAAAAAAAATATATATATATATATATATATATATATGTATGGTTAGCTTCCATGAAAGTAACATTGAAATGCACAAACTGTAAAAAAAATGCAAGGGAAGTATCTCCGTCCAGTTAAGATTGGTGATGTGGGAAGATAATATCATTTAATTACAAGTTCACAACAGTAGGATAATATAGTATGAAAGAAAGATACACTTCTCTAAAGTTCAACAATGGCCAATATGTTCTACAAGGTAGAAAAAGAAATAAGCATGAGGGATATAGTCCAACAGATATTTATTGATAGATATCATAAAGGAATGTGATCCTATAGTAATGGTAAAGTGATATGGTTATATATTTCCATATTCCCTGAAAATCTGACATCTTCTTAAAAGTCAGTTTGAATTGCAATAAGGTAGTATTATGCAAGTGGATTGTTGTAAATGGGATCCGCAATACAGTTACCTCGGGCTTAAAGTTCCACTGTTATTGATGTGTACTATCGAGAAACCACTTCTCCCAATTTTGTACAAGAAATATCAAGTAATGTTTTATAAGTATCTAACATCAATATCCAAGTCCAGATAGACATAGACAGCGGAAATAAATAATACATCGATATCAAGATGCAGAAGGATTTTCAACCGAGGATAAAAATCGCATAAAATATCAACAGACCCAATAATCACCAAACCAAGAGCACATATTTAGAACAAAATGATCATGACTATTTGGGGGGGGGGGGGGGGGGGGGGGGGAGAATACATCCCCAGACAAAAGGCGGATTTCAAGTCTTGAATCACCAGCAAAAACTCTAGATCAGAAAATTTAACCTTTCTCACCAAGGTTTGATTACCTTGAACTGACCAAGCTGATCCCCAATCTTTTTTGGCCTTAAACTCACTAAGGTTTGATTTTATCGAACTCGCCACGATGTTCACAAGTACAAAACTTGATTTCACCAAGGTTATTACCTCCGAAGGAAGCAAACCTCTAAGTCTAGCATTTTCTAACTTTTTTAGAGATATTTTCCAAGATAACTTCCTTTTAGAGAATCCTTCCAAATCAGGAAACTTTATTTTTTGGGTATGTGGGAAACTCTATATTTAGAAATATAAAGTGCCATCAGTAATGCAAAAGAGAAGTCAAAGAAGCCCAAGCAAGAAGATCCAAGGGGGGCTACATCTTCACAGTGTGCTGCCAATGAAAGGATAACTTTCACTAGAGGTCTCGTTTGCTTAACGTGGAGGAGGAAAAACACAAGCAACATAATGGAACCCAAACCATATTGGAAAATTTTGAATAAAAAATAAAAAAGTGACACTCACGTGTCCAGCAAAATATGACTTTCTTTGCAGCATTAAAATATGATTGTTCCCCTTATTTCTTGTTATGCACTAAAGCACTATTACTGCTTTCAACAACGGATGTATACATAGAAATCGAAAAAAAAAAAATTACCTGTGCAAGAGGATTAGCCTGAGGACCTCTTGACTGAAACCCAGAGAATAGGGATGGACCCGAGTCAAATTTGTAACCTTTAATTTCAAAAGAATGAGCTGCCCCTCCAGGGAGATCATGACTTTCTAATAAAAGTACATCTTGCTGATATCTAGCTAAAAGTCCCGCACAACATAGCCCACCAATACCACTTCCAATGACAACCACATCTGCCTCTGCCTTCCCTGCACATTATACTGTAGTTAAATTATGACAAATTATTTAGAAGCCGTATACAATAAGAATGCAAGAAAAATGAGCAGTTTATCCTAAAGGGATATAATTAGATAATATAGAAGCATAAATAATTTCCAACTGAATGCACAACATAAAAGAGAACGCTTTGTTTATGATAACATAAACTAATAAAGGATCTCATCAAATATAGCTTTGAGTGCAATTGATCATTAACTACTACAGTTTTTCTGCTCACAGGCAACAAAAAATTCAAAAATTTCCAGTCAGCTAAAATTTTGACTGTTGGTTTCTGTTTTATCCTCCGGCAGTTACTGTGTGGAATAGGGGTGACAGTTAAAACTAAAACGATAGAAAAATAAAGAATGATTGTCAACTGTGTAAACTATGTGAATATTTGGAAAAAAAGGATTTGCTGCTAGAACAACACACTGGTTTTTTTTTTTATTGCTGTTTGAATAATGAACAAGTAACTATTTGAAACATGGGAAATTATATTTAAGAATCATTAATAAGAAAGGAATTGCTTGCCAATGCATTCTAAGATTTTATCCAAACAGAAATATTAATACAATCCTTGCTATCTCAAAATGGATTTTTTCTTTAAACCGTTTCAATTTTCAGCATTTTAAAAAAACCAAATTCTTCATTAAAAATAATAACCCTAGCTCATGATCAAAATTAACTGGTTGGCCTCATAACTAAAGCCAATATCTGGTACCAAATTCCAATGAAAACCCAGTTCCAGCTTTCAGCAATACATAACTGAAACTACTTTCTGGTTATCATAAAAAACAAATTTCTACATAAAACCTAATTCCAAATTTCAACAATTCACAGCTAAACTCGATTCTACAGCACATTTTTTGGCTGGAGGTTTAGAAACCCAATTATAATTTTCACCAATGCTCAATCATTCAAAAAAAAAAATCACCAATGCACAACACATCACAACCTTTTTGCCTTTCAATTAGGAACTCAATTCCAACCATCCCCAATCAATCTTAAATCCAAACTTTTTCAGCTTTGTGATTAGTAACCCATTTCTGGTTCCCCCAATTCACACTAAATTCCAACTTTCCTTTTTTATGGTCAAGAAAACCAATTTCAGTTTCCCCTACAAGAACTGTCCAACTCCTTTCTCTACCTTTTTTTTGTTTGTGTGTGTTTTCTGATATGTGCGTGTTATTGTGGTGTATTTGAGTACTAAATGTAGTTTTTATGTGGTTATTTATTTTAGGCTTGTGGGGGTTAGTTATTGCTGATGATAAAACCCATTTCCAAATTCCCCATTCCCAATAATTAAATCCTAAAGCTTCAGTTCATAAATCCATTAATTCAAACCTCGACTAGTTCTACTTCGATCAAGCAATACAAAAGAGAGACAGAAAAAAAAAAACAAAAAAAAAAAAAGGCAAGAGAGAGTAAAAAATGAAGGGAACCTGGAAAGGGGTTCTTGTCTTTCATTGAGGGGTGACCGTTGGAGGAGAACTCTTGTACATTTGAATTCCGCGCCAAAACCGCACTCTTTTGGCGCGGGAATTTGAAGTTGGTCGAGAAATGATGTAATTGAAGTGGAAGTGGGTTTCCAAGAATCCCCAAACCCATCAAGAAAAAAATGAGGGAAAGATTAAAAAAAAAAAAAAATAGCCCGCGAAAATGTAACGGGCTTGTAGGCGTGGCGTCTCGTTAGCCAAGGTCAGTGAGCAGAGCACTTTATCCTTCTGATTATTTATATTGACTAAAACGCCCCTTGGAGGTCTCAATGGATGAGGGCATGATCGTCATTTCAGGAAAGTACTGTAGGGCCCGAGATTCTATGTGTGTGGCAGTATAGTCCAGTTTCATTTCAAAAATTACTGCACGGCCCACTCCGAAGGATGATCCAAACCGTTCATTTGTTGGGCCACAATGTAAATAGGTTGTGCCCTAAAAATCAATTCGATAGGATGATTTTAACCCTGGATCTAAGGAGGGACAGCAAATTATCGATCCGAGGGTTACGATCATCCTATGGAGTGGGTTTTACAGTACTTTTTGAAAAATACTGACCACGAACCATATAAAAACACGTGTGCCAGATGGACATGATCTGTACTGTTGATATAGCCAGAAAACACTCTGGCACATTGCCATTGGGCCCACTTTGATCGATTGATCCCAGCCACTTGATCTTACGGGCAATGTTGATTGTTAGAATTCAATCCTAAGTCCTAACTAGTAGGACCCATATAGCACAGATATGTGGACAAAATATATAACAAACTGTTATTCGGATTGGAATCCTTATGTGGTTGAATTATATCCATTTGGGTCCCCCCCTAATTTGGAAGAAATTTAGTCCTCGTTCTGCCTTGTTCTTTTTGGATTTTGAGAATTGATTTTTAAGTCCAAAACTGATCATTGGGGTTAACAATAAACCCAAATTTCAATCCAATCATCAGTTTTGGATTAAAAATCAATTCTCAAAATTCACTATGTAGAAACATTCAGTTTGTTTTGAATCACCTGGGATTGCTTTATAGCTCACTGTACGGGTGGCTATGGCTTGATAATCTTGAACATCAATGAAGAAACCTTAGGCCCTGTCGGTTTTGGATTTTGAGAATCTATTTTGAGCCCAAAACTGATTTCTGGACTCAAAATTGTAATAATCAGTTTCGGACTCAAAATCGATTGTCAAAATCCAAAACATATCACGTGGAATCAAAACATGCAACCAAGCATCATTAGTAGATGACGTGGCACCCCAAAACCAACCAAAACACTTGGTAAACCCCTTGAAATTGTGCAACCAAACATACCCCAAGGCTCTGTTCACTTGTTTTCTAGCTGCAGGAAAAGAATCTGACGTGGAAAACTGGAAAAGAAAGGAAAAGAAACTGTGAGAAAATTCATTTTTCTCGTTGTTCACTTGACCGAGAAAGGAAAAGAAAGTATGCAGGCAAAGTGGTTTTCTCAGGAAAATGATTTTCTCATCCTTTTGGTAAGAAAATTTAGAGAAAAAGTGCACGAAAGTGGGTTTTTCACGTCATTATTTATATTTTCCACGTGTGTAAATCCGCTTTCCCGAGAAAACGAGTGAAGGGCGGAAAATGTCCAATCATGTCCGATCACGAGAAAATTTGGCTTACTTTCTTCTCCTTTCCTTTCTCGAGAAGGCGAGTGAACAGAGCCCAAAGGATCAAAATTAGATAGCACTTACATTAGCACATGCACCATTAATAGAATACCCAAGTGAAAGATGAGACACCAAATCACCCACATATATCAGATTCTGCTGAGAAAAATATACAGCAATACTTGAAAACAAACTATATAACACCAAAACAATACCTCATTTCAGCCACACCAGAAAACCCAAACCCAATTAACTTTCTCTCATCCCATTCTTTCACTTTCCCCGTCAGCCAGCCGATCTGTTCCGCCAACTTGGCATCCATGGCAAATTGATGTTCCAATTCTCAACTATCTGTCCAGTTGAAGCAACTATTATTTACCTGGATCAACAAGTTTGCAGCTATCATATACGGCTTCTTGCCCAGAGATCTAAATAGACTGGGTGAAAAGCAACAGACTGTTTTATACTATATTTACAGTTCAATCAAGACCAAATTGACCTAAACCAGAATGCCTCAACCCATTTCAGTCATCAGCAAGATTCAAACTCACTGCAATTTCATGTTACCCCATAACCCATTTGCCGAAAGCCGTAGGAGGAATGTGTTGGTTCACAGATGTAATGCTATCGTCGTAGGGAATGGATCCTTTGACCTTCGTGTAGGCAAAACCTCAAAACCTTCTCTCAGATCAATTTATCTTCTTGGAGAACTTTAACCACAGATATGTCTGATCACTCGCTAGCAACAATAGATTGTGTACTGCCGCAACTCAATTCAGTGGCTCCGTGCTTTGAAGACAGAAATAAGCAAAAGCGCATACCTTAACAAGGTAAAGCCAGTAGGAGGCTTTACTGTTTTTGACTCAGTAATGAATCCAAATTTGGTAAGAGATGAAGCCAACCACGCAAATGAAGTTGCCAGTGCTTGACAAAGGCTGTAGCAGAAAATTTGGTCAAGGTGGTCAGTATTGATAGTGGAAAGACTGTTCCCTTTTACAATGGTAGATAGGACATAAAAAAACAACTTAAAACGTGTAAAAAAAATTAATTACCAAAAAACAACACCACAATGTGTAAATACAGAAGAAAATAACAAGCAGTTGTGCAGTCTCTAGATTGAAGAAATTATTGTCTAAATTACATACACAAAAATGAATAGAGAGAGAGAGAGAGAGTAAAAGACAATGAGGACAATGCTTGCATATAGCAGCTCTATAGGCATAGTTAACGTGGCTACTACTTGTCAGTGCAGAATAAAGGATCTTTTCACCACCTACAATACTATAATGTTTCTCTCGCTTAAGGAACAACCCCTTCAATCTCATCTGCATGCCTTCTACTCTTCTAGCCTAGTTAATAATATAGAGTGAACTATTTTTTTCATGTGAGACCTTTTTTGCATTTGTGCGACAAAGTGGAATTGTACGGTTTGGATGCTAGTTGTAGCAGTGGAAAACACAAACAGACAATATTGAAAAACATTGCATAACTGAATTATTCATTTATTTATACACCCATAGGTAAACAACTAGAGATGAAAAGCAGGTGGTGGAGCCTAAAGATGCTAAATATGCACCCATGGGGTAACAAAATTCCAGGGTTGTAAAAGAAAACGATAACTTCAAAGCAAAAGTAAATGATTAGAATTATCATTCCAAAATGAATCCATTTCAAATATTTTGATATAGAATTCCTTTGGCCCATCAAAGATACATAAGTCTGCAAAGATCAGGAAAACCTCATCCCAAAGAGCTCTACTACATTGTCTAATATTTCCAGATTTGCTTTCTTTCAATAGGAGATAGCCCAAGGACAGTAAACAAGGCATTTTGTTCATTGACAAGTATATTGACATTTGAGCACCAAGAACCATTTATTTTAGAAACTCTAAGCAAAACAATTTCTTGGCATGATCCTCTCCTGACTGAAATCATCCTAATTCCCAACCAAATACACACATGATCCCAACTCCTTAAATCCGGCTCAGGACATCCTCCTAACCAGTACAAACATGATCCCTATCAGGATAATAAGGGTCAGAAACTAATCGGTTTGTCAAAAGCGAAGAATATCGGAAAAACTCTGTCACAACTCACAAGTCATCCCATATATATTACATTCAAATTGCAAAGCAAACAGCTGTCAGTTTTAAAGCATCATCCTGACTTTGTCAGACTTTCATTGTATTTTACCTTAAAAGTGCAAACGTAAAATTGGCAATGCTTTTTTTCAGAGATAAAATTTTAAGAATATGAACTTCAGAAAGGAAAAGAGCTTACCATTACAAGAAAAACTAAGTACCAGAACCTGACTTTTGAACCCATACTTGTTTCTGCAAATATAGGAGGGACATTACACGTGGAAGTATAATCAAATGGCATAGTACATATGTATTTTGACAAGAAGTTATAGATTACTAACTCACCTCATGGGAACCATAGCCAGTAACACCTCCTCTCTTGGAAGACTTCCCTTCTGATATATTAAGGGAGCCATCAACTTCCTTCAATCCATGTAGTACGAGTCCACGACGGCCAACATGTTTATGGGAACCTAAATAAAAAGTCAAACACATATGAAACTTCATACAGATAAGAAATATAAAAACCAACTTAGGCCTTAGTGGAAACACTAACCATTCTCTACCAAGGAAAGAGCACTGCGTCCATTTCCAAGGATTTTAATTTCTGCACCCCTGCTTACACTAAGGATGTTAACTTTCATTTCTCCATGATTTAATGGAAGATCATAAGCTGACAGAGAATTAGTACTACGCACTAACCAAGAATTGTGAATTCCCATATCCATTTTTCTAGATTTCATTAAGGATGAACTGTTATTACTATCAATATCCTCCACATCACCACGCAAATCATTCCCAACTCCATTATTGTAAAGAGCCCTCTTGGTATCACAATCAGGGATACATGAAGCCAGGGAAATACTAGTAATGTGATCCTTCAAAACAGAATGCATACTGCTTGGCCGAGGTGGGCGCTTGTCCTTTTCTATATTTAAAGTCGGCATTTGCTGCTCAGACTGCACCACGGCCGCAGGTGATTGATTCTGACGTGGCTCCTTGTTTAAAAGTATGCTTCTGATCACCCTTCCACTAGCTTCACATCGCTGATTTTGTTTTAAAGTAGTCGAATCTGGCGAGTTTCTCACTGGCAATGTCTGTATAATGCATCAAAGCTTTAGTCATCACTAGAAACTAAAAACAACAACCCATTGTTGAAAAATAACAAGAACAAAGTCATAAATTGCTTACATGTGAAACTTCTCTTTTTTTCAGTTTTGGAAGCAGGAGCCTCTTCTTTCCAGTTTCAATAGCTCCAGATGCTCCAGAAGTAGTTCCATCAGTGACAGGGACTGAAAATACAGTAAATACATATAATACAAAAAATACTATGTCCTTAAAAACAGGAAAGAACTGGCTAGAATCAACAAATGCATAGAAAAAAGGCATATGCAACTACACTCGAGCATAAAAAAATAAGACACTAAGAAAAGTCCAGCGATTTACCAAGGAATGCACCATGTAAATAGTTTAAGGCGAGAATTGGTGCCAGTTACAAGCTTTAAACAAAATCGAAAAAGGCAAACCGAGTCAAAGGGAACTTGAATTGTGTTAGATGAAACGGTGTAATTCACTCTTGAGTTCTTGACTTTCCACATGTAAACCCACCCACCCACACCCAAGCGTGCGCGCCCACACACACAATACTATCTTTAAAAAAAAAAAAAACACACACACACACACACATAATACTTTATGAGAGGGAGAGTATTCAACTCTCTCACTTTTTCCTCATTTCTCTTTCTTGTCTTCTCCTTCTCTTCTTCCATGGAGATTGCAACACATTGAACATGGCATCAGAGCCTAGGGCTCTGATTCTGAAGTAGTGGAACAACATCATTCTCACCTTCTTTCTCTTTCCCTTTCCTGGTTCTACTCAGCCTGTGAATGGTGCGGGAACAGCCAAACTGCCCATGACTTCCCCAACCTATTCATATATGTTGCTAATCTCAGAGCTCTAGGGGGTGAGTATTTGGATGGTTAAGGCCGTAAAAAAATTGTGAAGCTCACCACTTATCACGGTGCTTCCCTAAGGACATTTGAAGAGTTCATTAATCTAACCCACAAGCTAAATGACCTCTATTTTCCTAGCAAGGACTACTTGAACAAGTTGATTTTGACCCTAGAACAGGATGGGATTTTCTCTGTGAAGTCTTACTAATTATTAGCTAACTACCCTTCTTCCCCAAGCTTCCAGAACAATTTGGAAATCTATGGCACCTACAAGAGGACTCATTTTCCTTTGGTGTGTGACACACGGCAACATTCTCACTGATAACCAGCTAGCTAAACGGAACATTTGTGATCATCTTGGTTGTTGCTTCTAGGACAGTCCCATAGGATCTCCTAACAACAATTTCATTCATTGGCGGTGCATAACAAGTTGGGGCAATTTCTTGTGTTTGTTTAGAGTCTTCTGGATGCTCTGAACTACATAAGAACTATGTGGTCCTGGTGAAACAAGCTCATATGTAACAATAGACTTTCTTGTTTGTGGAAGATTCTACTCCCTCTTACCATTTGGATTGTCTGGAAAGAACGAAACAACCACATATTTCATGGCAAAGGGAATAGCTTGTGTTAACTTACCAACTTCTCCAAAAACTTAAGCTGTTGCAGAAAGTCGTCATTTATCTTTTATACTTTAACACTCCCCCGCACGTGTGGCCCACTTGGCAAACAAGTGGCACATGTGGTCTCACTTTGGGCCGACCATCACATGTGGATTTTTGCTATCTGGGAGGTTTGAACTCGAGCCCTTTGGCTCTGATACCATGTTAACTTACCAACTTCTCCAAAAACTTAAGATGTTGGAGAAATGTGTTATTTATCTTTTATACTTTAGGGATAATTACATTTACACCCCCTCTAGTTTCTGACACATCCACTTCAACCCCTATAGTTTAAAAAGTGACAAAGACATCCCCTCTAGTTTCGTTTTGTTTAAGGTTTGCCCCCTCAGCTGAAGGTTCGTCCATAGATTGAAGGGTTAGGATGATCCGATGGAGCTGATTTTTCGGGCATACCCTATCTATGTCAGGACCCATCAAATGAACGCTTTGGATCATCCAAATAATGTGGGCCCATACCCAAATCCAAACACTACCAAACGCTTTGGATTCGGGTATGGGCCCACATTATTTGGATGATCCAAAGCGTTCATTTGATGGGTCCTGACATAGATAGGGTGTGCCCAAAAAATCAGCTGCATCGGATCATCCTAACCCTTCAATCTATGGACGAACCTTCAGCTGAGGGGGCAAACCTTAAACAAAACGAAACTAGAGGGGATGTCTTTGTCACTTTTTAAACTATAGGGGTTGAAGTGGATGTGTCAGAAACTAGAGGGGGTGTAAATGTAATTATCCCTATACTTTAATAGCATGGATGAAGTAATCAGTTGGATCATTGGTTGAGGTTTCTGAGAGGGCTTCTTTCTCTTTTTCTTTTTTGAATGGTTTTCTGAGAGGGCCTCTAAATGCCGATTTTTGCTAACATTTCTTTGCAAGATATTATCAATGGATGGATTGCTATTAATAATGACTATTCCTCCCTTTACACCCTCTGGATCAATGGCACTCCCTTTTTATTGGGTGGATTAAGCATATAACTCTAATGGCAGCAGTAAGCACCCTCATAGGGATGGTGTGGATATCTATTCAAATGAACACGCGGGGGGTGGGGTGAGGGAGGAAACCTTACACTTCATTATTTTTATTAAGTTGTAGAGGGTGAGCCTTGGAGCAACGGTAAGGTTGCTCCATTGTGACCTTGTGGTCATGGGTTTGAGTCAGGGAAACAGCCTCTCTGCAAAGCAGGGGTAAGGATGCATACATCTAGCCCTCCCCAGACCCCGCAATGGCAGGAGCCTCGTGCGCTGGGCCGCCCTTTTTTGTATAGGGTAGTTTAGTAGAGGGCGAGCCTTGGCGCAACGGTAAGGTTGCTCCATTGTGACCTGGTGGTCATGGGTTCGAGTCACAGAAACAGAAACAGCCTCTCTGCAAAGCAGGGGTAAGGCTGCGTACATCTAGCCCTCCCCAGACCCCGCAATTGCGAGAGCCTTGTGCACTGGGCCACCCTTAGGGTAGTTCTATCATTTCTGCATAACTTCGGTAAACTAACAAAAGAACTGCTTTTAATTATGGAATTAATTCACAAACTATTGAAAAAATTGTAAAAATAAAAATAAAAAAGGAAGCAAATTTTGTAAATAACCCACAAATAATTTCAAAAAAATTCCAAAAATCAACAAAGTAGTCTCGGAAGTTTCATTTTTGTGATGAACTTTTCAACTGTGGTGACAATAACTAGCAACCAAAAATACCATTGGCATTTCTTAACTTCTGCTACTACTTTGTAGATCTTCCCTTGCCGGGAAATTTCTGAGACCTACAATCCCCACCCACCGCTTCTACAACTCCAATTATGCATGAAAGAACTACCATCAGCACTCCACAGTATTTAAGTATCTCTCTAAACAAACAAAAGAACCATCAGTTAAAAGGCTTATATGGCAGGTAAATATCGTTACAAGGAAGGTCATGTGAACAAAACATTTCATGAAAATATGCAGACAACCATAAATTAAAGACAAGATCTCCAGGGCAATAAGTGGGATGTGAGCAAGTTAATCACTAGAGATGTGTATGAAAGATATTTGTATCAAATATCTAGAAGTCCACCATACTGAGCAACTAAAGGAATTAGCAAAATCACCAGTGAACAATATAAGATTTAGTTGCCCACCATACCAGTATCATCTTCTAATATTTCCACTCCGGTTCCAACAGCTACTAGAATAGACTTATCTGAAAGATGTTCTTGTCTTGGCAATAAAAGATAGGTAGATTTCTCCTTGCCACTTGACCTCTTTGTACTGTCCCTTAAAACATACTGCGGATCAAACAAGAAAATGGGTATAACTATAAACCAACTAACACCATCAACATATCTTGCTGAGCATAAACATGTATAGCAAAACAACACAAGGAATCATGGCAACAGGAATGACCATTGCCGAATGTCATCTAGCTCACAAAGTACCGTAAACTCTACCAAAATAATGGAGAAGCAAACTAGTAAAAACTGAAAAATGGATCAAATAAGACAAAGCAAAAAATGAAGAATTTCTCAACAGTTCAGCTTTAATGTTCTTTCCAATAGGTTCCAAATTGAATGGCACCAAGAGGAACTCGTCCAGAAACAATAGCATAAATCAGAAAACAAGCAAACTAGTAAAAACTGAAAAAAAGGATCAAATAAGACAAAGCAAAAAATGAAGAATTTCTCAACAGTTCAGCTTTAATGTTCTTTCCTATAGGTTCCAAATTGAAAGGCACCAAGATGAACTCGTCCAGAAACAATAGCATAAATCAGAAAACAAGTTAAACCACCATTAGAGAGAGAGAGAGAGAGTATGGATCCAATGATGCTACAGGAAAACCCTATTGGGTTAACCAAAAAGAGAGGCTCTTGGTTAATTGTGCTATATTACAACATAATGTGTTATGCTTAAAAAAAAGTAGAGAATGTGCAACCAAATAAAGGGCTATCACTTGACTAAAGTTTTTAAATGGAATAGCTACTTATGGACAATGTTTTTAAAAAGCATGAGCATGAGAGGCATGAGCCTAGAGGCAAGCCATAGATTACATGCGTTCAGGCATACACTCAAAGGTGTGATGCTATTGAAGTGTACACATTGTCATCTAAGATATGATCTGTAGATATGGACATGAGAACTCATCAATAGGACTTAATTCTGCCCCAAGCAGAGTTTGCTTACAATAGTCCCATTACCTATTTCCTAGGCTATAAATTTAGGTTTCGGTTTTGGTCATCAACGAAACGGAAACATTTCGGTTTCAATGTGAAATTTTGGCTGAAATCTTTTAAAATCACGAAAATGTTTCGGTACGAAATCATGGCCGAAATTCAGTCTTCACTTTTAGTTTTTCTTTCCTTTTTTGTATCGTTTTTTGGGAAATATCTTAAAAGAATCTCATTGTTCTCTTCTCTGCCAGTGGATTTGCTTTCTATCAGGGTTTCTGTTGAAATGTAGACATTTTGATAGAAACTTCGCTTTTTTAACAGAAAATTGGCATTTCTCGCATATTTCGACCGAAATTTCGGATATTTCGGGCAAAATCCCAAGATTTCAGGCGAGTTCTGGTATTTTTCACAATCCAAGTGAATTTCAGTTTCATCTGCTACCAAAACTGAAATATTTTGATCTGCTTAGCTGATGGGAGCCCATGGCGGCAAATCCAATGTTGAATCCCCTTGTCAGTAGAAGTAAGGACTTTTGTAGGCTGCGGAACGATACCAAATTTCAGACCAAAACTCCATTTTTAAAACTCATAGTTTGGGACCCGGTCAATGAAGTAGTCACACCTATTTGCAAGGACTTGTGAAACGACCAGTTACCCCAAAAGCTTAAGCTGATGGAGATGGCTTTATTTAATCAATTATACTTTAACACTCCCCCTCACGTGTGGACCCTCTTACTTTGGGTTGGCCTACATGTGGCACATGTGGCCCCACTTTTGGGTTGCCCATTGCATGTGGATTTTTTAACATCAAGGAGGTTTGAACTCGGGACCTTTTGCTCTGACACCATGCCAAATAACCAGTTACTCCAAAAGCTTAAGCTGATGGAGATGGCGTTATTTAATCTTTTATAATGTAACATAACTAAAACACTTTTGCAAAACACCCGGATCCTGAGCCCACCACAACCTCAGGCAGTGAGCTCACCACAAACCTGGAACCTGATCCCAATACAAACCCGAGCCCCGAGCTCATCTTGATTCTCTATTTCCTTTCTCTTTATTTTCGGTGTCATGGATTCATATCAAATTGGTATATCAGAGCCTGGGGTTCACATCACTGTCTAAGCACGAGATGTCATGGATTCATATCAATTTGGTATCAGAGCCTAGGGTTCACATCACTGGCTAAGCACGAGTTCTGGCAATAAGGGTGTGGACCCCAATCCGAGATACGATCAGGAAACGAGTCCCTACATCCTCTGGATCATCCAAGTGAAAAGGAGAGCTCTGCCAAGGAACTCTCGAAACGGTGCCACCCTCATAGCATAGCACGAGTGGCGATAAATGAGATACCTCTTGATCCAAGGATAAATCCCTAAACCAAGAGGTACCTAAAATAAACTCAGAGTCGCCATCCATGGATAGGCCATGGAACCCCAAAATCAAATCCTCTATGCAATGGATAACCATAAATATATATGGGCTCGTGCCTGATTACGAATGGAGAAGGTCCGAAGAGCACCCCCAATTCGTCCGAGTGCAAGCACTTGGTCTCTTATGCCATTTTCATTAACTCCAAAGAATTTTGGGCAAAATCATGTGAAATGGGAACAAAATATCCCCGGGAAGACGTCTACCTAATCATGCATGACCAGGGGATAAAATAATAAGCACACACAAAAAATAAAATAAAAGATGTGTCACCTAATGACAACTAGGTTATGAGTAACATGCCTAACTGGTGTCTAAGTTCTGGTGAACAAACACATACATTCTACAGCTAAAGGTATAGGTCTGCACAAGAAAGTAAGAGAACACAACAAAATACAGAACAAAATAACACAACAAATGCTAAAACTCTAAACGATTTAGCCCGAGTCCTTGGATGGTCTGATGTTCATCCAAAGAAGCTTACGTATGCCCGCCTCCACGAGAATCAGAGCAACGTAGTTCTTCGCACCTATTCTAAGCTAGGATGCCTAAGACACATAGACCTCTATCCTAGACTCGATCTAAAAGACCAAACTAGTTATTAAAACTTCTTATGCGATTATTTATATTCCAGTGGATTGTGAATTTTAGGACACCCTATATGCTCTAACTAAATGCAAATTAGCCCTAAGCTAATGCAGGTGGTTCCTACAACCTATGTGTAACTAGGCTGTGTTTCCTAAGGAAAACAATGGGACCACTAACGCATCCTATTCTAGTCATCAATCGGCGATGTGGATCGCTGACTGACCGGAAGGAGGCGTTCCTATAACTCTAGGACAGACCCCTAACTCTAAAACAAGCACACAACAAACAAACAATCAAACAACCTATCAAGAAGAAACTCCTAACTCTAAAACTCTCTATCTAGGATAAACTCCTAACTCTAGAGGAAGATCTTTTGAAAACAAGGTTTTAAAGGTTTTTGAAAAAAAAAAGTTTAAAATACTATTTACAAAAGTTTGGCTGGACTTGGGATATGGATCCCAAGCTGCACTACGTATCTCGTGGAAGAGGATCAAGCCAACATAGTTCAAAACGAACTCTTCTAACTACCACTAAAAGCGAACACTTCAAATGATTTAAGGCTTTTAATATTTTCAAATGTTTTTGACTTTTAAGATATTTCAATGTTTTTAGATTTTAAAATGTTTCAAGTGTTTTTAGGATTTTAAATTTCTGATTTCACCCTTTTGGTCAAAGACCTAAGGGAACACACAAAGCAACGCCCTAGGCCAAACCCTAAGGCCAACAGGGGAAACCCCTAAACCAGGCAAGCTAGCTATCAAAGGTAAGGAGATGATCTAAGATCATAAACAAGCAAAGCTTTAATAAGACTGTGCTAGTCTCTAATACAGAAGAGTAATGACAACATTATGAAGAAAATTCTAACTAACAACTAAAGAAAGGGAGTAAATGAGTCAGAGACTCTAATATCGCTACTAATGTAATGAGGAATGAGTCAAAGACTCTCTAATAATACCACGAAAAGATGAATGAGTCAAAGACTCTTCTAATACCGCTAAATAAAACAACTGAGTCAAAGACTCCCTAATAAGGACAAATGAGTCAAAGACTCTCTAATAATACTGTTAAAGAAGACAACTGAGTCAAAGACTCCCCAATAAGGACAAATGAGTCAAAGTCTCTCTAATAATACTGCTAAGCAAGACAACTGAGTCAAAGACTCCCTAATAAGGACAAATGAGTCAAAGACTCCCTAATAATGACAACTGAGTCAAAGACTCCCTAATAAGGACAAATGAGTCAAAGACTCTCTAATAATCACCTAAAGACAACTGAGTCAAAGATTCTCTAATAACCATCTAAAGGATAAATGAGTCAAAGACTCTTTAATAATATCCAAAAAGGACAAATGAGTCAAAGACTCTCTAAAAATACTCCCAAAAGGACAAACGAGTCAAAGGCTCTCTAAATGAGACAAGGCCTGTCTCCAAATAGGGGCTCCAGATAACTCTCTCATTGCCCTATTTGGAGACAAGGCCTGTCTCCAAATAGGGTTCTAACAAATGATTAAAAACATCTAAATGGCTGAGCAAGCCTACTAAACAAAAGAGGGTAGTGCTACTAGGACTTAAGCAAGTCCCTCTAAAAAAAAAATGGGCTTGGGCTAACCCCTTCATCGCCCTCCTCTACTAAATTTGGATACCTAAATTCTATTTCCATTCAATTCTACTATGATTGCTAAGAAATTCTTCTTAAAAAAAAGAAAGAAAGGAGCACAATTAAACTTCAAGCTCCTGAATTTCAATGCTTACGCAAATGTAAAGGGCAACACACACAAATGTAAAGGGCAACACACACAAATGTAAAGGGCAACACACACAAATGTAAAGGGCAGCACAATTATACAACGAATGATCTAAAGGAAGGATATATCTATTCTTCTGGCCTTTTATTCACTTAGTCATTCTAAGAAAATTAACAGAACGTGCAGAGGGAAAATATAACTATAGCATCACTCCCTTATACAAAGGCCATATACAGATCTTAGCTTAATAAGAACATAGAATTCCTCAATAAACTAATGACACTAATGCATGTGAAGTTCTAATTTATCAAAATTCCACTTATAAGGCAAACAACTAAACTCTTTTTTTTTTTTTTTGGTTTAATCATGTAAATAGAAAGCAATCATGAGACGTTACACCAATAATATAATCAAGTTGAGGATATGAAACAAAAATCTACTACACTATTCACCCAATGATATTATGCTCAACATATAAAGAAAACTAGTTCAAATACAGTACTAAATTCACTTATTTAAACTATGCATGCACAACATCTGATTCATGTCCATACCTTTTCCTAATATAAAATTATAGGAGAGTATATTCAGATGAGAGCCCCTAATCACATGAACAGGATGGTAGCAAAAGCTAGAAATAAAATCTATTCGTGAATTCATGTCATCTGTTTCAACAATACCATCATGCACACAATCACTGATCTCTAAGCAAGAATGGTAAAGGACAACTGCCATTTGCTCTAAAAGATTATGCCTTGATCCCTCTGTTAAAATTGGTTTCAGCTTTTTATGTGATTAGCCATGTTATCTCTTCTCCCTAAAATGAACACAAGGTGATTTAAAACAGGTTTAGCACAATAAGAAAATAACCCACTGGTTCTGATTTCAGGTTTTGGCTCCTGGTTTCAGGTCTTTGCCTAGTGTAGTACATGCCTACTGTTTAAACTCTGTACTTTTACCACAAGTAAATAGATGTTCCGAAAGATGCAAGTAAATTGAACACGCACAGACGCTCGATCGGTTGGGACCACTCATCCTAGCCTCACACATCCTTTTAAAATATCACAGAATAAAACTACTCACAGACATATTTGAAATAATATGGACTATTGAGTTGAGATGAACACAATGAGAGTATTGACGAGTGAATATAAACAATGGGATTTTATAAGGGCAAAATCAGAACTGGATATTCAGGCATGCTTACCCATTTTCTAAACTTTGACAAGAATTGAATGAGAAACCAGACAATAAGCTATTGACATTCTCAGACCATATAAAGAATTACAAGGATGATTTGAAAAAAAGAAAAAAAAAATAACACCATCAATAAACTAAGGTAGGACAGATGTTTGTCCTCTACAGCTAGCTTAGAGAAAATGACCCTACAAAATATATATCTTGACAATCATACAACCCTTATTATTAACAACCATCAAAGGTCATAAGAAAACTAAGAAGTCAATTCGAATGAGAAGAAGAAATTGGTTTTTAACAGTTGTTCACATTCATCACTCTTCTTTTTTTTCTAAAAAAAAAAATCTTGATTAAAACGAACATAAACAAAGTATAATATTTATCATAAAAGAATAACATTGAACCAGCATAATACCACAAGGGATTGTCGCCTGATTCCAATTAGAGGTCCTACTTCTCCACAACATTATTATCAAGTTATTAGAATGCAAATGATCCAATCATATCATACATTAGATTAGCCCAATGAAAATCACAGCCAACCCATCTCCACTTTCCATACCCTGAAACTTTATCATCAACTAATCAGCACTAAGCTATCTATAAGTGTTAAACAAGAAAGCAGCAGACATGAGCACATGCTATACCACCTTGAAGGCCAGATAGTATCACACAGCAAGAGATGAGTGACTTTGATATCTTAATATAAGCTTTGTTATTATTATTATTTTTAAATGAAAACATTTCATGTGAGTCCCACTGAAATCTTCATCATGCTATATGGGATAGGATAAACAGATCTAGGGCTGGCAATTTCACCCCGGAAAGCGGGGATCCGCCCCGCCCCGCTTGGGGAGGGGATTCCCCGATTTGAGTGGGGAAGGGGAAGGGGATTTAAAAAATTCCCCGGTGCGGGGAAGGGGAGGAGAAGGGGATGGAGTTGGCCCCGCCCCGTATTAATGCCATTTTTTTCTTGTATTTTGTAAGTGTTTTTTTTTTTGGAAAACTACTAGAAACCCCTTGGATCAAAACATATCTACAAGATTCTCCCAAAATTTTCATAATTTCCATTAGTACAGTTTTGTCCCTGAAATAGCTTTTTATGTTTTCTTTTACCCATAATCCATTGGGCATTGTCCCTCATTATATTAGTATATTACGCTTAGAAATCCCTAAAATCTCTCCATCGAACCATCACTGTAAGGCAACATTAAATTCTTTGAAAATCTCCCTCCCCCAAATAAAGGCAACATCTCTCTGATGAGTGATGAGATTTTATATGGTGTGCGCTCGTATAGTCCATTATTTTTCAAAAAGTAATGTATGGGCTACGCCATTGGATGATCCAAACCGTCCATTTGATAGGCTACAATTTAAAAGTACTTTACAGGCCACACCATAGATCATCCAAACCGTCCATTTGATGGGCCACAACATAAATAGATTGCGGCCCAAAAATCATTTCCATAGGATGATTGCAACCCTCCGATCTATAGAAGGTATCATAATATGCAATTCCTCTATAGATTAGAGGGTTGGGATTATCCTATGGAAATGATTTTTGGGCCACAACCTATTTACGTTGCGGCCCATCAAATGGACAGTTTGGATCATCCTACAATGTGCCCATCAAGTGGAAGGTTTGGATCATCCTATGCCTGTGGTAGTATGGTGTGCCCATCAAATGGACGGTTTGGATCTTCCTATGGTGTGGCACGTACGATACTTTTTGGCAAGTGGGATTGAGAATTAGGGATCTGCTAGGGACTATTGATCAATTAAATGAATCTGAGAGCAACCACCTTTGTCCCCAGGTTAATAAAATGAATAAGACAAAATCTTAGCCTATGTGTGGGTTGTGTGGCTACTCTCACATGCAATAGCCAAGCCGCAACATACCTGAAGTGATTGTCCCTAGCAAATCTTTAGTTTTAAACCTAACATTTAACAAAGTAAAGTGATTGTCCCCGAAGGATGCGGGGCGGGGAATGGGAGGGGATGGGGATTAAATATTCCCCGTGGGGAGGGGAGGGGGATTCCCCACCATCCCCGCAATGGGGAGGGGAAGGGGAGGGGGAAAATTCCCCGCAGAGGGGAAGGAGTAGGGGACCCCAACATCCGGCCCCGACCCGCCCCGTTGCCAGCCCTAAACAGATCCAATGTTTCTAATCAAAATCCGGGCACTATTGATCAGCACAAAAGCACCATGCCCAGATTTCATGTTAAGCTTAGTAACCTGTGTGCAGGAAACAAGAAACAAGTATACAATGCATCTTACGAGCCATAGGGATCAAGTATATATTACCTATATCCTGAAGCTAAAGACAATTGAACCAAACAGAAACCATCCCTGAATATTTGTGAAAACTTTTAATAACATATCACATGCAATAAATTTACACACAAATATATGTGTTCCTAATTGTCCCGAAATGATCATAACAAAACCAAATGATGATAAAAAAAAAAATGGGAATTCATGAAGCCTTTGGACTGTACTCCATGAAAATAATATCAAGGTATAGAAAACCTACACATCTGGCTCAAACAGATTTAAATACTTGAGAAATTTCCAAAATAAATCATGCTTTAAACACAGCTCGAAAGCTTCACAAGTCATATATTATCAAATTAATTCGAGAATCACAGAAAATGACCTGAAACTAATATATGAAATAGAGCATTTACAGGCTCATCCACAATCAAAAATTCTCCCCAAACACATTCTAAAAAAAAATATCTACCATTATGCTACTATAAAAAATTATAACTTATGTAAAGATAAAGAAAAAGAACAAATCATGTATGAACTTCATTCAAACAAGAAAAATCAAACAAAAATGAGTATATTAATTATTTTTTTAAACCATTCTAAGTAATACACACAAATCTTACCTGAGAATTTGCAAACAATGATGCTTATAGAGGTAAAATGGCAGATAATCTTCAGATCAGTGATCGGAGAAGATGACCTCTGCTTAAAAACCCTAACTCCATTTTTTTCTCTCTATAGCTCTCTCTCTCAGATCTGATTCCTTTCTTAGATCTATTTCACTCTCACACCAGATCTCTCCTTCTCATCTCCAGATCTATCTCTAGCTTTCTCTGATTCTCTCGATCTCTCTTCCTCTGTATTTTCTGCCGGAAATGATAGATGGAAGTGGTGGCAGAAATGGAAGATAGAAATAATGGTGGTATTTGGACGGATCTAGAAGTTAGAGATGATGGTGAATGGATCTGGTGGGGAAAAAGACCAGATCTAGGCTAAGATAGCAGAATTCCACCGGATTTAGGGTTGCAATGGCCGGATCTAAGGTTTTTGAGAATAGAAATAAGGTTTAAATGAGGGAGATGATGGCAGACCTTGAAGGAGAAGATCATGAACATGTTTCAATGAGGGAAACAGATAGGTCGGAGTCGGATCAGATCTCCGGCGAGGTCAATCGGAGAAAAAGAGAAAGGGAATTTGGGGATTTAGGGTTTGGTGGTGGGAAATGAGGGTAGAAGAAGATGTGGATTGAGGTAACGGGTGAAGAAATGAAAGGGAAGAAGAAGGTAGAGTCGGATTTTGAGACAACAGCTGGATTCCGGCAAGGAGCTTGCCGGAAGAGATGGTCGGACGGATCTCTCTCTCTCTCTCTCTTTCTCTCTCTTTCCCTCTGCTCTTCTCTTCAGCGAGAATGAGATCTTTTTCCTTTCTCGCTGAAATTTTTTTTTTATATACTTACCTGATGGCTGCCGATATTGGCACACCAAAATTGATAAGCGCGCCAAAATGTGATAGGCGCGCGAACTCAGCTTGGGTCTGGACGGGATTATGCACCCTCCTTTTAAAAGAAAAATTGATATATTTGCCTCTTTTTCCATGGACAGCCCCTTGGTGCAGATAATTCACCTCCCTTTCATGCTTTTAATCAACTGTGTATGGTATTTTATCCCCCTCAAATCTCACTTGGACAGCTCATTCAAATGTGATCCACTCCCTTTTTGAATAGATCACCTCTCTTTTCCACATAATATGCTATACACACTCTCAGCTTATTTCATTTATCATTTTTTATCAAATTTTCTTGAAATTTTTCACACCTAAAATGGGACCTTAAACTATGCTAGGACTAAATTCGGGACCCTAGAACACTAACCTGATAGGATTTCTAACACTATTAGGGGTACGATCAAAATAGGGTGTCTACAAAGGGTAATAAATTATCTAAGAATTGGAAAGAACCAAGTACACGGAAACAGATTAAAAAAGTAAAACCCTAATTTAATAATCATAAAGTACAAGCATTAATGACAAAATAAAGAATAAAAAAACCGTATCCTAAAGAAATTGAAGTGGGAGTTTCCCTTCAAGGACCGTACTGTTCCACCTAAACTTCAAACAAATTCCAAAATAACGAGAAGAAAAAAAAAGACAAAATGTAGAAATTCTGTGAAATTATATACTTCCAGTCATTTCACTTGGAACACAGACGGGAAATGATTTCGAGACACTAATCAGAGGTTCCAAACAAACATGAAAAAAGCCAAGTATCATGGGAAAAGTGTGCATACCATTGAAGTGGGTCCCCTTCGCTTCTCAGAACCTCGTTTGGCAGAAGATGAACTGGAATTCCCAGGTGAAGCTCCCCCCGCTCTTCTGCTAAGCTTGCCATTAGTTGATGACCTCTGTCATATAAGTCAATAAATGAAATAAGGTATCACGCTTATCAACTATAAAAGACATCATCATTTGAAGAAAAGGATGATGCACTCAGTTTACAATTCTTGTTTTCAGCTTATGAAGAATCATGAAGTGAAACAGATCCTAACATATTGATGCAATTTAAGAGGCCCTTTTTAGAGTGATTTTTTTTTTTAAATGTTTGAGTGAAATTTTTCCAAACATTTCTTATCAACGATCCAATACATTGCCCTGTCAGCATGCAACAAGCTGATTAAGTAGTAGCAATGCCAAGGGTCTGCAGAGTGCAGACAACAAAAGATAATATGCTCTCCAATGGGTAATATCCTCTCGAGGGTACACTAACATAGAATGCCTTCTTTAGACATCAAAAGCAATAATTACAGCAAGCAAAGTAATATAAATTTCCATCTACCTGAGACCCACTCTTAGCAGCGCGTTTCTGTCTAACAAAATCCATCAGTGGTGTAACTATGACTGTCTCCTTTGGTGCACCTGCAGAAGCAATGTCAAGCAACTTTGTCAAACAACCCTCTAAATGTTTTTCCTCTATTCAATAACATAAACCAATATATATATATTGAAATTGATGATTAGATAATATGTGTGTGTGTATTTCTATGAGAAACTAACCACCTCGCTCTGCTTCTCTTCGTTCTAGCTGTATCTCCGCACTAGGAAGAGTCTCCACAGGCTTTGCAAGAAAGTCGAGGAACTCCAAATATTCAGGATCTAATTATTCATCAAAGAACTGTTTGTGATTAAAGCAGAAAACAGCTGGCATATGAGTCAGTGTGCACACTAGAATTGCGTAATAATACCGATGTCCAAAATAACCAAATAAATAAATAGCTACCTTTAGATATCGTCCCTTCACGACCATCTTTTTTGGACCATGGATTTGGAACACGTTGTGATGGAGAATATTCTACGATAGTCTTATACTGGGTCCCTGAAAGAATGTGGTTCAAAACCCGAATGGGTCGAAGCGAATCCAACATTTCAAAATAAAAATAATTTAGCAAGAGAATATATTCACCAAGCAAATCTTCCCAAAAGACAGTAGAGTCCATTAGACCCACGGACTTCTAAGAAATCCCAATTCTATATG
The DNA here is from genome assembly GCF_043159265.1 of Tasmannia lanceolata. Taxonomy (NCBI): domain Eukaryota; kingdom Viridiplantae; phylum Streptophyta; class Magnoliopsida; order Canellales; family Winteraceae; genus Tasmannia; species Tasmannia lanceolata. The sequence goes on along the minus strand of NW_027518690.1, from coordinate 837,205 downwards.
ACAACTTGCACTCAATCTCAACTGAACCCAGACTAAAAAATCTCAAAATATAAAAGGTAGATAACAGTATCTTTACTCAAGTTAAAGTATTACCCTTCTCATTAACAAACACATGCCCATCAAAGTACTCGGCAAACTCGACAACATCTTCTGGCCTCTTGAAATCGATATAGGCATGAGAGTACAGCTGATTCTTCTGGCTGCAGAAACCATTTAAGGCACCATGTTCCTGTAAGTGCAATAACCTTAAATTGCACAAGATTTCAGTGTTTTTTTTTAATGTGAAAAACGCACAAAATTCAGTTTGCCTCTAAGCATATTGAAATGGATAAACATAAACTTAGGTTCTAATAAACAAAGTACTAAACTAGAACCGAGCACTTACCTCTCTATCTTTAATTTCTAAAATACTTGACAATTTAAAAATGGCAATAAATAAACTTAAAAAAAGAAAAGAAAAAGCAAGGGTGTGTAATTAGTAGAATAATGTCTAAATGTTTTCCAGTAAACTATTCTGAGCTTTTTAGAGTTCGAATTTCAACATAATAAAACAAAAGAAGCAAGAAGAATCTAAAGCCCTAATGTAGTTGAAACTGATCACTCCAGCGGCTAACAAAGATTTTAGCCGTGGTTCCGGGACATTATATGCCAACCAAAATAAGGCGGACTAAACAGAAAAAATAAATAAATCAATAAAAGGAATAGGGTCGTGGGCCGCTGTCAAAACAAACAAACACATAATTCTAGTATCCCCAAATCCCAACATATAAACGAACAAATGGAAGGCGAATAAAAGAGAATCAAACACAAAAGACAACTTCTAGATGAACGAAGAACGAGATAATGGAAAGGAGATGATACGTGACTAAATTGGTCATAACACAAATAAAAAAGAAAAAGATAGAAAAGAGAGGAAGAGAGGTTGATTCGAGGCAACCGGACCTCCTAACGGTTCAATTCAGGAGGAACCATGACTTTCCTAAACAAGGTTTCTGTCTTGGTTGTAAACTTATCTACCTTTTCATTATAATATAACCGGAACTCCTAGCGGTTCAATTTGAAAGGAACCATGACTGTCCTAAACAAGTTTTCTTTCTTGGTTTATAAACTTATCTACCTTTCCATTAAAGGGAATTTGCAACTAAAACAGAAACTTTGTTTGAGGAGAGTCATGGTTCCTCTTGAATTGACCCATTAGGAGGTCTGGTTGCCTCGAATCAACCTCTTTCCCCCTGTTTTTCTGTCTTCAGGAGAGTCATGGTTCCTCTCGAATTGACCCGTTAGGAGGTCTGGTTGCCTCGAATCAACCTCTTTCCCCCTTTTTCTGTCCTCGGGAGAGTCATGGTTCCTCTCGAATTGACCCGTTAGGAGTTATGGTTGCCTCGAATCAACCTCTCTCCCCCTCTTTTTCTGTAGTTTTCTTTGTTTATTTGTGTTATGACCAATTAGGCACGTAACATAATACACTCTTAGGCTTAGTGTTTGTCGCTCATATGTGCTAGCCTTGGTTCTCCCTCTCTCTCAGGTTCCGAGTCAGGGATGGTTTTGTGGCTATTATTGTATCATTTTTCTCTTTATTAAATAAACCAGTAGGGGTCCCCGCCAAACCGCAGCTTACCCATCAAAAAACAAAAAATAACACAATACAACTACTTAAACACAAACACAAACGTAGTTTCACATCATCAATCCATTTGCCCACTTATAAGACACAGCATCAACAACTAACACGCACTACCTTAAACAAATCATAACCACATTAAAACTACCCCATAAACCATAAACACCATAATAATAAGCACTACCCTAAACACATAAGCCATAAACACATAATAACTACATTACAACTACCCAATAAACACCATAACAATATGCACATATATAAGTAGAATGAAACCCTAACCTGTTCTTGGCTTGGCGGGAACAGACCCAATTATAGCGACCGGCAAAGCTGCCGTCGATTTGGCCGGTGAGCGCCGACTGCGAAATCGAGGGCGGCAGGTGCCGCAGAACTACTTTTGTGCGATTCAACGGATCTTTCATATGTGAAATTCTCTCCCCAAAAGGGAGAAATGCATGAACTACGAAAAGGGGGGAAAAGCCAAATCGAAAAAAATATATATATAACTGAAATTTAAGGGATTTGATGGTTCGATTTCTAATCGGACGCAGATTTGTCACAGAGATTACATCTTTGTTATTGATTTTGGGAATCGATTTTGCGGGGTTTTGGTGTAATTCGTGGTTTGATCGGTAGACATGGAGAGATGAACAGTCGATAACAGTGAGAGGAAAAACAAAACAAAATTGACGTATATAAACAAGGAGGAAGTTATATATTTGCCTCTGGTTCTTCCCCGAGCCACACCCTCCAGTGTATTAATGAAGAGATTTTGTAGGGCTGCAACTCGAGACGGGTTTTACCCGACCCGCATCGACCTGACCCGAAAATAACCTCGGTCGGGTTCAGGTTTCATGGGTTTTGGGTCGAACCGGGTTGAGCATTCAAAAGCCCACATGAATCTCGGGTCGAGCTGGGTTTGAAGGGGCCCGACCCGACCCGACCCAACCCGAGTTACATAAGTTATAGCATGTACATTTTTTTCTATTGTTAGTTACAAGTTAAAAGTAAAAACCCACACACCCACTGTTATTGTATGTGAGTGTAATTTCTGCTTCTATGAGTTGAGTTGATTCAAGCGTTTGATTCAGCATTGTTTGATTGTAATTACAACATTGTTTAATTACGGCATTGTTTGATTCAAGTGTAATGTGAGTGTAATTACATCATTGTTTGATTCAAGTGTAATGTGAGTGTAATTTCTACTTCTATGAGTTGAGTTGCCCTGCCAAACAAGAATTTTCCTTAAAAATTGCGTCAACGTGAAAAAACCAGACCCGACCCGACCCGAGATATTTCTCGGGTAGGGTTGGGTTCTCCAAAACCCGACCCGCCCGACCCGAGTTGCAGCCCTAAGATTTTGTATGATAGTAAGCCCGTATGGTCCAGTATTTTTCAATAGGTACAGTACGTCTCATAGTTAGCAAAATTCCGTTTTAATGGCGTTTTTTTTTTTAATCACGTTTTATTGGTTTGTTGTTTAAACTTTGAGGAAAACGCTTTAAACAAGGCTAAAACAAGTTTTAAATGTATTAAACATTTTCTTTTGTCAACTTTCCAACTTTACCCCACTACATTACGATACTTGACTTTTTTTGGCGAATTACTATGTATTTGAAGAGGAATGATAAAATGAAGGGTGCCCTTGCAAAAGCCCATCTACAAGGGTGCTCACATTGGTCAGTCTCAACAAATTGCATTTATTGCTCTTTAGGTTTTTATTTTTCTGCGCCATTTTTTTACATTTATGTGCCCTTATAATTGCACTTTATAGAGATGGACCAATGGGGGCGCCCTTGGAGCTGGTTTTTGCAAGGGCGACGGTCATTTTATCATTCCTAGTATATGAATGCTTTTTTTTTACATGAGAAGGGGGTGGTCCAGGAAGAAAAATCGGCAAATATATAATTTCCCTATTTATATATAGAGAGAGTTGCCATAAATGAGTTTTGGATAGTCCAATATTTTATGAAAGGGAAAACTACTAGAAACTCCCTGGATAAAAACAAATCTACAAGAATCCCCCCAAAGTTTTCTTAATTACTAATACCACCTTATTGTGCTTCAAAAAGCTTTTAATCTTTTATTTTACCCATTTTGCCCTTGTTTATATTACCTTTACTTGTAGATTTGTAGGTAGGGCTGCAACAGGGTCGGGTTGGGTCGAGTTTTTCAAAACCCTAGCCCAACCCTGTATCCCATTATTTCGGCCCTGACCCTGAGTAAGGGCCGAAAAACCTCAACCCATGGCCCGCCCTACAGGGCTCAGTGCTGGCCCTGGCCCGCCCTGATTGGCCCTGATTGGGCAGGGTCGGGTCGGGCAGGCCCTAATTGACCCTAGTGCAAATACCTGTTAAGAGTGCAAAAAATAAAGCAACCGCTTATCATATAGAACAAAATGATCAATAAATAGAGAAAGGGAACAAAATAAGACAATATGAATTCAACAACATGCGGGCAACAGAGACAATTAATAATAATAATAATCTAAAGAAACATCAATCCTAGATAATAGAAAACATTAGAAAAAGAAACATGCATAGATAGTTCAATTCTATAATATAAAACTTAGGGTCGGGCCGGGTCAGGGTACTCGAGGCATTAACCCAGAACCCGACCTGACCTGAGTCAGGATCTAAAAACATGAACCCTGACCCACCCTCAGGGTTGGAAAATCCAGCCCTGACCCTGTTCAGGGCAGGGCGGGTCAGGGCTGACAGGGCCAAACTTGCACCCCTACTTGTAGGTAATGTAGAAATCCTCAAATCCCAAAAAGCTCTCCTACATTAAATCATTTAAATGTCTCTCTCTCTCTCTCTCTCTCTCTCTCTCTCTCTCTCTCTCTCTCTCTCTCAAATATAGTCCATTTTTTTTTCAAATAGTACTGTCTATGCCACACTGTATGATGATCCTAACCGTCCACTTGATGGGACACAACTTAGATAGGTTATGGCCTCTAAATCATTTCCATAGGATAATCCTACGCAAAAAGTACCATCCAGGCCACACCATAGAATGATCAAACCATCCATTTGGTAGGCCACAAGGTAAATCGGTTGTGGGCTCAAAATCGTTTCCATAGAATAATCCTACCCCTCTGATCTATAGGGTTTGATCTTGAACGGCATATTATGGAAACCTCTATTGATCGACTATTGGAGGGTAGGGATCCATCCTATGCAAATGATTTTGGGGCCACAACCTATTTATGTTGTGGCCCATCAAATGGATGATTTTGGATCGTCCTAGGGTTTGACCTGGACCGTACTTTTTGAAAAATAATAGACTAAATGGGATTGCACAATATAAAATCTCATTTAAGAGAGAGAAATCTTGCCTTTAATTAAGGGAGAGAGAATTTCAAACGATTTAATCTTGCCTTTATCGTTGAAAGGAGAGATATTAGAGATTTCTACATTGTCTATAGCTAAAGTTAATGTAACGATGGGTAAAATGAGGAAAATAAAAGATTAAAAGCTATTTAAGGCACAAGAACGTAGTATTGGTAGTTAAGAAAATTTTGGGGGAATCTTGTAAATACATTTTGATGCAGGGGTTTTTAGTAGTTTTCCCTTTATAAAAAGTATTGTATGGCTTACATAGGATGATCAAAACCGTCCATTTAATGGGCCACATTGTAAATATGTTGTGCCTCAAAAATCTTTTGCGTAGGATGATCCCGACCCTCCGATCTATAGAGGTTTTCAAAATTTGCAGTTTCTCTATAGGTCGGAGGGCTGGATCATCCTATGCAAATAACTTTTTGGACACGACCTATTTACGTTGTGGCCCATCAAATGGATAGATTGGATCGCCACACTCAGTTTTAAATGATGTTTTTTTTTAAAACACATTTTATTGGTGAGGAATGATAAATGCAAGGGCCCTCTTTATGCAAGGGCTAAAGAAGGGCCCTTGAATAGATCCACATCATCAAATATGTTGTGGCCCATCAAATGGACGGTCTGGATCATCCTATGATGTAAGACGTACAGTACCTTTTGAAAAATACTGGACCATACGGGTAAATTGGTTGCCCTGTCCCAACGATTAGTTACACCTCAAGAATCGATGGGATGGGAACACTATTTTACCCCTAATACTGTTGATGGGTGAGGCCCACAGTCTCTACCCAAACCTATTATGAATTAATGGCCTGCAAATCACGGCAATCCTAACATTCAATAGTGTGTATTTTTAATCGTTGAATATGAACCGTTGGATTGATTTCATTTTTGGCCAATCTATGTTTTCAGCAACAACAAAAAAAAAAAAATACAGTAGTGGATTCTAAACTCACAGGCGCCCTTACAGAAAAGGCCTGAAAGGGCGCCCCCATTGGCTGAACGTGGCCGCATTTAGTACTCTTTGACTTTTGACATTATAAATGCAACGACGTTCAGCCAATGGGGGCGCCCTTTCAACCCTTTTCAGTGAGGGCGCCTGTGAGTTTAGAATACCTCGTGTTATTGTTACACGATTGATTATATTTTTTTTTTTCGGCCATAGGATATCCAAAGCAAGGTCCGTTAGATGGATGGTTGAGATCAGTCATATGTAGGGCCCTTTTGTGAGATTTTGAACGGCCCTCGTTGTATTACAAATTTACAATGAGAGAGAGAGAGAGAGAGAGTTTCAGCATGTAAGAAATGATTCTTCTTCCCTTTTTTATCTTTTTTTTACTCGGTCATGTCGCCGATATGACGAAGTTCCTCCGGAGCCAAGTTCTGTTCAATTAATTTCAAATTCAAAGAAGCGCAAAGATTCCAATCATTATTTTCTAGGGAGAGAGGGAAATCAAATTCGTGAAAATACAAATAAAACAAAAAACAATTTTTAGAATTTCCGCACGACACGTAGGAAATTTAAGGGAGGAACCAGGGCTGCATGCAATGTGAATCCTCCTCTCTCTCTCTCTCTCTATATATATATATATATATATATATATATATAACTAGTGGGACTATCGAACGGGTCGAACAAAAATGTATACTTTAAAACTTCTTTCTTTCAAACAATGAAAGAAAGAAGAAGATAGACTTACAAGAAAAATACAATCATAAGATGGATTTGCTAGGGACCATCGCAAAAGGCATTTCGCAGATGGTATGTCGCATGTCATACCAGTCACAAAGGCTCACTTTTTAGTAAATTTTGTCATCATTCACCAGGTGTCTGGTCTGATATGTGACAGATCATCTGTGAAATGCCTTTTGCGATGGTCCCTAGCAAATCACATCACAAGAAGGTTAGAAATCAGTATTATAAAATATAACTGTTTTACAAAGGGTCTGAAGAAATGTCAACCAATATGGGTTTGTACAATGCTCAAATGCTTTATAAAATGATTTGCCCTAACCTAATGTGCGAAGATTATCATCCCTTTAGCCAGTTAAATCTTGATTTATAAGAAACCATGAAATTGTCATTAGGGTCGTGATACCTTAGAATTCATGATGGGACATCACTAGTTGAAGCTGAGGCCTCTCTTCAAGTCAAAAATAAATAAATAAAAAACTTCATCTATTCAAGATGGTCAGATTACAAATACCCTTTGAATCATCATTCAGCAGCAGCCAAACAGATGTATTTCAAAATATTAGATAGACAAAGGGCTTTGAGAGCATGAAACCCAAACCCAAGAAGAATTAGAAATGTTATCCAAGAAAATGCAAAAAAAAAAATAGAGAGATAGAAGAAGAAAATGCATGAAAAATACAAAAAGACCAATTGGTCTGGAAGGAAACCAAGAAACCTAAGATGAAGAAGAAAATCTAAGAAGAAGAAGAAAATCTAAGAAGAAGAAGAAGAAGAAGAGGGAAAATATGGAAGTAAAAATAATCAACCATATACCACAGTTTATTCTGCTCATAACTTCCTTTCTGCAGGCCATTACTGGTCTTGGAAGAAATCTTCCAGAGATTGTGGGGCTACAAGTACAACAGAGCCCAAGAAATCTTCAGGAAATCAGGGTTTAGGGATTTGGCGTTGATGGGGTATGAAAAAACAACAACTAATTAGCTGTCGACACGTAGCCCCAGAAGGGCCCACCACAAATCCAGCATCAGCACAGGGGTAATCCGGTAATTACCTAAGAGTGGGTAAACCTAAACCCACAAAAGAGCCGACACCTGTATTGGGGTAGGTAATCCAACCACCCCATGTCTCTCTCTATAAAAGGCATCTCAAGGCTCAAAGCATGGGGTAATAACTTCTAAGTTACCACTCCTAAATATTTGGCTCTGCACTTCTGCTCATACTGACTTGAGTGTCGAAGGGCCCGTCCAGAGCAACGACTCCGGGTTGGTCTTCTGACCTCGTGTGCTCTTGTGCAGGACTCAGCTCCTTCACTTCGGCTCCTCGGGTCCTCCAGCTCAGCTCTTACGTCACTGCCGTATCTATTACCGATTTTAGGCCTAACAGGCGCTTTTGGAGAGAGAGAGAGAGAAAGAGCAAAAATCCGTCAAAAAATCTAGTGAAAATCTAGGGAACGCAAAATTCAGTGAAAATCTAGTGAAAATTTAATGAAAATCTGAGGAGCTGTGCCACATCAGTGTGCACGCCACGGTAAGCTCTGATACCTCTTTAACCCTCAAACCTCTTTAAAATCTTCAGGAAATCAGCGTTTGGTGCTTTTATTGAGAGAGAGAGAGAGCAAAAATCCGTCAAAAATCTAGTGAAAATCAAGGGAATACAAAATCCGGGGAAATTTTAATGAAAATTTAATGAAAATCTAATGAAAATCTCATGAAAATCTGAGGAGGTTGTGCCACGTCACAGTGAACCCTCATACCTCTTTATATATATATATATATATATATATATATATATATATATATATATATATATATATATATATATATATATATATATATATATATATATATATATAGATATCCAAAGTTTGGTTCAGAGACAGGGTTTCTGAATTTGCCCAGGATTTCTTCTTCTTTTTCATTATAGAGTGAGGCATTTTTTGGGTTTTTTTTTTTCTCCATTTTTGTTTAACCAGGTTGATTAAGCTTTTGTGTTTTGCATCGAAACTGAAATTGGGTTCTCTCATTTTGATCAAATATTGTATTGAAGCAAACCCCTCTATCCATTTAATCATGGCTCTGGTGAGTTTTTTTTTTTTTAATTTAATTTGGGCTTTTAGGGTTTATTGAGATTCAATATTTTCTATTATACAGTTTATGCAAGATATAAAACAAGAAGAAAAGAAGGCTATTTTTAAAAATAAATAAATTATGATGTGGTGCTTGTTCCATGAAAGACCTTGGTTTTTTTCTTTTTAATGATATATTTTGGGACTTTTTAGTGTTTTGATTGAATGCCCATTGTTGATTAGTCTAAGTCTCTCACTTCATTCTTTGTCCATTGTTCCCTTTTTTTGTAGTCTTTGGCCATGCTACAAAAAATCACAGTGATCCTATCCATCCGATAAGTGACATTTTAATGGCCATCAAATGGTAACCAGTCTACAATTAACGTAAGAAAGAGTACTCATCAGATATTTGCCATTGTTCAATCCCTGTAATTTTTGCTTCCTATTAGGGCCCAACATGTAGATGTCTGGATCCTGCTACTGTATCGTGTATGGTGATTATGTGCTAAAAATTTAGATGGACAAGACATTACTGCTTCATATTATTAAATTTTCCGTGAATGGGATTGACCAATTCCGGTAATTTTGCTCTCTGTTAGAGCCCAACATGTGGACGAACCAGATCCTCCTACTCTACAGTCATAGTTGTTAAAATCGTACTATTCATGTTTTGAATTGTAAGATTCAAATTGAATTGAATGGAGGCTTGAACAATTCAAATTGGAAGGAAGAATCGTTTCCATAAAAAAACACATGTTTTTTTTAGATTTTTATGAATTTTTTTTACGATTTTATGATCCATTTTCTTTGTTTTGCTAATTTTTTTGTAATGGGTCTTTTATGGTTAGAAATAAATCGCAAATAAACCGCTCGCTCCAACTTATAACCTAAAGCAAGTAAAGAAAATCCTAACTCTGTTCTTCTCCTTCTTCTTTTTCTCCTCTTCTCTCTTCTTATTCTTCTCCCCATCCTTCCTACTTCTAACAATAGCAGCCGCATGTTTTTGTTCTCGGTTGTAGGGTTTTTTTTCATGTTTAATTCAACAACGATTTAAGTCTTGCTTGTTATGTATTTTGAGAACTGAATGGACTCACAATGGGTTCTCAAAATCTAAAACAAAGAGGGACATTTGACTGTTGCTTCAGCATATCTTTGCCAAGTTATTTTTTGTCTATTACAAGGGTTTTTTCTCCCTATTTCAATGATTTTTTTATTTCGGATTTTGAGAATTAATTGTGATTTCAATGATTTAGGCCTATTTCTTTTGCATTTTGAGAGCTTACTGTGATATCAATATAGAAATCATTTAAATGATTTAGGCCCTATTGCTTTTGGATCTTGAGAACTATAATCACCATACAATTAATATACTTAATATGGGGCATATGGGCTTTAATTCAAAACAAATAGGGCCCTAGTATGGAAATCTCTATTTAATGATTTATCTCCTGTTTGTTATCCCCCTTTTCAATTATTTAGGTTTTATTTGTTTTTGAATTTTGAGAAAAGATTGTAATTTCAATATGGAAATCATTTCAATATACTTTGTTTACTTGTATGATGATTAATTGTATGACGATAATTATAGAATTGAATATGTGCTTTATTTATTTTTATGATAAATTATATGATGATTTACTATATGATGAATATTGTTTGTACATTGCATAGTAATTTATTATGCGATGAATATAGTTTGTACTTTGGTTTACTAATCATAGAATTTTATATCTAATTTAATGATTTTGAATGAAAAATAGATAATTACTCATTTTATTCAAAAGAGTAATGCTAGGGAAACGGATTTAGAGCCGAGCAAGAGAACGAACAAATCGGTTATTTCCATGACATCACAAGTGACATACAATTGTTCCCTTGTTCAAGTTTCTTTGGGTTATAAGAATTCACCTGACTTGGTCAAGTTAAGGGAGTACTCAGTCGAGTCGACCTAGCCAACTCGGATTTTCCAAGGCTGAGTTTTTGTCTGCATCGCGTTTTCGTAACACTGGACGTAACAACATAAAAGGAAAGGGTATTCCATGCCTGAAGTTTGTCTCCTTTCTCTTATTCATAGGGAAGGAAACTCCTCTACTATTTTGGGGTTTCTTGCTCGGCAATGATTGTTTGGCACCGGATGTCTAGATCGTATTCTTTTTCTTTCTTCTCTTTGTATTTTGCGTCTACCTTAGCTTTGGCTAGCCTAGCTGTCTTGATTGTTAAAATTTCACTTGGTCAAAAAAATTACGGATTTTTTTGTCTGTTCTACTGTCTAATTTTGGGATATAGTGTGGACTTAATTTGGAGTATGAGGGACATTAGATTATTTGATTTGTTAATCAAGTGACTTAAGCCTAGATCTCTTACAATTTCCGGGAGCAATGTATTGTAAGCTTTTAGTCTGGAGTTTTATTGTGGTACTGTTGTGTGTACTTTGTAGGTGTTGCATGTAGGAAATGGATTCAAATATGCTTTTAAGATACTCATTGCAGCGGAGTACACAGGGGTCAAAGTTGAATTGGCTCAGCATTTCGAGATGGGTGTCTCAAATAAAAGTCCTGAGTATCTTCAAATGAACCCTATTGGAAAGGTACACTAGTATGTTTTGTCCAAGGGAAAGCTTGTGGGTTGCCATTCACTTCATTCTTTGATCCTGTTTGCTTGAAAATGCTCTGCAGGTTCCTGTATTACTGACACCTGATGGTCCCATATTTGAGAGCAATGCCATAGCAAGTTATGGTGAGACTATATTTCTGTTTCCTCAAATTTGGAATCCTTTTTTTTTTTAATCAGTTTCCTCAAATTTGGAATCCTAATGTTAGCCTTGTTATTACTTATGGGTCCTGTTCTACAGTTGCTCGTTTGAAGGGTGACAATACTCTTTTTGGGTCTTCCCTCATCGAATATGTAAGATTTTTAAGCTCACATGCACATTTAATGTTAGTAAGAACTGTCATTATTTTTCTGTGGATTAAATTCTTTACAATTTTTACATCTTGTTGTTCACAGGCTCGCGTTGAGCAATGGATTTATTTTGCGTCATTGGAGATTGATGCAAACATTATGCAGTGGTTCCTACCCAGAATTGGGTATTCGGTGCACCTTCCTCAGGTTTGTTAAGTGGTCATAACCCATGTGTTTCTTTTTTCTTTTTCTTTTTCCTGATGCCATTGGGTATCCCCACCCCAATTTTTAGGATAACCCATGTGCTTCTCCATACAAGAGTATGACACATTTAGTAATTCATTTCCTTCTAATATCTCTTCATGATTTTTTCTACGTGAAGGCCGAAGAAGCTTCCATTTCTGCTTTGAAGAGGGCACTAGCTGCTTTGAATACTCATCTAGCTATGAACACTTACCTCGTGGGGGAATCTGTAACACTTGCTGACATTGTCATGACTTGTAACTTGTACGTGGGATTCAAACAGGTCATGACTAAGACCTTTACCTCAGAGTTCCCTCATGTTGAGAGATACTTCTGGACCCTGATTAATCAACCAAATTTCTTCAAGTTTTTTGGTGAGTTAAAGCAGGTTGAATCTATTCCACCTGCTCGGTCATTGGGAAGACCTGCTCCGCCAAAAGAGTCTGCAAAGACCATTGATGAACTAAAGAAAGAGGCGAAGAGAGAAAACAAGCCTAAAGTGGAGGATGCAAAGGAAGAAGAGGCACCCAAACCCAAGCCAAAAAATCCTCTCGATTTGCTTCCCCCGAGCAAGATGATATTGGATGAATGGAAGAGGCTTTACTCAAATACCAAGTCCAACTTTCGTGAAGTTGCAATAAAAGGTATTGTTGTTTTAATGTTTGATGTCATTAAATTATGGTCAAATTTTCCGCATTTTTAAACACCGTAGCACCTGATTTCCATTGTACACAGTCTTGTGTGTTTACTTCAGATGGCTTTCCTTTTTCTTTTATATACCAAATTACAAGGCTTAATATTCTTTTTTTTTTTGAAATGGTGAATCATATTAAAATGGAAAGGGAAGCCCAAGGTGGGACAGCCCAATAGAACAGATTACAAGATAAGAAAGCAGAAACAGAAAAACAACAGAACAAGACATGGCTGATCAAGGGGGAAAATAATCAAACCATTGTAAAGAGTCACTATTCACACCCCTCTTGGCTAACAAATCAGCCTTGTCCAAATTAAATTGGCTAAAGTATTTATCCAGCTTTGTTTTGTTCATCTATGCAGGATTTTGGGATATGTATGATCCTGAAGGATACTCTCTCTGGTTTTGTGACTACAAATATAATGACGAGAACACCGTCTCATTTGTCACCTTGAACAAGGTGGGTGGTTTTCTGCAGCGCATGGATTTGGCTCGCAAGTATGCATTCGGGAAGATGTTGGTTATCGGTTCAGAGCCACCATATAAGGTGAAGGGTTTGTGGCTCTTCCGAGGACAAGAGATACCTCAGTTCGTGATGGATGAGTGCTACGACATGGAACTGTACGAGTGGATCAAAGTAGACATATCAGATGAAGCCCAGAAGGAGCGTGTGAATGCGATGATAGAAGATCAAGAACCTTTTGAGGGGGAGGCTCTATTGGATGCCAAGTGTTTCAAGTGAGACTGCATTCAATGCCCTGTTCTGACTGGGTATGTTAATGAGATCCAATAAAAACTATAGGTGAAACTCTATTTAAATTTGAAGTGATAGATAGAATACACCATGGCATTTTCTTTCAAAGTGATCTGTGGCTTAGAGGATAGGTATACCTTTTAATCTCTTGAACAGATCAACAGTTTTATCATTTTGGTATGCAGACAATTATTTATCCAATTTTCTTCATTAGGTTTGCTTATGTTTTGGTACTTGAATGGCTCCTTAACCTGATGGTTGTTTACTTGATCATGCATATTGTGTTCCTATGTCATTAAGTTGATGATGTATGTATATATGCTTGCATCATTAAGTTTCAGTTGCAAGTTTATTGAAGAGCAGAGTTTTGGTATCAATGCTTCGTTGTGTGCTTTGAGTATTGAAGATCAGGGATTTAGTAGCCTTAAATGTGTTTCACACACCTTTGTCGATGATGGAGATAGTTAGAACAATGGCAAGTGAAGTGATATATTCGCTGCCTTTTCTTCCCTGGTCCAGCCTTGTCTAGTGTATTTATGACTACTCTTTTTACACTACTAGGGAGTGGCACATGGAAGAAAAATGGGCGAATATATCATTTTCCAATGGAGAAATAAAAACTTTGAGGCTAACCAATCTAGGCAATTTGGCGAAAAGCCATTTCACGGCTCACTTTCAGATGAATTAAATGAATAAGACAAAATCGCTAAAAAGTGAGCCTGTGAATGTTTTTTCCTTACAAAAGTGAGCCCCTAATGGCTCTCAGAGAAATTGTGTAGCAAATCCCCAATATTTATTATGGTAATAAGACAATCCTAGCCATTCAACTTCCCACCAAATGGTGGACATGCAGGCTCACAAGATCAACGGTCGTGATCTCATACAAATCTAATACGTGTACAGTGTAAAATAAAGGAATAGAGAACCCAGATTTTTTTCCATGCCTTAACTGATGCTAGCAAACCACATCATCCTATAAAGGGGATTTGCTAGGTTCCATCGCAAAAGTCATTTCGTGGCTGGTCTGTCGCACGTCAAACCGTAGTGGCTGGTCTATACGTGCGATGGACCCTAGCAATTCCCACTATAAAATTTGGGGTTCTCTATCTCTTTTATTTATACTGTACACGTCTCAGATTTGTTATGAGATCACGTCAGTTGATCTTGTGAGCCTGCATGTCCACCATTTGGGGCCTAAAATCAAGGAAGTTGAATGGCTAGAATTGTCTTATTACCATAATAAATATTGGGGATTTGCTACACAATGATATATTCGCCCCATTTTTCTTCCATGTGCCACTCCCTAGTAGTGTAAAAAGAGTAGTCATAAATACACTAGACAAGGTTGGACCAGGGAAGAAAAGGCAGCGAATATATCACTTCACTTTTCCATTGTGTTACCATTGTTCTAATTGGGTCACTATCTCCATCATCAACATTCCACGTATATGGTGGGACTTCAAGCCACATCTTTGATCCAATAAGTGCACCTTCTATCTCCATCATCGACATTCCATGTGTTACGAAGAGGGCTTACGAAAGCCAATGGAAAGATCATAATCGAATTGGACTAGATGAGACTCAAGCCTTAATGGACGAGTGAATATGGGTCACTATGGACCAATGCCGGAATGGGCATGAATGGGCCTCGATGTGCGAGACATCATGGGGTGGGTTTGAATTACCGATCCTCATGGAATTTGAAATTCTCTTCCAGGCATGCACTTCCAAAGGAATTAAGCGCCTCAACTGAAAGGAATCTTTTCAGGCACGCACCTTAAGAAAGGTACCTCAACTGAAATAAAAATTGAAGATTCGAAAAGGATGAGAGAAAAGAAAAATAAGATGAGTGACTACGAATGGCTGGCGGATGCGGAACATTGTAAAAAATGTCAACAATGGGTTAAAGGGATGGTGCAAATATCAAAATTGGAGGTGTATGATAAGACGGGCTTCGAAGAGAACAATGGAGTTAAAAACTACAAGAAGGAAACTTTTGGAAAAATTAGAACCAATGGAGGCCAATAACAATTTGAAGGAATGTAATAATCACATTTGGGGTGCTGTTTTACTCCTTCAATATCTCTTACACTAAGATTGAGAGTGTGTCACGCAAGGAGAGCTCTTCATCATTACCGACATGCATCTATGACAGACCACGTCTGCCGAGATAAAACATTTTGATGTGGAACACAGCACTTGAGTAAACGAGAAAAAAAAAATATTAATAAGTTGGAAGATTGTTGTAGAGTGGCTCGGGTGATAAAGCATGGGAAACACCGGATGAAGTGGATCGCCTTAAGCGGCAGAAGGTAGAGGGCTGGGAGAGATGGGGAGTGATTGTGAACGAGGCTTATGCGACCATGGAATACTGACAGTGAGAAAGAGAGATCGAGCAAAGGAAATCCACCCGGAAGACAAGGTTCTTAGACAGGACAAGTAGATACTGATCTTGGTTTTAGAAGATGTTCTTAGAAAGGCCTGGCAGGGGAAAGAGGGTTTTTGGATCTGCAATGGTGAGAATATGGATGGCGGGGTGGACTGCCGATCTGCAATGGTGAGAATAACAATGGAAAAAGATTATAATAGAAGATTCTAGTGTAGCCTAATTTCTAATTCAACCTTATTGCTTAATATCTAGGTTGCATCTCTTAACCTACTTGCCTAATCTACACCAAGACGATCCAACGGTGAATCTCAACCAAATCCAACGTCTCACATATTCCAACATAACTAAATTATATAAAAAAAAAAACAATAGCCTTCTTTTCTTCCTGTTTCATTTCATGCATAAATTGTATAAATAGAAAATATTGAATCTCAATAAACCCTAAAAGCCCTAATTAAATTAAATAAAAAACTCACCAGAGCCATGATTAAATGGAAAGAGGTGTGCTTCAATACAAGATCTGATCAAAAACAGAGAATCCAATTTTAGTTTCTATGCAAAACACAAAAGCTTAATCGATCTGCTTAAACAAAAAAGGAAAAAAAAATCCCAAAAAATATGCGTCACTCTATAATGAGAAAGAAGAAGAAAACCTGGGAAAATGGGAAAATTCAGAAACCCTGTATATGAAGCAAATCCAAGATAGATATATATAATTAGGTATGAGGATTAACTGGGCACGCTGACCCCCTCAGATTTTCGTTAGATTTTCGTTAGATTTTCATTAGATTTTCTCTGGATTTTGCGTTCCCCGGGTTTTCACTAGATTTTTGACCGATTTTTGCTCCCTGGATTTTCACTAGATTTTTTACCGATTTTTGCTCTCTCTCTCGAACCCTGATTTCTGGAAGATTTTTTGGGCTCTACTGTAGCCCCACAATTTCAAAAGATTTCTTCCAAGATTAGTAATGGCCCAGTGAAAGGAAGTAGGGCTGCAACTCGAGCCGGGCTTTACCCGACCCGCATCGACCCGACCCGAAAATAGCCTGGGTTGGGTTCAGGTTTCATGGGTTTCGGGTCGAGCCGGGTTGAGCATTCAAAAGCCCGCATGAATCTTGGGTCGAGCCGGGTTTGAAGGGGCCCGACCCGAGTTACATAAGTTATAGTATGTACATTTTTTTCTATTGTTAGTTAAAAGTTAAAAGTGAAAACCCATGCACCCACTGTTATTGTATGTGAGTGTAATTTTTGCTTCTATGAGTTGAGTTGATTCAAGTGTTTGATTCAGCATTGTTTGATTGTAATTACAACATTGTTTGATTACAGTGTTTGATTCAAGTGTAATGTGAGTGCAATTACATCATTGTTTGATTCAAGTGTAATGTGAGTGTAATTTCTGCTTCTATGAGTTGAGTTGGCTTGCCAAACAAGAATTTTCCTTAAAAAATTGCGTCAACGTGAAAAAACCCGACCCGAGATTTATCATGAGTAGGGCCGGGTTTGGGAATCGTGGGTTTTCCGAAAAGAAACCCGACCCGACCCAACCCGAGATATTTCTCGGGTAGGGTTGGGTTCTCCAAAACCCAACCCGCCCGACCCGAGTTGCAGCCCTAAAAGAAAGTTATGAGCAGAATAAGCTGTGGTATACGTTTGATTTTTTTTGGGAAATATTTTTTTTTATGAGGGCACGCCTCACTTTATTAAAAGTACTGTATGACCCACACCATTGGATGATCCAAACCGTCCATTAGATGGGCCACAGCCTAAATAGGTTGTGCCTCAAAAATCATTTCCATAGGTTGATCCTAACCCTCCGATCTGAATGTTAGAGGGTTGATCCTAACCCAATAATTTTTGAGGCACAACCTATTTAGGCTATGGCCCATCCAATAGATGGTTTGGATCATCTTATGGTGCGGGCCATACCGCACTTTTAATAAACTGAGGAGTGCCCTCATCAAAATACAGTAGTGCAGATAACATTTCACTTTTTTTTTTTTTTTTTTACTTCCTTGTTTTCCCTCTTCTTTTTCTTCATCTTAGGTCTCTTGGTTACCTTCCATTTTCTGCTTCTAACTCTCTAATTTTTTTTTTGCACTTTCTTATTCTTAAATTTCTTGCATTTTCTTCCAGAACATTTCTGCTTCTTCTTGGGTTTTGGTTTTCTTACTCTCAAAGCCTTTTGTCTGTCTAATATTTTGAAATACATCTGATTCTAAAGGTGTATTTGTCTCCTGTGTAATCTGACCATCTTGAATAGATTTAGTTTAGTTTTTTTTTGGGAAATGATATACCCCTCCCCCCCCCCCCTTCAACATTAATCGTTAAGTTTTAAAGGCAAAGAAAAACAATTAAGGGGGTAAATTTATCCTCAAGCAGTGACCATTCTCAAAAAAACCGTTAAAGGGAGGATGTTATCCATTTAAGGGGGAGAAAATATTATTTTCCATTTTTTTTCCTTTTTACTTGAAGAGAGGCCTCAGCTTCAGCCAAAGATAAGGAGGTATCATGACCCTAATGACAATATCGTGGTTTCTTAAAAATCAAGCTTTTAACTGGCGAAAGGGATAATCTTCGCACATTAGGTTGGGGCAAATCATTTTATAAAGCTTTTGAGCATTGTACACAACCCATATTGGTTGACATTTCTTCAGTGATCTTTTGTAAAACAACAGTTATATTATATAATACTTGTTTTTAATCTTCTTGTGATGGATTTGCTAGGGACCATCGCAGAAGGCATTTTGCAGATAGTGTGTCGCATGTCAGACCAGCCGCCTCGTGAATGATGACATAATCTGCTGAAAAAGTGAGCCTCTACAGCTGGTCTGACATGCGACAAACCATCTGCGAAATGCATCTGTGATGGTCCTTAGCAAATCCCTCTTATGACTTCTTCTTTCTTTCATTCTTTGAAGAAGGAGTTTTAAAGTATATTTTTTTTGTTTGATCGCACGGTGTCCCACTAGTTATCTATATATATCTACTATAATAAGCTGGATGGAAAAGAAGAAATTTTTTTGATTTTTTTGAAAATTCTATGAGAATTACACATCACTTTTTTTTACTTTTTTTAACAAATGCACCCATTCAACACACATATTTTCAATCCTACCCTCTCCTTTATGCTTTTAACAAAGGCACCCATTAAAGCCATATAATTTCAATCTTAACCCCCTCCTGTATGGTTTTTTAATAAAAAATCTATAGGGTGATCTTAATCATCCGATTTAAGAGGAATTATGGAAACATCTATAGATTGGAGGGCTAGGATCAGCCTATAGAAATGATTTTTGGGGCACAACCTCGGTTTGGATTAACCTATGACGTGGTCCGTACAGTTCTTTGTCGGCCCGTGCATCGTGCGTCGCACGGGGTTTTTTACTAGTAAAGAGTAAAGGGGGTTCAGTGTGCATACTGACGTTCCTCTTTCAATTTCCTACGTGGCTTGTGGAAATTCTAAACATTCTTTTTTGTTTTATTTGGATTTTCGAGAATTTAATTTCTCTCACTCCCTACAAAATAATGATTGGAATCTTCGTGCTTCTTTGAATTTGAAATTAATTCTCGAGAGGAACTTCGTCATATTGGCGAAATGGCCGAGTAAAAAACCACCACGTGGCATTTTGAGCAAATAAAAAGAAGGACAAAAATGGGGACAAGAACATTTCTTACATTCTGAAACTCTCTCTCTCTCTCTCATTGTAATACAATGAGGGGCGTTAAAAATCTCACAAAGGGACCTACATATGACTGATCTCAACCATCCATCTAACGGACCTTGCTTTGGATATCCTATGACCTATATTTTTTTGTTGTTGTTGTTGAAGAACATAGATTGGCCAAAAGCAAAATCAATCCAACGGTTCATATTCAACGATTAAAAATACACACTATTGAATGTTAGGATTTCATGATTGCCGTGATTTGCATGCCATTAATTCATAATAGGTTTGGGTAGAGATGGTGGACCCCACCCATCAACAATATTAGGGGTAAAATAGTGGCCCCATCAATCGATTCTTGAGGTGTAAATAATCGATGGGACGGGCAACCATTTTACCTGTATGGTCCAGTATTTTTCAAAAGGTATTGTACGTTTTACGTCATAGGATGATACAAACCGTCCATTTGACGGGCCACAAGGTAAATAGGTCGTGCCCTAAAATTCATTTACATAGGATGATCCAGCCCTCCGATCTATAGAGGAACTGCAAATTTTGGAAACCTATATAGATCGGAGGGTTGGGATCATCCTATCGAAAAGATACTTAAGGCACAACATATTTACATTCTGTTGGGGCCATCAAATGGACGGTTTGGATCATCTTATGGTGTAAGCCGTACAGTACTGTTTGAAAAACAATGGACAAAAACTCATTTATGACTCTCTATATAAATAGTGAAATTATATATTTGCCGGCGCCTTTTCTTCCTGGGACACCCCATTCTCGTGCCTTTTCTTCCGGGGCCACCCCATTCTCATGTAACAAAAGGCATTCATATACGAGGAATGATAAAATGAAGAGCGCCCTTTCAAAAACCATCTTCAAGGGCTCCACCATCGGTCCATCTTTATAAAGTGCATTTATAAGGGCACATAACAGTAAAGAAAAATGCCCAAAAAAATATAAACTTAAAGAGCAATAAATTCAATTTGTTGAGACTGCACAATGGGGACACCCTTGTAGATGGGCTTTTGCAAGGGCACACACAACAGGAGCAGTTGGTGGGCCCAACTGAAACCGCTGGTGGAATGGTGGGCCCATACCACACCATAGGACAATCCAAACCGTCCATTTGATGGGTCATAAACGTAAATAAGTTGCGTCCCAAATTATCATTTCTATATGCTGGTCCTAGCCCTCCAATCTAAATAAAAACTACATCTTATGCAACCTCTATAGATTGTTCCTGTTGGAGAGAGAGAGAGAGAGAGGGGGGGGGGGGGTCTAAAGGTGGGAAAGGTGCACAGGTGCACTAACATGATTCAAGGGCGTGGGCCCACACACGTCATAAAAAAACAGAAAACTTGTTTAATACATTTAAACGCGTTTCAAACGTTTTCCTTGAAAAATGGAGTTTTTTATACTGTAAAGTTTAAAAAGGGGTATTAAACGACAAACCAATAAAACGTATTTTTTTTAAAAACGCCATTTAAAATGGAGTTTTGCTAACCACTAAAGGGGGTGTCTCAGTGAAGAAAAGGGGAATAATGTATGAGTTCCCTATATATAAGGTTGGGTAAAGTCCCTAATGTTATAGTACGATGTGGTTTGCTAGCATCAGTTGAGGCATGGGAAAAAAAGTTGAGGTTCTCTATCTGTTTCATTTACACTCTACCCGTGTCAGATTTGTTATGAGATCACGACCGTTGATCTTGTGAGCCTGCATGTCCACCATTTGGGGCCTAAAATCAAGGAAGTTGAATGGCTAGGATTGTCTTATTACCAAAATAAATATTGGGGATTTGCTGCACAATTTCTCCGAGACCCATTAGTCCATTACTCACTTTGGTAAGGAAGAAACAGCCACAGGCTCACTTTTTAGCAGATTTTGTCTTATTCATTTAATTCATCTGAAATGGCTGTTCTCTGCCGCAAAAGTGAGCCACCAAATGGCTTTTTGCCAAATTGCCTAGCTTAGTGTGAGTAGGGGTGACAAAATTGGCCGAACCGAACCGGAACCGAGCCTAAACCGAACCGAAAATTCGGTTTCGGTTTGGTTCGGTTTGGGGATCAAACCGAACCGAAACCGAATATTTCCAATTATTATGAGTAAGGGGTGGCAAAATTGGCGGAACCGAACCGAAACTGAACCGAAAATTCAGTTTTGGTTCGGTTTTGGTTTGGTAAAACCAAACCGATTCAAATTTCGGTTCGGTTCGGTTTGGGGGTCGAACCGAACCGAAACCAAACCATTGCCACCCCTAAGTGTGAGCCTCATAGTTTTTATTTCTCCCTTGGAAGATGATATATTCGCCCTTTTTTTCTTCCATGTGCCACCACTTCTAGTGTGAAAAGAGTAGTCACAAATACACTAGACTAGGTTGGATCAGGGAAGAAAAGGCTGATTTTATATGATAAAACCTGGATTGTATACTTTCAGGATTGTAAACTCTAGGTTTTACCTTATAAAATACAAGTTTTAACTTTGGAAAAATTGCCAATGGGGGACACACTTTTGAAAATTTGTTAGAGAGGGACGAAATGGGGGTTATCAACTCTCTAGAAGGGGGTTATCAACCCTCTAAATGGGGTTATCAAACTCTCAAAAGGGGGTTATCAACCCTCTTTAACAATTTTTCAAATTTGTGTCCCCCGTTCACAATTATTGTATTTTGGTGTCCCGCATTGGCAATTTTTCCTTGAACTTATAAAATCTAGGTTTTAGTAGGGGTGTCAATGGATCCAGATGGTCCAATGGCTCGTCCTAATCCTAATGTTAATGAACAGGATCTAAACATAGGAATAGGATCCATGGGCATATTTCGGGTCATCAAATCTGGGATCCGAAAAATTTCGGATTGGGTATGGGCACGACACAGATGCCCATTGGAGAGTCACGATCCAAAATGTTTTGCAAAAATACCCTCCAAATTTTGTTCATGGTAACCGTTCTATGAAGGGTATTTTGGTCAAAACCTCTCTTATCACTTAATTAAATACTATTTAGAAATGGTTTAGAAGAGCAATACTATTTTTGGATGGTTCCGTGTCATGCTGATGACGATTGTCATGGTGAGTCTTTTTTCTTTCTTGATTCACTTTATCAGTTTTTACTTTTATTATGCTAGTCTATTGAACATATATGCCGTCATGAATATATTATTAGGTCATCATTTTTAAATTACTAATGTTATTGTTATGCATCATATTCTTTGATAATAATTATACATTATATTCGTGTATCTAATTTTGATTAGTTTTGTTGTTTACAAGCATTTTTTTACACATAGATTAAACATAGATAAATTTTTAATTTAGTTGAAGAAAATGCATAGAGACACACTAATAGTGGACTGTCATTCTAACTTTTTTTTTTTAAAAAAATTAATTGTTTACTTAGCTTAGTGCGACATAATAGGACACTTCGATGGACAGTCCGAATTAAAATGGATCGTGATCATGACGTGGAAAGTAGGATCCGAAGAACAATCCGAATCCGACCCGACCAATACGGAATTTTAATGGATCGTGACTTTGACACAGGTGGATCCGACCCGAAGTGGATCCGTTGACACCCCTAGGTTTTAGCTTGTAAAAATCTAGGATTTTACAATCTTGGATTATAAAATGCATGCATCCAAACAAAGTATATCGACATCCAATTAAAAAAAAAATAAGTGAGGATAAATTCACCCACTTTAACGTTTTTCCTTACCATTGAAAGTTAACGGATAACGTTAAGGGGGGATTTTATCCGTCAAAGGGGGGGGAAATCATTCCCCAAAATATATATGAATAAGTGATTAGCATCATCTGGCCAATGTTGTTCTAGGTCAAGAGCAAGTGGATGGTCCGGATCGATTAAAGGTGGGGCCTACTTATATCGAAAATCAGCAATTTACTTATATCTGAGCAAGTGGATGCTCAAGTCCCATCGCAACTACAAACCATTCAAATTTTCCAAAGATGCATGATAAGGTATCATAGGGAAATGATGCATTCACCCCCTTTTCTTCCCCGCCCCTATAGTGTATTTATAACAACTCCTTTCCTTTATAGGGGGTGGTGGCCAGGGGAAGAAAAAGGCGCCTCTAGTGTATTTATGACAACTCTTTCTACTGTACAAGGGGGGTTCCAGGGGAAGAAATGGGGGCGCATATATCATTACCCTTTATCGTATGCTAGAATGTTTTGCTTAAAGTCCTAATTTATCAAATTATCTTTGAATTCACTCTAATTAATTCTTAGTTGGGACTATAAAAGAGTTTTCGACCCCTTAATAGATGTTTTTTTTGGCCAATCTTGATAGATATATTGTTAGCCCTCGAGGAGGACTAGTATGATCTAAACCAAGAAATGGTTAGAACTATCAAGGGCTCTTTACTTCGTCCTGAATATCTAGAGGAGAAATTTAACCCGTTTGGAGCCTTGATCATAGTCTCAAAAATTCATCAGTGGCACGAAGAAATAGACCACCTCTAAGGATAGGAATAATGACCTTATGAGCATCATTATTATCAATATAAAACCAAGACCCTAGGATTTAAAGCTTTCTTGAACAATGAAGGGAAACACTCAGCAAATCTACTCGGCATATAAAATTCTTGCCCAAAAGTAATCCGGATTGTAAACCAGCAGCCAGCACCTATCAATCCAGAAAAATGATCACACTGTCAAAAAGACTCTTTAAGAATAAGGACATATGATCCATATTCTGAGAGTAGCTGAACTTGGATGAAAAAAATGGTATATGGGGAAGGCTTTGAAAATTTTCTTCTATTCATAGAAGAGCCCCATTAAAACAGGGCAAATCGTGGGTGGTCCATGCTAAAACCACAGGGACGTGATTTTAGAAGCTTCAAAGGTGTGTGAAACACATTTAAGGCTACTAAATCCCTGATCTTCAATACTCAAAGCACACAACAATGCATTGATACCAAAACTCTTTTGTTCAATACACTTGCAACTTAAAATGATGCAAGCATATATACATACATCATCAACTTAATGACATAGGAAAATAATATGCATGATCAAGTAAACAACCATCAGGTTAAGGAGCCATTCAAGTACCAAAACATAAGCAAACTTAATGAGGAAAATTGGATAAATAATTGTCTGCACACCAAACTGGCAAAGCTGTTGATCTGTTCAAGAGATTAAAAGGCATACCTATCCTCTAGGCCACAGATCACTTTGAAAGAAAAGGCCATGGTGTAATCTATCTATCACCTCAAATTTAAATAGAGTTTCACCTACAGTTTTTATTGGATCTCATTAACATACCCAGCTAGAATAGGGCATTGAAGGCAGTCTCACTTGAAACACTTGGTTTCCTCAGGATTTTTTGGCTTGGGTTTGGGCACCTCTTCTTCCTTTGCATCCTCCACTTTAGGCTTGACTTCTCTCTTTGCCTCTTCGTTTGGCTCATCATTGATCTTTGTAGACTCTTTTGGCGGAGCAGGTCTTCTCGAAGATCGAACAGGTGGAATAGATTCAGCCTGCTTTAACTCACCAAAAAACTTGAAGAAATTTGGTTGATTAATCAGGGCCCAGAAGTATCTCTCAACATGAGGGAACTCTGAGGTAAAGGTTTTAGTCATGACCTGTTTGAATCCCACGTACAAGTTACAAGTCATGACAATGTCAGCAAGTGTTACAGATTCCCCCACAAGGTAAGTGTTCATAGCTAGATGAGTATTCAAAGCAGCTAGTGCCCTCTTCAAAGCAGAAACGGAAGCTTCTTCGGCCTTCACGTGTATAAGATCATGAAGAGATATTAGAAGGAAATGAATCACTAAATGTGTCATACTCTTATATGGAGAAGCTCATGGGTTATCCTAAAAATTGGGGTCGGGATACCCTATGGCATCAGGAAAAAGAAAAAGAAAAAAGAAACACATGGGTTATGACCACTTAACAAACCTGAGGAAGGTGCACTGAATACCCAATTCTGGGTAGGAACCACCGCAAAATGTTT
This sequence comes from Tasmannia lanceolata, assembly GCF_043159265.1. Taxonomy (NCBI): domain Eukaryota; kingdom Viridiplantae; phylum Streptophyta; class Magnoliopsida; order Canellales; family Winteraceae; genus Tasmannia; species Tasmannia lanceolata. The sequence continues at coordinate 811,850 of NW_027518690.1, read as the reverse complement.
GCATCAATCTCCATTGACGCAAAATCAATCCATTGCTCAACGCGAGCCTGTGAACAACAAGATGTAAAAATTGTAAAGAATTTAATCCACAGAAAAACAATGACAATGCTTACTAAGATTAGATGTGCATGTGAACTAAAAATCTTACATGTTCGATGAGGGAAGACCCAAAAAGAGTATTGGCACCCTTCAAACGAGCAACTGTAGAACAGGACCCATAAGTAATAACAAGGCTAACATTAGGATTCCAAATTTGAGGAAACTGATTTTAAAAAAAAAGGATTCCAAATTTGAGGAAACAAAAATATAGTCTCACCATAACATGCAATGGCATTGCTCTCAAATATGGGACCATCAGGTGTTTGTAATACAGGAACCTGCAGAGCATTTTCAAGCAAACACAATCAAAGAATGAAGTAAATGGCAACCCACAAGCTTTCCCTTGGACAAAACTAGTGTACCTTTCCAATAGGGTTCATTTGAAGAAACTCAGGAGTTTTATTTGAGACACCCATCTCGAAATTCTGAACCAATTCAACTTTGACCCCTGTGTACTCCGCTGCAATGAGTGCCTTAAAAGCATTTTTGTTTCCGTTTCCTACATGTAACACCTACAAAGTACACACAACAGAACCACCATAAAACTTCAGACTAAAAGCTTACAATACATTGCTCACGGAAATTGTTAGAGATCTAGGTAGAAATCACTTGACTAACAAAATCAAATAATCAAGTGTCCCTCATACTCCGAAGTCCACACTATATCCCAAAAGTACCTGATTTTTTTTTTTTAAATTTTTTGACCAAGTGAAATCTTAACGAACTAAGATAGCTAGGCTAGCCAAAGCTAAGGTAGACGCAAAATAAAAAGAGAAGAAAGAAAATCTAGACATCCGGTGCCAAACAATCATTGCCATGCAAGATACCCCAAAATTAGCCAGTAAGTCATTAGAGGAGTTTCCTTCCCTATGAATATGAGAAAGGAGCCAAACTTCAGGCATGGAATACCCTTTCCTTTTATGTTGTTACATCCAGTGTTCCAAAACGAGAATGCAGACAAAAACCCAAGCTGGCTAGGTTCGACTCCGAGTACTCCCCTAACTTCACCAAGCCTGACGAATTCTTATAACCCAAAGAAACTTGACCAAGGGAACGATTGTATGTCACTTGTGATGTCGTGGAAATAACCGATTTGTTCATTCTCTCGCTCGGCTGTAAAACCGGTTTCCCTAGCATTACTCTTTTGAATAGAATGAGTAATTATCTCCTTTTCATTCAAAATCATTAAATTAGATATAAAATTCTAAGATTAGTAAACCAAAGTACAAACTATATTCATCATACAATAAATTGCTAAGCAGATTACAAATTAACTATATTCATCATACAGTAAATCATCATATAGTTTAGGGAAATGATATCACCACTACCGTATTTTGATGAGCGCACTCCTCACATTATTAAAAAGTAAGGTATGGCCCGCACCATAGGATGATCCAAACCGTCCATTAGATGGGCCATAGCCTAAATAGGTTGTGCCCCAAAAATCATTTCCATAGGTCGGTCCTAACCCTCCGATCTATAGAGGGTTGATTCCGACCCTCTGATATTAGAGGGTTGATCCTAACCCTCTGTAGATCGGACGGTTAGGATCAACCTATGGAAACGATTTTTGGGGCACAACCTATTTATGCTATAGCCCATCTAATATTGGTTTGGATCATCCTATGGTGTGGGCCATACCGTACTTTTTAATAATGTGAGGAGTACGATCATCAAAATACAGTAGTGGTAATATCATTTCCCATAATTTATTACAAAAATAAATAAAGCACATATTCAATTCTATAATTATCATCATAAAATCAATCAATCGTTAGTTCTCAAAATTCAAAAGAAATAGGCCAAAATCATTGAAATCACAATTAATTCTCAAAATCCAAAATAAACAAAAAAATCATTGAAATAGGGTGAAAAAACCCTTGTAATAGACAAAAATAACTTGGCAAAGTTATGTTGAGGCAACCATCAAATGTCCCTGTTTGTTTTAGATTTTGAGAATCGATTGTGAGTCCATTCAGTTCTTAAAATACATAACAAACAGGACCTAAATCGTTGTTGAATTAAACATGAAAAAAAAACCCTACAAACGGGAGAAAAGCATGCAGCTGGTATTGGTAACAAGTAGGAAGGATGGGGAGGAAATTAAGAAGAGAGAAGAGGAGAGAAGAGGATAAAAAGAAGTAGAAGGGCAGAGTTAGGGTTTTCTTTACTTGCTTTAGGTTATAAGTTGGAGCGAGGGGTTTATATATGATTTATTTCTAATCGTAAAAGACCCATTACAGAAAAATAAGCAAAAAAAAAAAAAATAGTAAAATCGTAAAAAATTCCTAAAAATCATTTTTTATGGATACGATTCTTCCTTCTTATTTGAATCGTTAAAGCTTCGAATTCAAAACATGAATCGTACGATCTTAACAACTGTAGAGTAGGAGGATCTTGTTCATCCACATGTTGGGCCCTAACAGGGAGCAAATTTTCGAGAATTGGTCAATCCCATCAATTTTAATAATGTGAAGCAGTCATGCCCGGTCCATCACAATGACCCCATCTCAATTTTTCGCACATAAAAATTACAAGGATTGAACAATGGTAACTATCTGATGAGTGCTCAAACTTCCTTTAATTGTAGACTGATTACCATTGATGGCCATTATAAGGTCACTTATATTTTTGTACCATGGCCAAAGACTACAGAAAAGGGAACAATTTACAAAGACTGAAGTGAGCCACACAGACTAACTTAGATTTGCAGTTCTTGCTTACATGCAAGTGGGGCATTCAATCACCCAGATTATGTCATTAAAAAGGAAAAAAAACCTAGGTCATTCGTGGAAAAATCACCACATCATAATTTGTAAATTTTAAGATATTTCACTGAACCTTTTTTATCAATTACAAAGAGAATTGATGGTGCTTATATAAAGCACTTACATGACAAATATAGAATGAAATCCAGATAACTATAGAAAGAGATGATAATAGAAGATTCTAGTCCAGCCTAATTTCTAATTCAACCTGATTGCTTAATATCTAGGTTACCTCTCTTAACCTACTTGCCTAATCTACACCAAGACGATCTAACGGTGAACCTCAACCAAATCCAACGTCTCACATATTCCAACATAATTAAATTTAAAAAAAAAAAAAAAACAATAGCCTTCTTTTCTTCTTGTTTCATTTCATGCATAAATTGTATAAATAGAAAATACTGAATCTCAATAAACCCTAAAAGCCCTAATTAAATTAACAAAAAACTCACCAAAGCCATGATTAAATGGACAGGGGTCTGCTTCAACACAAGATCTGATCAGATAGACAGAATCCAATTTTAGTTTCTATGTAAAACACAAAAGTTTAATCAATCTAGTTAAACAAAAAAGGAAAAAACAAAAACATTCCAAAAGAATATGCCTCACTCTATAATGAAAAAGAAGAAAAAAACTTGGGAAAATGGGAAAATTCAGAAACCCTGTATATGAAGCAAACCAAAGATATTCGTTAGATTTTCATTAAATTTCCCCCAGATTTTGCGTTCCCTAGATTTTCACTAGATTTTTGACCGATTTTTGCTCCCTAGATTTTCACTAGATTTTAGACCGATTTTTGCTCCTCCCTATTTTTTCACTAGATTCTTAACCTTTTTTTGCTCTCTCTCTCTCTCTCTCTCTCTCTCTCTCTCTCTCTCTCTCTCTTAAACCCTGAATTCTAGAAGATTTCTTGGGCTCTGCTATAGCCCCACAATTTCTGGAAGATTTCTTCCTAGACCGGTAATGGCCTAGAGAAAGGAAGTTATGAGCAAAATAAGCTGTGGTATATGTTTGATTTTTTTTTTTACTTCCTTATTTTCCTTGATCTTCTTCTTCATCTTAGGTTTCTTGGTTTCCTTCCATTTTCTGCTTCTATCTCTCTAATTGTTTTGCACTTTCTTCTTCTTAGGTTTTTGGATTTTCTTCCAGAACATTTCTGCTTCGTCTTGGGTTTTGGGCTTCATACTCTCAAAGCCTTTCGTCTGATTCTTCTGCTTCTTCTTGGGTTTTGGGCTTCATACTCTCAAAGCCTTTCGTCTGATTTTAAAGGGGTATTTGTCTCCTGTAACCGTCAAAGAGGGCGATTTTATCCGTTTAGGGGGGAGGCGGGGATATCATTTCTTTTTCTTTTTCTCTTTTCCTTTTTACTTGATGAGAGGCCTCAGCTTCAGCCAGAGATGTCCCTGCATGAATTATAACGTATCATAACCCTAATGGCAATTTCGTGGTTTCTTAAAAATCAAGATTATAACTGGCCAAAGGGATAATGTTCGCACATTAGGCTAGGGCAAATCAATTTATAAAAGCATTTGAGCATTGTACACAGTCCATATTAGTTGACATTTCTTCAGTAATCTTTTGTAAAACAACAGTTATATTTTATCATACTGGTTTCTAATCTTCTTGTGATGGGATTTGCTAGGGACCATCGCAGAAGGCATTTCGCAGATGGTGTGTCGAATGTCAGACCAGCCACCTCATGAATGATGACAAAATATGACAAAATATGTTGAAAAGTGAACCTCTGATGTTGGTCTGACATGCGACAAACCATCTGCGAAATAACTAAATGCCTCTGCGATGGTCCTAGCAAATCCCTCTTATGACTGTATCTTTCATATAAGTCAATCTTCTTCTTTCTTTCATTCTTTGAAAAAGGAGTTTTAAAGTATTCCTTTTTGTTCGATCGCACGGGTGTCCCACTAGTTATCTATATGTAGAAAGAGGAAGGAATTTGAATTTTTGCAAATCTGATTTCTCTCACTCCCAAGAAAATAATGATTGGAATCTCCGCGCTTCTTTGAATTTGAAATTAATTGAACAGAACTTGGCTCTAGAGGAACTTCGTCATATTGGCGACATGGCCGAGTAAAAAAAGCAAGGAACTTCATCATATTGGCAACATGGCCAAGTAAAAAAAACCACCACGCGGCATTATGGAGCAAACAAAAAAAAGACAAAAAAGGGAAGCAGAATTATTTCTTCCATGCTCTCTCTTCTCGCATTCAAAATCTCACAGAGGGTCCTACATATGACTACTGATCTCAACCATCCATCTAATGGGCCTTGCTTTGGATATCCTATGGCCGAATAAAAAATCAAATCAATCGTGTAATAATAACATTACTGTGTATATTTCTTTTTTTGTCATTGAAGAACATAGATTGGCCAAAAAACAAAATCTATCCAACGGTTCATATTCAACGATTAAAAATACACACTATTGAATGTTAGGATTGCATGATTGCCGTGATTTGCAGGCCATTAATTCATAATAGGTTTGGGTAGAGATAGTGGCCCCACCCATCAACAATAAGAGGGGTAAAATAGCTGCCCCATCCCATCAATTCTTGTAAATAATCGATGGGACTGGGCAACTATTTTTTACCCATATGGTCCAGTATATTTCAAAAGGTACTGTATGTCTTACATCATAGGATGATCCAAACCGTGGATTTGACGGGCCACAAGGTAAATAGGTCGTGCCCCAAAAATCATTTACATAGGATGATCCAGCAGTAAAAGAGATGATCCTCTCTCCATGTCTTTCATTTTGTTTGTACGTATTTGAATCATCGAAAGCATAGGTTTCTTTCTATTTCGGAGTTACTCTATAATTGTGTTTTGTAATATGGGTATATGAAGTATTTAACCATGGTATAAGTTTAAATAGACTTTTGGTGATTTAATCTTGTAATATATTCTAGAATAAAAGAAGACTTACGGGACAAATCTTATATTTGTCATTTTGATTTTTTTGAGCAAAGAATTGAAAAGTAAAACATGCAAATTAGACTATAAACTTACGAGACATCTTATTTTAGAGATTCAAGCCAACTTGTTTATCAAAGTCATAGAGAACCCTAATTTAAATCAAGACCTTACTGTGAAGTGGTAGTATTTTCTTGAACAAAGCGAGCTCCTGATGGGGAAGACTTTGAAATTTTCTTCTATTCATAAAAGGCCACATTAAAACAGGGCAAATGGTGGGGTTCCATGCGGATCCTACAAGCTTTAAAGGTGTGTAAAAACAATTAGATAGCCGGATAATTGGATCTCATGAAAAATAAGGAATCAATTTTCATGAGATCTCATTAACATACCCTATCAGAACAAGGGACTGCATAGATGAACAAAACAAAGACGGATAAATAATTTACAAGAATATTAAACCTTATAATTTGCTATATTATGAAAGGAAAAAGGACAGGCATCTGCAGCAAGCACACACATGACTGAACAGTGGAAATCAGGCACTATAATGATACTGAACCTCCAATCAGTGGCATTGAATGTGAACCATTGGCCACATAAATTTCAACTGTCTAATTGCAAATCATTGATTAGAACCAGTTCCATCAACTGGTGAGAATTTTGAATCATATGTCATTCACAGTGAGCTTCTTTCATAGATGGGTCGCAGATGAGTAGGCTTAACCACATGCACGGCTAACAAGCACACAATAGGAAAGTTACTTTCTGTTACTACTAGATAACTCTGTCCCTATTTTAAACATACATATACAAGAACAGTATGTGTATATATGGCTGCAAGAGTGGGACACAAGTACGAGATGTGATGTGGGAAGTGAGTGGTTTAGAAAATAGAAAATGCAAGAAGCGAAAACCTCTAGAGAAAACGTGTAGGAAGCATCATTGAAAGTCAACATTAAGCATGTAATAAGCCTCCTTCAAAGCGAACAGAAGTACATAGAAAGAATATGATTGTAGTAGGTTAGGGAGGAAGAATATAGATAAGGATTACAAGTAGAAATAACTTTGACAGATCTAGCCTTGGTAAACCCGGCCCATCCGGGATAGGTGAGGTTTTGCGGAATGTGGTGTCTCTGACGCATCGGAGGCGGAAGTCCCGGCAGTTCATCAATGCATTAAATTAGTGGCCCGAGAAATGTTTGAGAATTAAGTGGTGGAAGGGGACTCCCTTAATGTCATACGTTGGTTGAAGGGTTCTACCAAGTATCCTTGGGGTTTCATAGATATTTTGATGAAATCCGGGACCGCTTGAGATCATCCGCCATTGTCTTTCTTCACATCTGCAGATCTGCTAATTAGGTAGCAGACCGGTTTGCACGAGAGGGAGTTGCTATGGAAGCTCTCGCCCTCTTCGTTGCCTTCTTGTATTCTTATTTATGGTATATTTTCTTTGCTTTTGCTCTTTTTTCCTCCTCTCTTTATTTGACCATCTCGGTCTTGCTTTTTTAATAAAACCGGCTACCATTAAAAAAAAAAAAAAAAAAAAAAAAGGGATTACAAGTAAAAGAGAAGACTTCACGACCAATTAGAATTACAAGTTTTAGGAATTTCACATGTTTTATTCATGTATATTTATTATTCAAGTTTTGAAAAAAAATCCACATAAATTTCATATGAAAATTAGGAGCAGTCATAAATAAACTAGAGGGAGGTGGCCCCAGAATAAAAGGGGGTGAATATATCACTTATCTTTTGTGTACCATGATACGAGGAAATGGGTAGACTAACATGAGAAGACAGTGAAGAAAAAAATTTGGCCAAGCTATTTGAGATGGGATTGATCTAGAATGTTGCATGTGATCCATTGATATCGACCGTCCAATCTGTACAGTGTAGACTGACTTGAAACCCAAAAATTTATACAGTTTGTTAAAATGTTCATTGGCAAGATATATAATTGGTGTCATTATGCACTTGGAGGTAATCTACGATGGATCATATAAAATGGACGGTGAAGATCACTGGAACCGTCAATAAATTGTAAGCCACAAATGAGTGTCCAACCGTAACAAACCCGTCTCATTGTATGCTTATGGAAAAGGATACCAACATTTTGTCTTATGTGCATAACCCTTTCTGCTTAAATTTTTTTCCTCGGAAATGATTTTCCAACACCTCATTAATTACCAGGTTGGCAGGTTCTCTCATAGGAAAGTGATTCAACCAAACAGAGCGGTTTTTTGGGAGAAGGATTTTAAATACCGCATGTGGGGGGGATTTATCTTCGAAGACAGTGCGGGCACGGGCACTGGCCAAAAAAACAGGAGGTATTTGTTATAAAGCTTAGGGGCATTTTCGGTAACATAAACGTCGTGAATCATTGCACCACGTTGCATAAGTGTAATTTCTTGCGGTGCTAATGCAATGACTAGTTGACTACCAATTCATGTAATCCCTCACTCTCCATACTACACGTGGCACTTATACAAGGTTGCAGTAGGGTGGCAATGGTTCGGTTTCGGTTCGGTTCGACCCCCAAACCGAACCGAACCGAAATTTGAATCGGTTTGGTTTTACCAAACCAAAACCGAACCAAAACTGAATTTTTGGTTCGGTTTCGGTTTGGTTCCGCCAATTTTGCCACCCCTTACTCATAATAATTGGAAATATTCGGTTTCGGTTCGGTTTGATCCCCAAACCGAAATTTGAATCGGTTTGGTTTAACCAAACCGAAACTGAATTTTCGGTTCGGTTTAGGCTCGGTTCTGGTTCGGTTCGGTCAATTTTGCCACCCCTAGTTGCAGATTGTCATCTATGGGGCCCACTGCAAATTTGACTAACGAGGTGAGTCTCTTTTTCTTCCTGGATCCACGCCCTTACAGTGCAAAAGAGTCGTCACAGTAATAAACTTGAGGGGGATGGCAGAGGGAAGAAAAGGGGGCGAATATATCACTTCCCCATTTGACTATGCCCAAGTGTCTCATTTATAGAAAACATAGTAAAAAAAGGAGGCGGCTAATATTGACTTCATGGGCACTTGTGCCATATGACATGATCAGATCCGTTGATCTAACTATTTAACACCTTTGATCAAACAATCCTAGGCCCTTGATCCATCAACCATCTCTGTTTCAGGGCTTCCCCAAGAATATCTAAACAGTTGATTTTGAAATCTTTTATCTTACTCATGGGACCAAGACTCTATGGGCCGCCTCTGGTAGAAGATCAGTGGTCCAGATTGCTCATAAATGCCCTCATATAACGTCGATTTCTTGATGGAATGATCTTAGCCATCCAATTTTTATTTATTTTTTAAAAAGTTATCATTCACCAATGGCTTTAATTGGAATGTCCATTTAGTAAAATCACTAGGTAAATTTTGGAGTTTTTATACTTTGTAAGCCCTTATAGTACATTATTTTCAAAAAGTACTATACTGACCACGCCATAGGATGATCCAACCCGATTTGTCGGGCCACAACGTAGATAGGTTGTGCCCCAAAAATCAAAGGATTAGAATCATCCTAAGCAAATGTTTTTTTGGGGAACAACCAATTTACGTTGTGGCCCAACAAATGAACGGTTTGGATCACCCACCCTACCGTGTAATCTGTACAGTACATTTTGAAAAATACTGGACCATACAGGTTTACCCCGGGACATGATTTTTTCGCCCCACTGGTGTGGGCAGACTTTAACGTTTTTGGACGTAAAATCACGTGAAAGAGTGGGGCGCATAATCCTAAAGAGGGGCGAAAAATTCATATCCACATATAAAAAAATCTCCCATTTTGGACATTGCGAGTCATCTGAAATGGTAGTCCGCGGACTAGCTTTCGGACCCACCAAATTGATTCTCTTCTCCGTCTCGTTTTAAACCGGAGTTATCAGATTTAGAGTGAGAGACTGAGAGAGAGAGAGGGAGAGAGATGGCGAGGAGAGCGGACGAGGAATACGATTACTTGTTCAAAGTGGTATTAATCGGCGATTCGGGCGTAGGAAAATCGAATCTCCTCTCCCGATTTACAAGGAACGAGTTTTGCCTCGAATCCAAATCCACAATCGGTGTCGAATTCGCCACTAAAACCCTTCAGGTATTTCATTTGAGTTTTAGGGTTTGTATTTAATGGTCATTTAGTCTTTTTTTTACTCGAGTTAGGGTATTTCTCGTGGAAATGTTTATGGAATTCAGAAAATTTCAGTGAGTTTTTTTTTTTTTTTTTTTGGGTCTTTTATGCTTTAATTTTTGAATTGAGGTTGAGTGAGATTTGGTTTTTGTGAGTTTCTTTGAATGAATATGGATCTTGTAATTTGTATATTGTTTTTTATTTTGAGTATAACTTATTTCTGATCAGTGTTCTATGGCATGATTATAACATAGATCTGAACTCTTGTAGATCTGTGTTGTTGGTATTTGATTTATACTTTTTAGTTATATGAGTTTTGGTGGATCTTTCTATCGGGAAGGCTTTGAATTTTTGAGAAATTTCAATCTAAATGTAGATTTTATTTGAGTTTTGAAGCTTCTCAGGATTGGTTGAGATTTTCTGATTCGTTCTTGGGGGTTTATTGGTATGGATTTGATATAACGTGTTTATTGATTATTTTTAATACAATCTTAGGTTTTTAACAACATTTAGGATCCAAATGTAACAAAAAAAAAGTAGTAGAAAAGCTATGGACGATTAAAAATATATTTGGTGGATTCATTTTAGTGGTACCCATGATGGGAGAAGTGAATGATTTAAAATAAAATTAAATGGGAGTATAACGAGATTTCAAAGTGCGAGTGATACCTTTGGTAGAAGATTCTTGCTCATAATTGTACTTAAACCCAACAATGGCTCAGTAAATCCTATTCTTTTAAACATGGGATGATCATAACCTACTTACCCTATCCAAGAGAACCCGTGATCGCTCAATGATTCCTTACAGCCCTTCAGCCTCCACTACTTCAATTTCGTCTTTTGTTTTTGGCATTTAAAAGTTGGGTATATTGTGTCTGCCGGGAGTCGAACCTGGATCTATTGCTTGGAAGTCCACACTTTTTATCTCTTTCAAATTTTCTGTTATTTGTCTTCCTCTTGAGAGCGGCCAATAGTGTTAGAACCTAAACACTATGGAAGGATTCCCGTTCAGGTGAATGTTGAAAGTTGTGTGTATTGCTCCATTTAAAGGAAAATTACAAGGGTACTAATTTTCCTTTCCATTGAAACTCTGATTCTTCTATCATTGATTTGCTAGTTGCGTTCTTTATAGTCCATGCTTTTGTCTTGATTTTATTTATGCGAATCAAGACCAAAAAGGAAGAAGTAAATAGATAGAGAGAGATTGAGGAATCGAGGAGAAGAAGATAAGATGTCTTGATGGGTTTTCAAACCCTATGACTGCCTTTTTATTCATATCATAGGTAAAGGGAAAACATAAGTGGGCCCTCTCACTTAGAGATGCTCTTATGTTTATAAATCAAGTTATAAACATGAGATTTACACATTTACCCTCCCAGTAAAGAGTGAGGACAAAATCAGTCCCTCATAAGGCATGTTTACAAATATGCGGGCCTTATGGTCCGCCCACATCAGACACCTAGAATTTACACACTTTCAATACTCCTCATCAAGCTGGTGCACAGATATCATGCATGTCTAGCTTGCAAAGACTACTTTGCAAATGTCCTTGCGGGATGGAATTGGTAAGGATGTAGGCTACTTGATCTTTAGATCTAACGTAAGGAACCTTAATGATTTTGGCCTCCGCCTTTTCTCTGACAATGACACTCAACTTCAATATGTTTGGTTCTCTCATGTAAAATGGGATTTGAAGTAATATATATCGCCGTTTGGTTGTCACAGTTGAGTTTCATCGGTCTATCAACTATAACACCTGTCTCTCCAAGAAGAGTTTTGAGCCACATAAGTTCACAAGTAGCATGAGATATGGCCCTATATTCAGCCTCAACACTAGACCTGGTAAATCACAACTTGTGTTCATGTGACAAGATTACCTCCAATGAAGATGCAATAGCGACTAGTGGATTGACAATCAATATGTGAATCGGCTCAATATGCATCAGTATATCCTTTTACTGTTAGATGACCTGTTTTGGCATATAAAACACCTTTTTCAGGTGTTCCCTTCAAAAAACAAGATCCTATGAACCGCCTCCAAGTGAGTAGATCGAGGCAAGTGCATGAATATGCTAACTACACTTACAATGTATGTAATATCAGGGAAGTTATCATGAGGTAAATAAGCTATTAACTACACTCACGACATATGCAATATTAGGGTGAGTGATCATGGGTTAATTTTGTATGAACCCATTTAAGCCCCCATTTTTTCAGTTCTACCATTTTATTCGATGATTGTTAATTCCAGCTTTGGCTAGGTGATATGGCCAACCAAAACTCTGAATTTATCCTTCCAATGTTTTCTGCCATTACAAAAATCAGAGAAATTATAACCTATCGGGAGTCTTCTAAAGTACAAGCAGAAGGGTCGGAAAAATGATAGCAAGCTTCGAGTAAGGCAAGTGGTAGTAAAACATATTAAACCAAACCCAAGATCAGATTTCAGTCCTTTTGTATATTCACTCAAATGTGGTCTAGGCCGCTTATGCTATGTTTGGTTGCGATTGGGTGGCTCGGAGAGTAGTGGAATAGGAAGTCAAAGGGAGGTACAAGCATTTTGATTTTCCTGGAATTGCCTCGGAGAATTGTGTAAGTAGTATTTGGTTGCGCGGCATATACTCGGAGAGCAAGAGAATAAGTAGGGGGTGTCATTACCAATATAAGGAGAGATGAGAGAGAGAGAGAGAGAGAGAGAGAGAGAGAGAGAGAGAGAGAGAGTGTGTGTGTGTGTGTGTGTGTGTGTCATTCCCTAGAAAATTCAACCAACATTCTTTACTTTTGGAAGAATTTGGTTTAAAAGTCGTAAGGAAGGGACAAGGAATCTATGTCACTAGACAAGCAATTATTACATGGGAAACATCCAAGGGAGTCCAATGCTATTTTGGCAACCAAACATGGAATGGCATGCCAAATCCAAGCCAAATTCCAATGGCTGCTGAGCTTTTAAAGTTACTACCTACTGTTTTTAGATGAGGGGTTTGGGCAACTTGTTAATATGGGTGTTAAATATGGCGAGGGTTTGGCGAATTCAGATGCGTTGGATCTTCTTGTCACTCGTTGTGTCTATTGATAATGGAGATCAAGTTTCTAAATTTGATTACTGATGGCTGCAAGATGAATACATATGCTTTCTGAAAACTGAAACTATTGGCTTTTATAGTCCCCTTTATATGTGTCTCCTCTCACAGTAGGCTTTGCATGATAGTAGGCTCTGCATGATGTCATATCTATCATGAAAGTAGATGGATAACATAGACAGGGGCAGTTGTCTGACACGAGCAAATCTGATACACTGACACATCTATATAGGTAACATATGTTCAAAGGCATTTTATTAAGTATTAGTTCATATGTGCATAACTATAAGGGCATGTTTGGCAACAATGAAAAATTATTCCATAGAATATTCTTGGGTCCAACATGAGAAATTAGCATAGAGGGAGAGAGACTTGATAGGGTAGGAGTGGAGAGAGCACAAGAAATCCTTAAAAACGGTGGTAACAAATACACTAATTAAAATTGGGGTTTTATTTTTCCTTTTGTAGCGGCTTTTCATGCTCCCATCACTCACACCCTCTCAAGTCTGTGCTCCTCCCACCCGTCTCTTACAACTAACCCCACAAATATTCCATGAAATATTTTTTCATGTTTTCCAAACATGCCCTAAGGGGATGATCTGGTATTAGACACCTATAGCAAAACTTTACTATTGGTGAACCAAATCAACGTCTGATCGAGACTAAATGGTGGTAAGAAATGGACCTTCTAGTCCACCACCTGTCAAAAATCAAATTAAGTGGGGGCTGGCTTCTTACTACCATCTGATATTGGTTGGACGACAACAAAGATAAAAAGTAATGAAGTTCTCCTATTGGTGTCCATCATCAGGTCAAATGGATCATGTTATTTTATTTTCATTTTGAAAACTGATTCTGGTACGCTCGTAGCCACTTGCAGAATTTTTTATTTTATTTTTGTCTGATACAACTTAGGGTTGTATCTAGTAAAAAAAGAGGAAAAAAAAAAGATTTTCCAGTTTGTTGCAGTGTCATCAGTAGCATGAAAGGCATAAATGTTTGTGCATTTTCTTCTAACTGCTTAATTATCTGAACCATGTAAGCCCAGCTCAGAATATGATCTCATATCGGACGTTATTAGAAGAATAGGTCAATCATGATTTCCCTATTGCTGTGTCCATTTGGATTAATTTGATTACCCTGTGAGAAAGAATGTTTCATTTTATTTAAAAAGAATTCGATGTTCCAGATGTGTTGCTGTGGAAGCTGTTTCTGTTTACATTGTATTTATATCCTATGCGACAAGGAGTCTCCTTTTCTTTTGTCCATCATGATTTATAAAACTTCAGTTTATTTCTGTTAATCTGGAATCAGACATTAGTTGATGTGGAAACTGTTTCTTTTTACATAGTATTTATATCCTATGCAACAAGGACCCTTTTTTCCTTCTGACCATCATGATTTATAAAACTTTAGTTTATTTCTGTTAATCTGGAATACAAATATGAACTAATATGCATATACATATAATAATACATCTTTAAATATTATCAATCAATTGTGCTATTTACATGGGTTTCATATTTATTGAATGTATGTCCACCTGTATATGTTGTATTATCATACTTTTATTTTCCAATATTGATGACAGTTTATGGGTTATCATAGACTAAATTTGGAGAGTAGCTCTTTGGATAATCCAGATCTTGGGATTAGAGAAGTACTTCTAGGCCCTGTTCATTTAAGATTGTGGCAATCGATTGTTGGACTCAATCGGTTCTCGCAATAGGTTCTCACAATCTTAAACGGACAGGGCCCTTGAAAGCTTATATTATATTGTGAGATGGTACATGGCGACTTGCTTAGGCCCTGTTTGTTTTGGATTTTGAGTAGCGATTGTGACTTCAAAACTGGTTATTGGACTCAAAATTACATTTAATTTGTTGCTGAAATGGAAAAGTGTTAGCTGATCTAGGCCTTGTTTTGGGCAATCTCCTCCCCTCTCGTAATTTCTCTTTTTCCTTTCAATAGAGTTGTTATTCACTATATTCTTTTCGATATTCTTAATATTATATGTTAATTGGACGTTCATGCTTCACCGGCTTTCTCCGGGTGGGGTGGTTTTGTAGGACACCCAGTTGCTTCCCTCTCTAGGTTGCGTAGCTTTCCTCCCTATTTGAAGTCATTTTCTCAGTAAAATGCTTTAAACTGAGTACCTTGCTTCGTTTCTGTTTTATTTGTTTCTTGAATTTCAGGTTGAGGGAAAGACTATAAAAGCACAGATATGGGATACTGCGGGCCAAGAACGATACAGAGCAATAACTAGCGCCTATTACCGGGGTGCACTTGGGGCACTTCTAGTGTATGATGTGACAAAACCTACAACATTCGAAAATGTCAGCAGGTGGCTCAAGGAGCTGCGAGATCACGCCGACTCCAACATAGTAATAATGCTTATCGGAAACAAAACTGATCTGAAACACCTACGCAGTGTAGCCACTGAGGACTCACAGGGCTTCGCTGAGAAAGAAGGCCTTTCATTTATCGAGACCTCTGCACTCGAAGCAATCAATGTTGAGAAGGCTTTTCAAACAATCCTTGCGGAGATTTATA
This sequence comes from Tasmannia lanceolata, assembly GCF_043159265.1. NCBI lineage: Eukaryota > Viridiplantae > Streptophyta > Magnoliopsida > Canellales > Winteraceae > Tasmannia > Tasmannia lanceolata. The sequence goes on along the minus strand of NW_027518690.1, from coordinate 796,286 downwards.
GGATAATTAGCAAGAAGAATCTCTCGTCGGGGGAGTCTGTTTCTGCCAGTGTAAAAGAAGGGAAAACGATTGCGGTCACTGCATCAGATGCTACAGCAAAGAAGCCTTGTTGCTCAACGTAAAGGTGATTTTGATGTTTTTTTTTTAGAGCTCTAATTTCTAGATTTTATGTACTTGTTTGTGATGGGGATCAATTAGTTAAGCTGTTGTATGAGTTCTTGGATAGGTACTTCATTGTTTTCTTGGATTTCAGTGTATTTGAATCATTTTCTCAGGAATAGATAGGGGTAAATCAGATTTCACAGAAAACCCAGGTAAGAGATGGAAGGAGTTACCATTCAAAAAGAAGAAGAAATGGTAGGAGTTTGCAATCATATTTTGATTCATGTGATTCTATGGTGGATAATAGAGTTGATCTTGGTAAGTGGTGTCAATGGACCCACTTCCGATCCGATCCACCCATGTCTTGGTCATGATCGGATCAGTTATCTGTCGGATCCTTTTCAGAGTTCTTTTTAAATCTTACTTTTTGAGACTCCTTTGTCCTACTTACATTGTTTGTACACAGATCTAGGATGCTCCATCGGATTCTGTAGGCAAGATCTGGGTCTCAATCCAAAATAATCTCGGACCTTAGGATATGGATCCAATGGGTACAGTCGGATCCACATACTGCACCCAAATTCAGTCGGTTGTTAACATTACGATCAATCGGCCCATCTGGGTCCATTGACACCCCTTGATTTTTTGTTTCTTTAAGCATTATTGTTAAGAAAACTCAACTCAACTCAGCCTTTGTCCCAAAGGGTAGGCTAGCTATTTTATTGTTGTTAAGAAAACAAATTTATTTTAATTTTTTGATATGAAAAACAATTTATTTTAATAAGTGCATGTTTTTCTTTATCTACACTCTTTTAATAAGGTGTTAAGGACTGCTATAATTCCCTAGAAGCTACTTACAGCCTATGAATTAAAAAAAACAAAAGTGAGGAGTGCCTTTATCAATACAGCAGATTGTAGATATGATTTTCTTAATATTATAAACAAAAAGAGTGGAGATCCTGGGAGTACACTACAGCCATCGGACCCTGAGATGGTTAGGCCATACGCCAAAATCACCAGCAATTGGATATGATAAATCCACCCCCTTCACCTGGTTTGAAGAAGAACCATCTCGTTCAAACTGCACAATGGTTCATTTTTTTTATTATTGTCTTCTTTTGAAACCAGGCGCATGGCCAGTTCAAGCCGGTTTTATGTACGAAGTTCCAATAAATGCTAATTGAAGAAGGGGACTGAGATATATTGTGATAATGGCACAACTCACTTTGTTGTATACATTTTTAAATAGATTTTAACGGCTGTTACAATACTCAATATGGAATCTAACATCCAATCAGAAAAGTCTAAAACAGATTAGTGCCATTATCAAAATATATATCATCCCCCCTACACAGATGTGTTCAAGCTGCCACTTTTTTTATTTCACGCATCGGGTTATCCCGGGGGATTCAAACTCGCAGTTAATGGGAGAGAATACCCATGATTTTATGCCAAAGAGCCACACCGGTACGGGTTAGCCTACGAAACTGCCCAACATGAGGTGGTAATGACACCCACTAAAATAATCTCTATCAGCAAAAATGGACGGCTTTGATTGTTCCTAAATACAGGCAATTGTACAAAATAAGAGGCCACCTCATTGTAACACAATACAGCACAGTGGCATCCTACCTTTGATTCAAGCTCTCAGATGAACGGTTCAGATTTTCAACAAAGGTAGCGGGGTCCACCACATTGTATTACAACGACAGATTCATCAAAGGTAGCAGGTCCACTACATTGTATTACAACGGCGTCGGACCCTATTTCAGGGGTGAAAAAAATCATCTCCCTAAATTGATTGAACTAAAAACATAAGGTCACAAGAGTGAATGCCAACATGCAATGTACCAAGTCACATGCATAGAAAATCAGAGTTATCTAAATTCGAACATCGAGCAACACATGGTTTAGTCTCAACTCTCAAAGTAAAGCCTCTAAAGCGGTTAAAAATAGAAACAGGAGAGTGAGGCCATAACATAGTTAGCGGGTGAATGAGGGATATGAGTCCTAGACATCAAAATCAGTACCTGGGCTTCTTGTTGTAATCATAGACCTGAGAATGCTGTTGTTGCTGCTGGTAGTACCCGTCCGCTAAAACTGGTTGCTGATAAGAAGCCGGGGGTGGCTGAGAATAGGCTGATGCCGGAGGCTGAGAATAGGACACCGGCATTGTTTGTTGGTACGCCGGGCTTTGGTATGAAGATGGCTGTTGGTACCCAGTAGTAGGATAGCTGCCATATGAAGTTTGCTGCTGCAAGAAAAGAAGAGCTTGATAACAAATTCATTCCTAACTGGATCTACATTGTATGTATGCATGGAGCATGTCTGTATAGAAGCAGGATAATTCCTAGTCCTGTGGCATGTGGGTTTTTCCTGTTGGTGCATGGATTTGGCCTACAGTGAATTTTAACTGAGATATAGATGTACCATGTTTTTTTTTTAAATGGGTATAAATGTACCGTGTGTATTTGATTTTCTTCAGTATTTCTTGTTTTCTCCGCTTCTTGGAAGTATGCATGGATGTCATAATTATGAAACACCACTTTTTCTATCTTTCATGATTTTACACATTCTTCATTTCCTTATTGAATTTTAGATGGGCCCCACTTCAATGTATGACAGTTTAACAGAGACGGTTTCAAGTCATAGGGGCAAATATTGTGTTTTCTTTGAGTTTTACACTAGCCCCTTTCAGTGAATCATAATAAAAGGGGGTTAATCCACTCAGAGACACTATGCATGCCACTAATGTCACGGGTCTTCATTTTTTTCCAGGGTTGGCAACAAACTATGTAGCGCCCTAACATACCGTATGCAAAGCCAAAATGCTCTAACGCAAAGGCCCTGAAGGCCCTACATGCTTGACACCTCTTAATTCGTCATATATGTTGACGAATTACAAGCAACTCGAGCCCACTCGTACAACTAGTTTGCCCTTGTCGTGCACCACTTTAAGCCCACTTCTTGTGATCTGCCTGCACCACGAGTATACCAAACACAAGACCAACTAGACCTGTGCAAATTTGTCCAAGTACGAGGCATGCCCATGCCACAAAAATTCGCCAAGTCTAAAGACCGGTCTGTCCAAGGCAGACCGATGCCATGAACCCATCCACCGGAGCAAAATTCCTGCAGGGCAGCTAAAGCCAACTGGAGATGAGGTAGCCGCTCTCCACAATGCCAAATCCTCTGACTATGGCGCTCAAGGTACACAGTTACATAGATACAGTTCGCAAGATTGCAGCACAAGTTCATACATACTCCTCTGTTGTGCGGATGCCTTGTATTCTGGTATTATACAGGACCCTGACGGACTAATGTGTGTGACACACACGCGATTAGGTTTTTCGGATTCTTCACTGAAGGGTATTTCGGTAAATCCCTCCATGTAGTGGTGTTGATATATAAGCCACATGTTAGGGTTACGGGAATAGGTTTTTCTTTTGTGTTTTCTTGGCCAAGAAGAAGAGGGTTTGTAACCCTCGACCGAAATAGTGGAAAATCTTCCCCCCGTGGACGTAGGGAGTGCCAAACCACGTAAATCTTGTGTGATTGTGTGATTGTGTTTCTTTGCATCGTTCTTTTGGTATTTTGTTGCACATAGTGGTTGATTCTTGTCGAGAAGGTATTTCTCGGTTTTTCTACATGCTCGGATAGTTGAAACCCACCAAGGTATTAGACAACTTGTGCTACATCCCACCAAGGTTTTTCCATCCCCACCGAAACCAAAATGCTTAAACCAAAATCGTAAGTGTAATAGTCATATACTATATTAGTATGTATTATACAATATATTTATAATAAGTGAATGCAAAATGTGGTGCATGCATTATTTACAAATATTTATATGACAAGCGTGATACGGAAACGAAATTAGCATGTTGGGCTTTACAAATATAATTGTTTGACAATCGTAATAGTCATATACTAGCATTTCCTGAAGTTTCATCTTTAAATTCTATCATTTGCATATGTTTTCATACGTTTCCTTCGTTTCAAGATTTCCACAGAAATTTCCACAGAAACCAATACGTTTCCGTTTCCGTGGCGACCGAAACCGAAACCAAAATTTAAAACCTTGGTTTGGAGTTTTTAAGGATATGTTTCAGAGTTAGGTTAGTTCTTAGATCAAGGGCTGAGATTTAATCAGGGTTTTCAGGTAGTTATGGAGGTACATATATGTTCTTGTTGATATGTTTTTACGATTTTCTTTTGCTGGAATTTAGTCGGTTTTTGGCTAGAATTTTCATGGTTTTGTTGATTTAAATTTTAAAGTGCTAATGCAAAATATAATAATTCTAATCATATTCTACACTGATGGCGATCTATTTTATATTGCTTACTCAATTTCTAGTGATCTTGGGGTTGGCTACATCATAAACCACAAAGATTTGTGGCCCCACTTTTCTTAGTAAAATTCAAAGGTTCCTTGATATAATTTATTTATGAAAAGAAGAGGGTAATTCTTACCGGATTTTGCTGTGCTGCCACATTCATACCATCATATGTCCGCTTCTGTCCTACATCAACAGCCACACCTCCAGAACCAGTAGCAGCACTTACAAGAGATTGCTACAAATCCATAAAAAGATAAACAAGATTGAAATCCTTGATAAATGCAGAACTTAAAAGATAGAATCATTCCAAAAAAAAGTGCTCAAAAGATAGAACTATATGATTTGCTAAAGCTGATGAAATTTGACAAGTCCATAGATCTTATGATATATTTTAACCCAACACTGACAAGGAAAGCGACTGTTTGAACAAATCTAAGGCCAAGAAAAGAGGGATTTGCCAATATAACAAGGTAAGATAAAAGATATACAAAAAATACACTAAAGTGCCAAACCGCTTCTGTTTAAACATAAAAGACAACACAATCAGTTCGTCAAATGCCATAGAAATGCTTCCAAAAATCAGAAACTCATAGCATTTGTTTTGGGTTTTTTTTTTTTTTTTTAAATGAATCTCATAGCATTTAGTTATCAAGAAAAAAAAAAGAGGATTGAGTTTAAAACAAATGGAAAGCAAAAAACAGTGAAAATTATTAGTTTCCTAGATAACTCAGAACTTGGCCTCGCACCGGTTGACAAACATTCTGACTTGACAACATACACTCTAGTAGAATTTGACCCGGTAAAATTAAAATATAATAATAAGAGACCATAAGAGAGAGAAAATATGATGTAAAATAACAAGACAGAAAAAAGAAGGGAAATAATAATATGCATTCCACCCTTTATTTAACACATTCCTATGAGCTAGTAAAGGCTGCTAGACATTCCTAAAGAATCGAAAACCTTTCCAAGCATCTATAAATAGTAAACAACAAAGCCAAACACCAAGCTTGTGTATTTCATCCAAATATAGGACCGATACCTCAGGGTAAGTCTGCAGGGGTTGTTGTTGTTGTGTTTGTGAATAATTTGACTGCATATCGAGATTTTATGAATCAGACAAGGAAAAAAATTTAATTCAACTTAAACAAACATTATTCAATCTAATAAAAAGAGGATCAAGAATGAGTGCATACTGCACCCATAGGGATTAGTCCCACCCTAAAATGGGGTGGGGATACCCTATGTCATCAAAGAAGAAGAAGAAGAAGAATGAGTGCATACTGTCTGTTGTTGGTATGCAGCTTGATTTGCATAGTATGCAGCCCATTGAGCTTCTGTGCCCTGAGATTGAGTCCCCGCAGTTGGTGCAGTGAACTGTGAACCCCCAACAGCAACTTGAGCAGTTTGCTATTACATCGTTACAAAATCAACAGATGCATAAACCCATATTAGTTTCTTGTATAGGCTAGAGTATCATAAAAAACACAAAAAAATTGCAATTCACTAATGACATACGATAGCAATACTCGTACTGATACTATATGGGTATTTCCAAATGTATTATCCACTCCCATCTTCTATGTTAAATCCAGTTAAACTATATGATATTTTATAAACAAATTTCGTATCATATCTCATGGAATAGGATACGAATATCATAGTTTTAAATTTCAACCGAAATCCAAAATTTCGACAGAAATAATTAGGTTTCGGTCAAAACCGAAGCAGAAAGTACATTGAATCAGATTTTTACATTATTTCCCCATAATCCGAAATTTCGTTTTTCACCCTTATTTACGAAATTTCTACCAAATTGTTAAAGATTTCCACCAAAATTACAGAAAATTCCACTGAAATGGCCGAAATTTCCACCATAATTTTATACATTTCAGTAGAAATTTTTTTTAAAACAAATTTTTTGTCAAAGTTTTACACGATTTCGGCCAAAATTTCCACCCAAACCGACATTTATAACCCTGAGTAATACCCGTATGTGTCCTGCAATTTGGAAAACACAGTCTTATCTCGGTTGCCATGATGCAACCATAGCTGGCTATCTAGCTGGATGTGCGTCTGAAAAAACAGCATTTTAAAGAATGAAGAGTACTTGCCACATGGCACAAACCTGTTGCTGGTAATAAGAACCCAAAGCCTGCGGTTGCATACCACCTTGAGCAGCAGGTGGATATGATGTGCTGGAAATCGAAACAGGAGCAACTGGGGTTGTTGTTTGCACAATGTGTTCCATGTTCTGCCCCTTTGCATATTGAATTGCGTATGTTGATTGACCATAGGATGGTTCAGGTTGGGTTGGCATGGCAACTTGTTGGTATTGTTGGGCAGTGTTTGGAATCGAAGGAATTCCAGAAGGTTGACTGTATTCTGGTGCAGGTGTTTGACCATATGATTGGTTGTACTGCTGCGAGTATTGTTGGTTGGAGCTGTACGACTGGAAGTAATCCCACGAGATCAATGATATCAGCTCTCAGCAAGTGAAAAACATTCGAATAAAATGTAATAGATGAGACCCAATCAAACTTAAGGAAAATAATGAAGAACAGAGGATCTCTCTCTCTCTCTCTCTCTCTCTCTCTCTCTCTCTCTCTCTCTCTCTCTCTCTCTCACTCACACACACACACACGTGCGTGGTGGTGCTGGTGGTGGGGTTGGGGTGCACTGAGTCCTTTACAGATATTGCATGTCTTTATATTATTTATCATAGGGTTTGGTGACTATTTTTGAAGTATATATACAAAAAAATATCAAGCATAAAACCAAATAAGAGGATTTTTCATATTAACTTTCGAGTAATAATCTTCTACTGCAGCTATAGATGAGTAGAAAATAGCAAAGCTTATAAATATTAGTAAAGAACATATTCACCGCTAAGAAACAAACTGAATTTTCCTTTCTCAATTTTTTTCTGAAACGGTAACAGTTCTTTATTAAAAAATAAAACACAAATTATGCAAGTCGAGATTGCCCCGACAATAACCCATATGCCGCTCCTCCTCTAGTGTGGGAGGAATGACATCAAAAAAGAAAGATTAAGTTCCCTACATGCATCCACTATTTTTTATTCTTTGAATGATAGAATATTTTATTAACAGAAATCATGAGGAACCCAGCCAATCAGATTCGCTATTTGATTAATAATATTAGCAAGTCTCCATGGACCCATGCTCCTCCAAGAAGCCCAGAAAATTGCATTCATAGTCACCTTCAACCCACAGTCTTCCTTGAGATCCTTATTAAAATATTCATAGCCCGGTTTGGTAAGAAACATTTTTGCCGATAGCATTGGGAAATTTTTAATTTTTGTTTCCTTATCAGTGGGAAAACCCATATATCAATATTAAGAGGTGACATTCATAACTATCTTAGCACATTGACATGCATACTAGTGCAGAACAGGATTATTTGGTAAATCCGATTTTTCTCTGCTGGTAAATCAGATTTTTCTGTCAAAATGAAAACTGTAACTCCTTCACATTGAACATGAAATCAAGAAAGAAAATGGTTCGCAGAAGTACATGTTTCTTATTGTTTCCATGGGACCAAATATTTAGTTCCTATGGTTACACTTACCTAAATCTTATGCTTAGGGTTTGAGTACCCACTTCAGACTTCATAATCTCACAGTCCTACAGACTTGACACCCTAAAATAGACTGGACTGTCGGTCAGCCATTCCTGTCTTATTTCTTGTCGATTCTGGTCACTAAGAATTTATTATTGAACATATCTTACTGAATAATGAACTTCTATCAAGAACAAAATACTTTGGCTTTTTAATATAAAAAACACAACGTACTAACAGACATCTCGTGCACACATAGCACATATTATGATAAAGTAACCATTTGATGCTACGCAGACACACGCAGGTGCGAGCACACTCAAACACGCATATCTAATAGAATGGAATTATGACTAGAACTTTGTTCAATTGTTCAAAAAATAAAATAGAGAACTGTGTTTTTTAAAATGGGAAATACATTTCTAAGACACAAGAAGGTGGACAACATATTTTCAGTTACTTTTGAAAATGACTTCCATTTTGGCTCAGGTTTCATAGAAATGATAGGTAATCTTTGAAGAAAAGCTGGTATATAGAAACCCAAAAGAAAAGAAAAACAGAACATCACTATATCCATGATGGGGAAAAAAACTATATCCATGATGCAACTGAAAGTGAACTTTTTTAAATGCGTCACATATTGTAAACATTTCAATAGACTTCTCTATGGAAGCAATTTTTTTATTTTTAAGCCCAATGAAAGGAACAAGAAACCTTCCCGAACCCCATGGAATTTGGAAGCTCTTTAGTAAAGAAGAAAGGAACCATAAAACAGGCAAAAAAAATATATATATATATATATATATATATATATATATATATGTGTGTGTGTGTGTGTGTGTGTGTGTGTATCCAAGTCCACCGTGATATCCAGAGAACATGTACTGGAGTATACACCACATTTGCAGATTCATTTCGTGTGGCAGAGAAAAGTCACATGCTAGACTCTGGATTGGGCAGAGAATTTTCAAGAGAATGCCATAGAATCTTATCATATAAACAAAACTGAATTTAAAGTTTTCACTAACCTGTTCTTGTGTTGAACCGTGTTGTTGATAGTGACCAGTGCTCTGAGCATACTGAAACAAATAAAGTCATTCATGACGGAAAAAAATGAGAGAGACGAAGAATGTGAGTAAAGTTAAAAAAAAATAGAGTATCGACAATGACAAAATAACTAAGGGTATGGGGCATGGTGTACCTGCTGAGATGGTTGGTGTTGATATGGCTGACTGCTGTAGCTTTCAGGTGCTCGGGCAGGGTACTGAGAATGCTGCTCAGGGGGCTGAATGCAAATGATATTCAAGAATATTAAAATGAAATTGTTCAATAGACTTAGGGGCTGTTTGGACTTTGGAAACATGGATTCTAGAATCCAGGTTTTAGTTTGGAACTGGTGTAAAATTCTGGATTTTACAATCCATTATCCTGGATTTTAAGTAAGAAATCCAGGTTTTAGAAATTTCTCCCCCATCCTAATCCTAAGATTTCTAAAACCTGGAAACGGGACGATATTCTCCTACTCTCTCACTCAACGGAAAGAAGGGTGAGAAATCAGAAAACGACGGGCAGTCTCCTTTTCTCGTCTCCCATCCAGGATTTTGAGGAAATCCAAGATTCTAAAATCCGTGTATCCAAACAGCCCCTTGAGGAATATAAATTCTTGGTTTCAGCAAGCAATCTGCAACCTGATATTGAGAGTGCATGGCTAATGATTGCTGGGTTTGATGTTGATACGTCTGTTGAGGCGGGTGATAGGATTGCTGCTGGATTTGTTTCTGAGGTTGATGCTGATAGGACTGTTGTGGAAGGTGCTGATATGATTGATGGTATGGATACTGTATCTGTGCTTGCTTGGACTGGTCAAGACTCGAATGTTGATGCGCTTGATTGTAGTAATCCTGCAGCATTTTTCATGTTTAAAAGGTGAACTGCTTCATCTAATATAAAGTAGAATCACAAGAATGGGTAGCAAACTAGCAATATAGTGTGTAGCACTAGTGCCAATTGGCAAACACCAATAAGTTATCTATAAAAACTTTTTCAGTGATAAATTGATGGTGTGAATTTCAAAAAGTCAGAAGAGTTTCGAGATGAGAACATATAAATAATCCATCGAAGAAATCAAGAATCGGACACCAAATAATATCACTATTGAACTCAGCTCAAAATTCTGCTTTAGCCATTCATTTAGTTTTACCTTTTTTTTTTATGGTTGGTTTAGTTTCACCTTATCTTTTGTCACTTTCAGATCTATACATATACACGCTTAGGAAACATACTTCCAAAATTTACATTTCCATTTTAAGTGGGTGATTTGACGGGGTTCCAGATCCAAGTACAACTTTTCATCTACATAAAATATTGTATCTACGTGAGTTCATACACAGGACACTGGAATAATTTAACGGTTTAACCAACCCTTCTGTCCACTTTTTCAACTAAATCCAACATTATCAAGAAAATAAATAAATCCACCAACCACATTAAAAAATGCTTAGATAAATCCAACAACCATCATTCCATTGTTGTTAATAAGTTCATAGAATCAATAAAAAAATATTCGAGTAATTACATAAAGATTGGATCTAGATGAGAAAAGATTACTGAAGGCAGTATATAGCTCAGTTAGAGAAATCAAGCTAGTTGTATCATAGATACTTCTGAAAATGAAATGACAGAAATGGCCCAGTATCCCTCTTTAATTGTACCTTTTCACTGTTCTGTGTCTTTTCTTTCTCCTGAACCACTGGTTTCAAGTTTTGACCTCAGTTTCTGGCTTTCTGCATCTATGTCATTTAGTCTATGGACACTATAGTCTATCCTTCGTGAAGACTCATGCTCAATAATATGTATCCTTAAATTTTATTCCTGTTATAATTTAAACCCTACGATGATGCTTAAAACAGAGTACTGCTCAACGAATGCTAAACACTAGTGGGCAAAAATGACAATCATATAGCAGAAGATCAACATATGACCATTACCTAAAGCTGATCTTTTTTAATCAGTACCGGTTGCAAACACTTTGGTTTGGCAATGAAATCGCTTGAGTCAGTACCTCATAAAAATGGGGCCCAACGATCATTACAAAAATATTAAATATTTTCCTTTTCCTATTTGAGACCTATTTTTATATGGAGTCTATTTAAAGTTTTTACTTTAATTGTTTCGTCAATTAAGAGTCCATGTCTCATGTAAATAAGAGCCCATGCTAAAGTTGTCAAGAGTTCCAGTTGGTCTCAGTCCAAGGGTCTATATATGTAATGCCTTTGGCCCCCTTTTATGGAGATTATGACATATTGAATAAATATTGTGCCTGCTCTGTAGCTATGGATATGATATCCTTAGATCTGGTATGATGCCTTAATCATCCTAAAGTGAGATGCCCTAGGAACCCCTTGTTGGGAGGCCATGGGCTTGGGTTAGTGTGACTCCAACCTTACTATCTATCTTCTTATCTAGAAAGTATCAGCCTTGACTGTCATCTACCATTCTCCATCTCAAGATCTATCCTATCTACAGTTTATGTTGTATCTTTAATTTTAATGCACAGATGGATTATCTGACTCATTTGGTCACACTTGAACAGACTTATCTCAAGATCTAACAGATGGATCCGGATATACGGCTGGTATTCTCTTGGGAATTACAATGAACGGACCCAAATGCTGAAGATAACGAATATGTAGGCAACACATTCTGCTTGTGAAATTACAATGGAGAAAAAAATGATTAGGTGAGTCCTCTCTGTCATGATGGTTCTCTAAACTAGTGTTTAAAAACACGGATGCGGCGCAGAACGCAGCCAAAGAAAATCCTAGTCGACTCGGAACAATCTGGTCAAGTACTCGGTTGACGCAGTCATAATTTGGGAGAGTCAAGGGAGTTTTTATTGACTCTCTAGGGCAAACGTGTGTGGATGAAGCGCAACGCGGAACATGGCCAAGGTAAAAGGGAGTCGACTCAGGGGAGTCAATGCGGACGCGAGGGAGTTTTAAAACTATGCTCTGAACTTCTAAAGAGCATCCCTTTCTTCGCCTGATCTCCATAGCCACTTAGCAAGGAGAGCCACGTTCAAGATTCTTACATTACCAATCACAAGACCCCTTCCTTGGTTCACAAACATTCTTCCCATTCATTAAGTGTTTCAGAGTCTTACATTCCTCCTTCCCTTCCCAAAAGAAGTGACGTTGAAGCTTTGCAATCTTCTTAGCCACCATTTTTGGGATCTTAAAAAGGGACACGAAGTAGGTCAAGAGATTGGATTGGGTCCAATCAATCTTAATTAACGTAATTCCTCCTCCGAAAGATAAGTAGGACTTCTTCCAATCAGCCAGTTTCCTTTCAATCCTCTCGGCACTCAAGAACCATGTCCCACAAAGCTTTAGTGGGGATGCCAATGCCAATGCCGAGGGAGCCCAAGATAGCTAAGTGGAAGCTCGCCAACTCCTACACTCCCCCTTCCTCTGTGCTAACTCCCACTACGAAACTTTTCACACCATGACACCATTTACTCTCAACACCTCTTCAAACCACAATACAATACTCCTAACATAAAAAAAACAGAGTGGGATAATCTTAATGACTTTTAAGGATGATTCTAGTAACCCCCCCACGCCCTCTTTTCCTCCCAAATCCACACAAGGCGACACCATCAAAAAAGTGTAGAGAGAGAGAGAGAGGGAGGAGGAGGAGGAGAGTTATGCCCTTGTCTCAATTCTCTCGTTCTTTTAAAGTACCCAACAGGCATCCCAATCAAAATTGAAAATGTGGAGAAGAGATACAGCCTATCATCCACTAATGTGTTTGTGTTATTCATTAATTCAAACCTTGTTCGGTTAAGGGCAAGATTCCACAGTTGTGTTCTTTGCATCCTAGTTTGGTAAGCTACTTTAACTAGTGCTTGCACCTTACTGAGGTTTTTGTATGGTTTTCATCATTCAAAAGAGTATTTTCATTAATCTAAAAAAACAGGGTCTTCTGGTGATCTTGCTCCCACGGTTCCAACTTAGCATTTTCCGTTCAAGTTTGCATTCCCTATAAAACCATAAGACTACACTCACCACCTTAGATTACTCTGCAAAAAAACTCAGTAGATTCCTTTCTCAAGAAAATTGCTCTGCAATTCCTTGGTTTACATAATCTACTGCGTTTGTTTGAATCAGGGTGAACAAACTTGCATTCCACTTCATATCGTACAATTGACAAATGACAACTAAGCCCCTTGGCATCAAATTAGGTAACAACATATAAACCATCAACAACCACAATCGCTTATTTATGCAATTTCGTCGGTTGATAAAATACTTCTTATACTGATAAGTGTAATTTGTTCTTACTTAAAACCACCCAACCACAGTGATTAAGCTTAGAAGTGCAAATTACCTGTGATCTAATTTTTCTATGCAATTTCGTCGGTTGATAAAATACTTCTTATACTGATAAGTGTAATTTGTTCTTACTTAAAACCACCCAACCACAGTGATTAAGCTTAGAAGTGCAAATTACCAGTGATCTAATTTTTCCATCATCTTCATATGCTTTGGCTTGTGACGTCACCTGCAATCCAATGGAGAGTGTGATCCTCAGTATAGAGTGGAAAGTGATGCAGTTAATCCATAAAATGTACTTTAAACTTGAACCTACCTGTGTATTCACTCCTGAATTCATCAATTGAGAGTAAGACCCTACAAAAGATGAAATACCACCAAGGCATCAGCATTTCTTATACAGTAAGTACCATGGTTTTAAATTTTGGCTGAAATCCGAAATTTAAGTCCGAAATTTCTGATCAGTTTGGACCGAAATCTGTAAATTTTGGATTTTGGGTTTGATTTCAGCAATTTGGTCATTTTGTCCCAAAATTTTTAAAAATTTCAGCCGAATTGACAGAATTTTTTTAAAAAAAAATCAGTTTCGGTCGTGCAAACACAATCATAGATTTTTTTTAAAAACCTGGTGCAGAATTTACCATTATTGGCAAAATGGGGCACTGGACCATATCCCCCACTGACTGGCATTCCTTGCCTTGGGGGAACATTACTATCTAGAGAAGGTGGCTGTCCCATCATACCCATCCTAGGTGCACCAGAAACAAATGGGTCTGATCCCCTTCCAATGGCATTCTGTTCATGAGCTCTCGGACCCAAAGGAGCTCCGTGAATGAATTGCTGCATAAACAACTATTAATAATCCATCCATGAAAAACACTGGCTCATGGAAAACTAAGACCATTTTATAGACCAAATGTTTCAACCTTAACATACTACAAAATAAAAGTATAGTACCGATTCTAATCGCATCCCAGGCATTCCTGATCGTCCTGCTCCTATTAAGTGATTTCCTCCATAAGGCATATACATTCTTCCTCTGGATATATGTGATTGCATGGCTGTGAGATGGAAAACATTTACAAAAGGACCATTTAAATTCAATGAAAAACCTATAAATCCCCAAAAGAGGGAGAGGGAGAGGGAGAGGGGGAGGGGGAGGGGGCACCTGGAATTGCACCTCTACCTGTGGCACCAAATGCTGAAGGTGGGCCTTGACTTGCAAGACGTTGTTTGTATGACTGCAATTCAAAGGACTTTGTCAACATATATGGTGACATGTTCGAATATCCTAGGTCAAAGAACTACCTTTATAGCCTTAAAATTACAAGCCATCGCTCCATAAAACCATGACCAGTAAAAAGCAAGCTACAAACACAAGAAAATGTAGCCAGTATTTAATTTAAAAATACCTGGGCTGATTTACCAGGACTTGCAAAGCTAATACGTAGGTTAAGCCCTCCGTAATCACGACCATCCAATGCTTCTCGAGCTGAGAAAACCAAAGATTTATGAGGACAATTGATTTCAAATGCCAAAGAATAATTAAGTCAGCTTCAAGTGGGATTTATGGAACTAACCCTTATCAGCATCGGCAGAAAAAAAGAAATCTATGAAAGCAAATCCTCGTGAAACCCCATTGACTCCAATAGCCAAGTAGAGATCTTTAACCTTTCCATACTGCCCAAAAAGTGTCCTCAAAGAGTCTTCAACCTGTTATAGTATGAGGTTCATAATCAGTGCCCACAAAGTAAAACACGGTAAATATATTTTAAAAAAATCTTACATTTACCATCTGCTTAGTTATGCGATCAACAAACAACACGGAAGAGAAAATATCCTTGATACTTTTACAATCTGACCACTCAACACGTAGAAGACGCCCATCCATGGGAACTGCGTTCATTGATGTCTTCGCAGCTATTGCCTGAAGGAATTCAAAATTTATTGCATGCTCAAGCATGAAAAACAAAAAAAAACAAAAAATCAAGCAGAAGAACATGAGAGAAGCAATGCAAAATAATCAAACAAACCTGAGATTTTAGACTATATTCGACAAATCCATAACACTTACTTTTCCCAGCGGAATTTCTTAAAACCTGAAAACCCAGTTCAATGTTAGCCCAAAAGTAACACAGAAAAAAATCTTATAAAAAAATTGGAATTAGTCCCACCCTAAAATGGGGTGGGGATAGCCTATGTCATCAAAAAAAGAAAAAAGAAAAAGAAAAAAGCAACACGGAGAACTATTGTCAGATAATATTATCACAGAATAACTTACAAAAGCTCGTTCAACCCTGCCATGTGGTTCAAACATATTTTTCAGCTCACTATCATCAATATTAGGAGTGAGGTTCCCAACAAAGAGCAGTGACTCTGTCTTGAATGGCTCAAAACGCAATGTGCGATCGCCCAAATGTGAATTTTGCAATTTCTCTTGAATTCTGGAAACTAGCATATCCTCTCCAGGTGAAGAATCAAGTCGTACAATTGCAGCATCCCTCTTATCATTTTCAAATGCAATGCTTGATACAGTTCCATGACCATCAAATACAGATAAAAGCTCCTGCACGTGTAAAAAAATACATTAAATAAGGATTCAATTTTCAGAGCAAATAGCATGCTACCGAAATAATATAGAATATATCCACAGAAAAGTGCAAAAATGTTGCAGGAAATAATACGAGACAAAAACACGCTTTGTTGAATTTACGATAAATTGGTAAGGCAAAGAATCAGGAAACAATCAGAAATAATAATCACAGAATGAAGCAACATATAACAAATAGATAGTAACCAGCGGCAATGGAAAAATTTCAACACATCATATGAATTTCCAATTCAGATCTTACAATATTATATCTGATAGTTGCTCTTATCTCAATAACAACATTTAGCCACTCACATTAAACAAGGATAATCAGCTAGGAACAGAGATAAACTGGACCCTGAGTTGTGCATCGGAATGCAATAAGCTCACACATGCCACAGCGGTTTCGCAACAGTACTAATTTAGTAGAAATGTCACTTATGTCCTGTAACATGGGGCAAATATACCTACATAATGCGTGTCAAAATGAAAATAAATCCTTTTCAATCCAGAACTGATGAAACTCGCCCAAGAATTTTAATGAAAGGGTTCCAAAATAAACTCTATAACCTCAAAATATTCCAAAAGGAACATGGATTTTCTGAATCACAAGATATGCGGGTAACAGAGGTCTGATTTTAACTTAAGATAGTGTGGCCCATGATATATGATTTGCAAAAATGATTATAATAGTAGATTTCCTGCACACAAGGCAGCAGAATAAAACTATAAAAGCAAAGAAGTGTCTCAAGCATGCAGGCCATAAGATTCATAAACCAGAGGCAGGTGCTTGGCTCGACAATGGCAGGAAATAGAATGCTACAAACTTGGGTAGTACTCCCTGTGGTTTTGTATCGCAGTGAATACGAAAACTGACAGAAGATTGCCGTACAAATTTAGCGATGTATTTGGTAATTTTCAGGAAACCACCGAAGTTTTTGTATGATTCGATTGGAACATAAAAATGTGTAAAACATAAAAGCATGACTTTGGATATTGTTTTTCTGTTTCCATTTCTTCTTCTTTTTTAATGATAAAGAAAGAAAATATGTTGTTTTTCATGTCAAAGTGACAACCATCAACATTGATTGCACAATGCCGGATAACAATCCAGTCTCATAAAACTCCAGTAAGATATAAAAAACGATTAAAGCAGAAAGTCCAAGTAGAAAAAAGTTATCATAACATCACTAATGAATGGCGGTAAAAAGATTTGATTTGGATAAAAAGATTTGACTCCAATGTGTATGCACCTTGGAGTGGGTTGGTTATAGATGGCACCTGAGAGACGCCTTAAGCAGGAAAGCACTACGAGCAAAGTTTAGGGTGCCAAAGATGTTCATGGTATAGTCTACCATTGATCAGCCACAGGCATTTAACATGAGGGGGAGAAGGAACAGAAAATGCCACAGAAGGAAACACATGAAACAAAATAAATGTAAGAAAATTTTAAAAAAATTGAATGCCCTTCCAGTGCTAGGAATGTCATACAAATATTGCGAGGAATGTCTTATACAAATATGTTATGGTAGACATCAGTATTAAGTCATGGGATTTCCCTTTCAGTGGGTGAGATACTCTATTTGGTGCTTACTAAAAGAAAGTCCATAGCATACTTTTGGCAGCAGCTGCTCGATGAAAAATATGAAATATGAGATTCCACATATATCCAGTAGAAACATTTTAACCAAATTAAAAATAAAGTAAAAAGAGCATCACAAGCCATCCGTACACAATAAACAACTGATCGACAACCAATCGTCAAGTGAAAAAAGAACTTTATTATTTAACCACCAGAAACATATTATTTAAAGTTGGACATACTCAGATCAGCATTTTAATCAACATTATAGCAACACTCGATTCAAAATAGATATAAAACAAAAAAGAGCAGACATTTATAAGTACAAAAAAAAAGGCATCTGCATTAAAAGAAATAAAAAAGCTACATTTAGATTGTTTAAGGTACCCTTGATGATGAAGAAAAATAACTTAATCGAGAAAATATTGCTTTCATAAGTCATAACCTATTAGAGCTGGGTTTTCTCAAATCTACTGTGCCCTAATCCATCTCAGTGAATCCACTAATTTTACCTGAGGAGTAAATCCAAGATGTAGATTCTTACAAGTCAGGCACCGCCGTGATTTTGGTTCCCTTGACAGAAGATAGCAAAATCAAAAGCACCCGCTTTCTATCCCATTTGTCACAAACTGGCTGCAGTATCAGCAAACAACAAATTTATCGGTACATATGTGGTCGTGTACCATGAGGGTCAGTCCAAACTTCAAACCAGCAAAAGAGGTATAAGATATTCTAAATCACTCCAGAGGTTTATAAGATATTCTAAATCACTCCAGAGGTTTCGTGAAGGCATAGATTCCATGGCATAAAAAGAGCAGATGCGGGAGGGTTTGTGTCAAGAAATTCTCTATCGCCAATACCATGCAACAAAAGGATTAATGAAACCCATAAGGTGGTAGTGAAAGTTGTTCTTATTCTATTATCATAAAAAGAGCTATTAATGAAGGTTTAAAAGTTCTCAAAATGTGAACCACCTGAGAGATTCATTGGAGGTAGAATTCAAAGTGTACCAAGAAAAGACAGTGGATGCTTGTGTTGGAATATCTCTCTTGCTGTCCAATGCAACATGGGTCACCCAAATTCTGAGTTGGTGATGGCATTAAAATTTTCTTAGTGTTATAGTACGTGAAGATCTCCCAGATGAAATTCAAAATTTATAAATCATTATGAGGACAAACCAGTTACCATTCAAAAAAAAATGAGGACAAACCAGTAGTTTGGGATGGGAATAGTCTCAATAGATTCAAACGGTATGATGACATAGACCTTGCTCAAACCGAAACAATCTCTAATTTCTGTGCAACAAATCATTCAAATATTTAATGAGGTAATTTTTTTTCTTGTTGTATAGTTAAACTGAAAAAATGAGAGCCGATATATGAGCATACAACCCGAAAAGTTATCTAGCACTGAAACCTTTTTGAATATCTAGCTTGAGGTAAATACATCTAAATAATAGTTTAGTTACTCCCCCGTCAGCAAGATAAAAGAACTACAACCAATTACCATTTATTGTAATTAATCCATCATATCTAGAGAGCATCACCCCGGAAACCTGAAAATACTTAAATGAAAAAATAACTTTAAGATTCAAATAAAAAAAACCTTTCATTTTCATGTTGCAGTCCTTACTCTTCCCATTTAAGATCTCAAGTACCCATCAACGAAATGTGAAACAATGATAAGCATCAAACGTTTAAAATCAAGTGGGCGTTCCATTGATTACTTTAACCTCCTATTCTCAACAAACCAGGATGCAATTAACAAACAACAATGATGACAAACATTTTATTTGATGGTTGAACTGTACTTACAAAGTAATGATCCAACCTTCAGTGAACCATACACAACTCCTGCCCTTCTATCTTTGCCAACTCCTTGATCCCGGTGCACGGCACATGGAACTTCCATTACACAAATCCAGAATAAGCGATGTTCTTCAGATATCGTTTACAGCAACTTGAAAATTTTGAATCACATCATTTTATTTCAAAACCTAGTATTTAGAAATGCACTCAAATATATCCACTAGTAGCTTTGTTAATAAAACATCAGCAAACACATGCGTCTACTACATGTATAAATCAACTGCTACCTAAAAAATTTGCTCAAAAGAATGAAAATGCTATATCATATTTTACTTATTATGTTTTTAGTGGTCACTAGACTTTATTTAGAAAAAAAAAGAGAGAGAACTAAAGTGGGTGTCGATAAAAGAGAATTAAAGTGGGTGTAGAGCTTGCTCTATAGCCATGACCAGCCTTGTGAAAGCCTGTCTAGCTGCTGAGTTGGCCAACTCATTTGGCTTCTCTCAAAATATGTGAATAAGATACATTGGTTCATCTACTCAAGCGTAGGATCTCATTAATAATATAAGAAACTCTCCACAACCCCAGTGTATGCAATGTAGTCAAAGCAATGGTGTTTGAAGAACCACATCTCCACCCCACCCCTTATAGCCCACATCTCCATCCGCACCCACCCAGCCCCCCCCCACCCCCACCCCCCTCCCCCCCCCCCCCCCCCCCCCCCCAAACCCCGCCAAACCCACACCCACATAAAGCAAAACCATGCAGTGTAGCCAAAGCAATGGTGTCTGAAGAGCCAACTTCCCACATCCCCCCCACCCCCCACTCTCATGCCACCCAAAAAAAACACCCATACCCACACGTAAAGCACAATCAATCTTCAGGACCAATCTTGCAGGAATGAACACCAATTATCCTCTCATTTCTAAAACTGCCCAAAGGCCAACTGCCTGGATTACCATAAGAGCCACTATTAGAAGTGAGATTCGATGAGTTGGATATAACCAAATCAAAGACAACCTTCCATTCATTGACTATCACGCACCAAGATGTGCCAAATTCTTTTCTAATTTGGCCCAGTGGACTATAGATCACTTCATCTCTTGAACAATTTTAAAAAGAATGGCTTTGTCCTTAAAATCCTCTTATTTCTGCCATTCCATATCAGCAAATAACCGGCATTGGCAAAATATTCCACAAAGTTTGCCCCCGATCTTGGCTGCCGATCGGCCAATACAGAGGTAGATGCATTAGTGCGATCGAGAGTTGGCAGAGAGGAGATAGCGCTATTTGACCACCACCACCTTGAGAGTCTTTAGTTTGGTTAATAGATTCTTTTTGTTGGGCTTCTATGGTTCTCTTGTATATTTTCCTTTTTTTTTTCTCTTCTTTACTTTTTTTTTCTTTTTGTTTTTGTGCGACTTTGTACTGCGCCTTTAGACCATCTCAGTCTTTGGGATTTGCTCGTTTCCTTAATTAATTATTCACCATTCAGTAAAAAAAAAGCAACTCAAACCCTAACTAGAGGTGAGCTAAAGGAAAAGGCTGAACCAATCAGACAACTAGATGACCTTTAAGCCCATAAATTCTTATCAAGCAAAAATGAAGAAACGTGGATCTTCTCTAAAGATTAGCAACCCAAATAGATTCCTATGCATCATTTAGATACCTGCTAAAAACACGATTCCAAACCACCATATCCCCACTTTCTTAACAGTCAACCAATAAGCTCTGGTTATAACAACAAAAAAGACATTGTCCCACCACAAGTCTTAAATCATAATGCCTTCCTCCAAGGAAAAATAAACACTAACTATGCAAATAGTACTTTCATATGCTCCACGTACCCACTCAGCCAAATCAAGTGATGACCCCATATTGTCAGTTAACCTATAAGCTTAGGTAAGAATAGCACAAAGGAACATTGCCCCACCACGAGTCCTAAAACAAAATGCCCTCCACCAAGGAAAAATCAACACTAACTTTGCAAATATATTGGCATATGCTTGCCTCCTAGAAAACTGCCTACACTCCCAACCCAAACCAACTCCCACCTATAATTTTCACATATATTCGCCAAAGCGCCCCGGATGGGGACCATCCTAGGGCCCATGTCTTAATTTTTTTAGTGTATTTTATGTGCCTTTTAAGTCTCTTAAGCCGATATCTATCACAAGAAATAAAAACCATGATAGCACAGTCACTAAATTTTCAAAAAGGCCAATATTTCACCTACGTTTTTTTGCCCATCACACAGAAAACAAGGAAGACGGAACTAATTTAAAAAAACCAACAAACAATCTCTACGTAGATTATATTCAAAGACAAAATCTATAAGTCTGATTTAAGCGATGGAGCAATTAAAATCAGATCAATTGTCACATGAGACTTTAATTAAACTAAAAAAAAAATTTAAAAAAAAAGGAGGAAAGCATTGCCACAATTCAGCAGACAGACAGCTCAATTAGTTCAGCCCATAAAAAAATTTCAAACAATAGTAACCTAACAACAAAATTAACAATTCACCCAACATTCGTCTTGAAAACAACTAGCCCATACACCACATGCCAATTATGCTAACAAATGTTATTGATTTGTGTAACACAAATGCCAAATCTTACAATACAGAAAATAATGACGAACATTATTTTAAACATATAAGGCAAAACTCCAACCATTCAAAAAATAATAATAAAAGGCAAAACTCCTCCACATGCAAGAGTCATGCAAATGAAAAGTTTTGAACACCAATGTGAAAGGGGCTCATTAAATTCTCTTTGTCAAGTGTTTCTTCCAAGTTCTTCTCCCCTTTATTACTTCTGATCTCTTAGTTTTGCGCCCTGTTCTACTCATTGACACCCTTTCTAGTAACACCAACTACAATTTCGACCATTTTAACCTCTGAAATTTTTTTCCATTGTTCTCCATAGCTTCATCAACAAAAACACCCTCACCTTTATTACTTCTATCACTTGGAGGGCACATTACGTTAATCAAGGCAATGTCAGCCAATCTTCTTTTTTACTGGAGGGAACTATCCAAGGAAGAATTCTTCCCCAGTTCCCACTCGAAACTACGAAAGATGTAATTGAAGAACCAAAAGCACTAGCATCAGTGTTGTCCCACCAGCAATTCTATATCATGAGCCACCGGTTGAAGATCCCTCCTACAGCATCCTGGGCAGAGATCAGGGGCCGTTCCAATGACATGAGAGGAGAGATAGAAAGAATAGCGTAGTACAGGAGGCAGCGCCACAGGGATCTTCTACTTCTCCGATGGGGCCAGCAGGGATAGACTTTGGTATTTTACCAGGTCTTTCACTAGCACAACCCTGACCTACAACATGCCTTCCAGTTCTAGATCCAAATCCAAATGCAGATAAAGACAAAAGAAAAGGGGATCAAGAGGCAAGGGAAGCATCGAAGTAGTAAACAGAAGCAATGGTTGATGTTCAAGAACCACAAGCAGCCGTTAAAGAAGTCAAAGGAGCGAAAGTAGAGGACTTCTCCTTGTTCCGTTGTCCCATCTCTACCATAAGAAGATTGAATCAAATTCAAAGGAATTTTTTGTGGAACGACTCAAAAGATAATAGAAAACTCCATCTAGTCAGCTGGGAGCCTGGGAAGAGAATTGTCAGGCTAAAAGAGAAGGGGTATCGGTATTACAAAACTCATATTTGTCAACACAATGTTGCTGGGTAAGTGGCTCGGTATTACAAAACCCATATTTGTCAACACAGTGTTGCTGGGTAAGTGGCTCTAAAGATTTCGAGTGGAAAACAATGTGCTTTGTAGAGAAGTGATTGCAGAGAAATATGGGTTAGATTTTGAGGGACGAGCGACTTTTGTCAACTTCAGATGGAATGGTCCATTGGTATAGAGGGATATTGCTACGATTTATGCCAAGTTATAGAGAGGTACCCAGTTGAGAGTTGGGAGGGGCAGTAGTATAGGATTCTAGATTGACAGTTGGTGTGGTTCTACCATTAAAAAAAAATTGGTGTGGTACTAATGCTCTTCAAGTTGATTTTCTAGAGATTGCCAGGAATAAGATTGCTTCTAATTGACACCCCACTGTGGAAGATTGCATTGTTTGGTAGAAAGACAAGGTGGTTTGAAACTTACATTTTTGGAGTAATTTTTTACAGAGGGATCGATTGAGTGGAAGACTTATTAAACAATATCCATTCGAATTATGTGAAGATAAGTGATAAGGGCAAGACAATCTGGTCGTGGGAATCAAATGGGTTGTTCTCAATTCGATCCTTCTATCAATGCCTGGTTTCATCTGCTTCATCATCTCCGCTAGTAAAGCTTGGAAGATTCTTGCGCCTCTGAGGGTTTGTGCGTTCTACTGGACCACCTGTTTGAACAAAATCTTAACAGTGGATCACCTGTGTTACTGGCAGCGGTTGATTGTTGACATTGCATCTTGTGTGTGGTGGATGGTGAATCTGTGGATGATATTTTCATTCATTGCCACATCGCTGACGAGGTTTTGTCTTTCATTTTAGAAAATTTTGGGGCTTCTTGGGTTTTCCCTTGTCATATTTCTGAACTGATTGAATAATGGATGTTTGCCCATTGGCCAGTCAAAGGCGGTATTCTGTTGTTGACAGTGACTCTACGGATCATTTGGAAAGAGAGATACAAAAGACTGTTTGAGGCAATCTCAAAGAAGACGTGGTAAATCCAACAGCAAAACTGCCTCACATTGCTCAATGGGAGGTAATCCTCCCTGAGTTTAGCGATTTTTTTAAGATTTCACTCCAGAGATGCGGGGATAAGATCAGCCCCAAAAGACATTCTCTCTCTCTCTCTCTCTCTCTCTCTCTCTCTCTCTCTCTCTCTCTCTCTCTCTCTCTCTCTCTCTCTTAAAAGTAAACTTATACGGGTCCATAGTTCAATTTCCTGACCAGCGGGTGTTGGGGGCTTCTAAGAGACAACAATAGAGAGACCAGGCTGGCATTTTCCTATCACATCGGAGTCCACAACACCAGCATGGTTGTAAGTTCTAGCCCTCCTCACAAGTATGCTTCTAATAGCGCGGGAGCTTCTGGACACCCTTATCATTGAAGGTGATCCACTCAATGTTATTAGATGGGTGAAGACGTGAGAAAAGTGCACATGGCAACTGGTGGATGCTACTGAGTAGGTAAGGGATATAGTGGAGAGGCATTTAGTGATGTTTCAGCACATTTGGCAATCAGCCAACTGTGGGGCAGACGCTCTTTCTCGATCCAGTATTACTAGGTCATTTGATTTCCTCCCACGGCGACGGTGGAGATGTGTGTGTCTGTGTCGGTTTAGTTGTTTTCTTTCTGAATTTTCCTTTTGTTTAGAACATCTCAGTCTTTCTTTTGTATGCTCCTTTTTTGGTTTCTTTTATTAATGCATCTTGCCATCCCAAAGAAAAAAAAACACAAACAAATTCAGCAACTTAACCTGCCAAAAACTAGGACTCATATCAAGTACAAAATAACCTGCAACTCTATTAAGTAAACATACCCAATAAATAGAAATTGATTTGGATGACAGAAATCCAGTTCTCCGTTTCACTAAATATACTAACTAGATTAACATTAACTTGACATATGTTACAAAAAACAACAAAGCCATGGTTCACTAAACTTCCAAACAAGACCAACATTTTACCTCAGATTCGAACCTGAACATAAAAAAAACATGC
This sequence comes from Tasmannia lanceolata, assembly GCF_043159265.1. Lineage (NCBI taxonomy): Eukaryota > Viridiplantae > Streptophyta > Magnoliopsida > Canellales > Winteraceae > Tasmannia > Tasmannia lanceolata. The sequence goes on along the minus strand of NW_027518690.1, from coordinate 771,261 downwards.
AATGAATAAGGCAACTCATTAAAAGTACCGACTAAATTAGCTTCTACCTTGATTTGTATCAAACAACAAAATATAACACCCGAATTAAAAGATGAATTAAATTAAATTAGGTCATGAGAAATTTGTTTTGAATAAAAAGAAAAAAGAAGAAGGATAGGCATATCCACAATTTCCTAATCTAGCAGCTCAATTAATGCTGGCCCATGAAATGTTTCAAACAACACTAACCCTAGCCCAATACACCGTGTGTCAATTAAAGCTATCAATCCCTACTGTTTGAGTAGAGAAACAAATGCTCTATCAATCTATACTTTTTTTAGTAAAGAAACAAAGTTCAAATCCTCTAATAAAGTAAGTAATGCCAGACATTGTTTCAAGTTACCTCCTCTGTAACAGCTCCACCGGAAACAGTCACGCGAATGCATGCTTTCGGATACCAATGTGAAGGAATTTCCATCAAATCCACCTCATCAAGTGATGTCTTTTCCCCCAACTTTTCCTCCCCTTCATTACTTCCACCCTCTTCTTTTTCCACCTTGATCTCCTCACTAACATCATTTCCAGTAACCCCACCTCCATTTTCAACCATTTTAACCTCTGAATGTTCTACCACGCCATTCTCCTTAACTTCATCACCACCAACACTCTCATCCATTATTACATTTTCTTCTTTAATTCTCACTTCTTCAGGCTTGCCAGTCGCATTTTCTTCAGACATTCCTTCAATATTAGACCCATTATCTTTGTTCAGTGAACCCTTTTCCTCATCCTTCAATTCTAAATCATTTGACTTCTCCTTCTCTTCCACTACACAATGCACGTGATCTGAGCCTTCTTCAACTTTCTTTACTGGGGAGAAAACTACATTCTCCAATTCTTCTACTACAGGAGAAGCCTCCGAAACCCTAGAAGCCTTACAAAGATCTTCAATTTCAGTTTCATGCGGAATAACATCCGAATCAGGAACCGGAATTTCATTCACATCGATCATATTTTTTTCACCGACACAATGCACGTGATCTGAGCCTTCTTCCACTTTCTCTACTATGGAAAAAATTCCATTTTTCAGGCCTTTGACAACGGGAGAAGTCTCCGAAACCCTAGAAACCCTAACCTCTCGATTTTCCTCCGTATGAACATCTGATTCAGATAACGGAGGGCTAAGATCTTCGGCTTCTGTTTCATCAAGAACAACATCCGAATCAGGAACCGGAATTTCATTCACATCGATCCGTTGTTTTTCGGAGCAATCCTCCATATTTTCTTTTTCGATGATTGCAGATTCGAGAGGGATTTCTAAATCTGCTATGGAGGAAAAAAACAGCAGAAAGCTAGGGTTTTGAAGAGAAGTGCAGAACTTAGGTTAGGGTTTCAGAGGAAAAAAAACGGCAGAACGCTAGGCGGGGTTTTTGGAAATGGTAAAAGGCTAGGGTTTTAAAGAGAAGTGCAGGAGTCTGGTTAGGGTTTTCAGAGGAGGGAGAGAGGATAGTGGAATAGAGAAGAACGAGAATAGAAAAGAGATTTGGAAAGAATGAGAGAGATTTGGATTAGGGTTTTGGAGGGTGGGAAAAAAAGAAGAGATTTCGAAGTGATTTTTTTCAGTTTCGTGGATAGCGTGGGAAAGAGAACAAAGGTTTGCGTTTTATAGGGAGGAAGAAGTTGATTAGATTGCCTTTTGTTTCGCGTACATCGCGATGGACGGAGATGATGAGTTCATGACGCTATCTCCACCGTTCATATAGCTATATGATCGGATGGTCAAGATTTAGTCTAGTATTTCTACTAAGTACTGTACGGGCCACACCATAGGATGATCCAAACCATCCATTTGAGGTGCCACAACTAAATTAGTTGTACCCAAAAATTATTTCCGTATGATGATCCCGACCTTCTTATCTATATAGAAGTTTTCAGGGCTGGGATGATCCTATGCTAGCTCCGCAGTTCCTCTCGCTACATAATCGAATGGTCAGAATTTCCCGACGGTGGAGCCCACCATATGATATTATGATGGCCGTGAAAATACATGTGAATAAAAAGTACGGCGGGCCCACCTGGTTTGGTGATCTAAACCATTCATTTGTTGGCCCCTCGCCATAGACAGGCCGTGCTCTAAAAATATTCTCCATAGGATGATCTTGACTCTTCGAAATGTGGAGATCTATACATTGTTATTTCTGTATACTTAGTCATCTATTTTTCACCATATTTTGGGGGATTTGCTAGGGTCCACCGCAAAAGGCATTTTGCGGAACGTTTGCTGCATAAGAGAGCAGCCACATAGGCTCACTTTCCAACAGATTTTGTCATTATTCACTGATAGATCAAAAAACTGTGATGATACGTCGTACGTGTTGAGGCTAATGATTCGACTGTTCGCATTCAATCAAGTAAAATACATTTTATCGAATGCTATGGATTGTCCAGCAGACATGATTTTGGATAAATGTAAATTTACTTGAAAGTCAAAATAAAACAAGGAAATTTTATATAGAAATTTCGTTATATTTCTAAAACATCGATGGGTTCGTGATGTATATTTGTTTGTACTAAAGAGTGGCAATGTGCAGTGAACAACCCCAAATGCCATTTCGTTCTTCTTCTCTAAATTTTCCTAATTTTTCATCTTCGCCGCCGTTGATGATCATTGCTGAAATTCAGGAAAGAAGGAAGAGGATGAGGGAGAAGGAGAGAGGCGGGGATAATAAGATGAGGAAGTGGGTGAGGAATATGGATAAGGGAAAAAAGAATCCGCTAGAAGAAAAAAAAATGGAAGGCTCCAAACAAATGGAAAATAAGTGGAGGAGGAAGAAAAGAAGAGAGACCAAGGAGGAAAATTAATGGTTGACGTCAGATTAATGGGGGAAATGGAAGAAGCTAGAAGAAGTGGGTTGTGTCATGAAAATGTAAAGTTGTTTCTAAAAAAGGGGTCATATCGGGAAAATTGTTGAGTCGTGTGAAAATGGTGAAATTTGGGTACGTGTCTATGAGAGCTGGGGAAGTGCCAGTCGGTAAATTGTCGGGTTGTGTTGGGAAAATGCCGAGTTGTGTCAGAAAATAGGGGTTATGTTGTGTAAGCGCCCGTGCCAAGAAAATGGGGTCAACACAACCCGGCATTTTCAAACACGACAGACATTTCACCGACATGACCCCGGCCCTCATCGAACCACATCTAAACTTCACCATTTTTATACTGGATCAACTACCTCAATTGGATTTTTTTGCATCAGAGTTCCACTTCACTCTGACCCAATTCATTTATGGAAAGATTGAAGAAAAACAATGGTTCAACTTATCGTTCAGGTGGCTTACAGTTTTGGGTTTCTCTATCTCGGTGGAGGTTGCTTAGAAGAACAGTCCAGGCAACACACAACGTACGGAAGGTAGATCCTTGGGAAGGAAACAATCGGAGAGTAACAAACACACTAGTTCCATAGAAGAAGTATAGAGAAAACACAACGATAGTTTATCTAAAATGTGAAAATGAGGAGGAAAGATGTAAAAACTGCTGTGAACGGTATTTTCGTTCTTTTCTTGTACGACGCAATTTTAGTATGAAATCAAAATATATTGTCATTTAACCACAATTTCATAAATAAAATACACTTTTTGGCGTCTTTTCACATAGAACTAAACAAAATATCTAATCATAACAGCAGGGAAAATTTACGTAGAAATTTTGTTATATTTCTAAGATAAGGTAGTGTGCATTGTTTGCACTGAAGAGTGGTATCGTATGATGAAAAATAGCAAAAACCTTTCTTTTTCTCTGATTTGTCTCATTATTTCATCTCTACCACAGTTGGCAGCCATCGTTGGAACTCAGAAGAAGAGGAAGAAAAGATGAGGAAGAAGAATGAAAAAAAGACGAGTGGAAGCTGGAGAAAAATGGAGGGTGCTTGAACATGAAAAAATAAGAGGCAGAAGGAAAAAAAAAGGAGGAATGAAGACAAGTATTGACGTAAAAAAATGAAAATAAGAGAAATAAGGAAAGAGAATAGTCGATGTTAGGAGAAATAGAAGGCGCTAGGAAATATGGAAGACACTGGGAAAAATGAAAAAGAAGAGGAAGAAGAAGAATGAGAAGTTTGCGCCCTAGGAAGAGTTGAGGCCAGATAGGAAAAGTTGTGGTGAAGTTGGGAAAAGTTAGGAACATATCGGATCGTATTAGAAAATGTGTTGGGACAATACGACATGACATTTTTGAAAAGACCCCACATTTAACCCACAAGTAGTTCATTGAGAAATAAGGAAGAAAGAAGCAACATAGTATCCAAGACAATTTTTTATATTTTTTCCTATACAACGCAAGTCTGACTTGAAATCAAATTATTTCGAGGCCTTTTCCTTTCTTTCCTTTTTTCCCTCTAATAGAAGTAAAAGATCTAGCGTCCATCGCAGAAGGCATTTTGCGGATGTCTGTTGCATGTGAGAGCAACCACCTCATGAATGAAGACAAAATCTGCTGAAAAGTGAGCCAGTGTGGCTGCTCTCACATGTAACAGTCCATCTGTGAAATGACTTATGCGATGGACACTAGCAAATCCTTTTTTACATTGTTGTGGCATGGATCTAGGGGTGTAAACAAGCCAAGCCGAGCTGAGCTTGGCCATACTCGGCTCGGCTCGTTAAGCTAAAAAGCTCGGTTCGGGCTCGAACCAGGCTCGAACCGGGCTCGCGAGCCTTACCGAGCTCGGGGTTATATTAAGAGCGATGATATATTTGCAGTTTCACACCCCTCATCTTCCCTGGACATCCCTATCTAGTGTAATTTGACCACTGTTTTTACACCACAGGGGGTGGTCCAAGTAACAAATGGGGTTCCAAAAAAGAAGTGACATATTTTGCCTCCCTCTTTCACTCCCTGGACAACCCTTTTAGCGTATATAGTAATATATAATATATATATATTTAAATATATTAAATCCTTAACGTGCCTTAACGAGCCGAGCCGAGCCTGGCCTAGCTCGGGCTCGGCTCATTAAGCTTAACGAGCCTGGCCAGCAGGCTCGGCTCGGCTCGTTAAGGATTCGAGCCGAGCTCGAGCGAGCTTCTCAGCCCGAGCCAAAATTGACACCTTAAACGGATCGGTATGATCAAAGAACTCTCCGGTAAGAATCAGATTTGATTTAGTTAGGGCGAGCTACGAACTTCAGTACTCCCTCATCTAATTCTAACTAACAGCCCTAAACAGGGGTATTTCAGTATTTTACCCTACGCAGGGAAGTTCAGTTCTTCAATGGCGTTAGAACTTGGGGAGAAATTTGCTAAGAATTATTTTTTTCGAGAGAGGATGAAATTTGCAGTGAAAGCTTGCAGCAATGGAAGAGCCCGGACAGGAGTACTCCATCTGGGCAGCTTCCCGAACCCAATAGAGACACCATCTCTCCTTTTATGTACTCGGAAAGGGCTGCCCAATTTCATCACCCTGGATCTTCTTCCTTCTCTCCCTTCACCCGATTCCCATCTCCTCCAAATAAGCCCTCTCCACTTGTAAGTATCAACATATGTTTAACTATACCTTTTTATTCTGTTTTTTTCTTTATCTCCTTCAAAGCCCATATTTTTTTAGTTATCTGGTTGATTTTTCTTGTACCCTTTTCATTTCTGTTCAAATACTTAGTATATTTGCTATAACTTGCCAAAAATAAAAATAAAAATACATGTGGTTTGATTTCCTTTGGGAAATTATGCCTATAAGATTATTGTTTGTACTTAATTGAGTGAGTCCTCAAGAGGGATTGGGTTAAGTTCCACTTTGATAGGTGTAGAAAAGTTTTTATTAGTTGAACTTCTCTTATCTATATATTAATGGTAGAAATTGGGCTGTCATTCATACTTTCCATGTTATTTAAACATTTATAAATGTAATTTTTGCTTTAACTCATAAATATAAGACTTGGACTTTTACATTTTCAATTTGTACCACATAAAATTATATATAATATTACATGTATATTTATTTTATACAGTCTCTTTCGATGCCTCAAGTTTTTTTTTTTCATATAATCGTCTACACAAATGGTTTTTAAGTTAAATATGATTATTTACAAATTAATGATTATAATAGTTCTATAAAATATAAATGATATAGATAATGGCTTATTAAGAGGTCTTAATATGTTATTTTCTGCTAAGATTAGCTTCACAATTTTATTTGAAAACAACAACTAATTTTTATGGCATCTAAAGGGAACCTTAATAATTTTAGCAATTGAAAAATTTATATGTATAGGGTATTTAATAGCTGTTAGGAAAGGTGTCATGTACGCATTTGACGGTGGAGTTTAGACTTTAGAGTACTTGACTTTTGAGTGTTTCCTCAAGAGGAGGTAATTGAATTCAAATTATATGGATTTAGTGAAGGTTGTCTTAATTGAATTTAGATTGTTCGCCGGATTTATATTCTTGAGTACAGGTTTCATGCACTCGTTTGAATGAGGAGCTGGAATACTTGATTCTTGAGGGTTCCCTCAAGAGGTCATGGGTCAAGTTCAACTCTGAGGGATTTAGTGAATGATGTCTTAATTGATCTTAGGTTTTTAATCAGATAAAGATTAATTCAAGGTTGTCTTAATTGAGCTTCACCTGGTGCACACATAATTTAAAGGGCAGGAATCATGAATCCATTTGACAGTGAATCTTAGAGTAATTAATTTCTCAATGCTCCCTCCAGGTGAGTTGGGTTAAGTTCAACTCTGATAAATATTGTGAAGGTTACCACTGAACTTTTCTTTTTTACTTGTTAGATATGTAATTTCAGGGAGAGGTATCGTGCACTCAGGTTCTTGATGTCAAAATACAGTCATTTTGAACTTTCACTTGGTCATCTTCAAACAAGTGGCGTTGTGACTTTTTGAATGCTTTATCAAAGAATAGTGTAGCGTGATTTTTGTGAGGTCATCTTTCATGTCATCCACAAACAATGTTACTAATTTTGTTTCATAAGGGAAAATCCTAACCGCATTCGACTTTGATCTGACCTTTATATTTTCATTATTGACTGAGTTGCGAGTTCTTGGGAGGTTTCTGCAGCTTAGAATGTCCTTCATCAAGAACTATATCAAACATTGGAGGTTTGCACCAGATGCTGGGTTTGCACGAATATGGCTTTGTCGCCACAGCAAGGGATTCTATTGTTTGCCTTCCAGATTGTGATAGCACTAATAAACTTGGAGCTTCTTTTGAGACAACTTGTGGTCGACGACTGGTATTTTTTCTACACTTTTGTGTATCATTACCAACTTTCATTTACTTGATTCACATTTTCGTTAAATTTTAGAGAATACTTTCTATATTGATACCGTTGCTGGACTTTGAATCTAATTTTCAGGTAAAGCCTGCAGAATACATGGAAATGATTTCTTCCTTAAAGCCAAACCTATGGGCTAGTTTAGCTGATGAAGTGCCTGCTTGGGTTTCTGAAAAAAGGAACATGACTTCTGTGGATCGGACCATTCGTTGGCTTGATGAATGCATTGCTTTAGATCCAGTATGTAATGTATATGCATTTAGTTCTTTGTCTATGATGTTATGAGCTTAGCATTCAGTATTTACCATTTGTAAATTAGTGAAATGGTTGGTTATCTTTATGGTTGTGGAATTGGAAATTTGGAATGCTAGAAAGAAGAATGACGAGAGAAGAAGAGAAGATAAAGAAGTGGAAAGGAGAAATGGCTTCTTGGGGGTCGAACTCCAAGCCCACGACCTTTATGTTATAACTATGTTCTTCTAATCACATAAGTTGCCACTAATGAAGGTCCCTTTCTTAATTACACGAAATATCTCGCTTAAAGACACACACACAGACTTAAACATAAACCAAACAAAACTATTTTAACTCTTTGACACTCCCTTTCAAGCTGGAGCATAGATGACATCATGCCCAACTTGGAACAAATACTTTCAAGCTTACTTTGGATCCTTCGTACCAAGTAGATATCGATTGTCATTGTGTCCCCAAACTTCACTGACCTACAAAGGAATCCACACAAATTGTTACTTCTGTCCAAGGTAATCAACACATAGCAACTGTTCACACAGAGAAGGCATGAGTAAGTACAACGGTTCACACGAATGGAAAAACAACTAAACGGAGACATCATAGTCTTCACAAATAAAGCATAGTAGCCCATAGAAAGATTGTATCACAATCCACACGTCAAGATTGTATCACAATCCTTAAAGAAAGCTTCGGAATAGCCCAAGATAGGCCACATAACCCAGCTCTATAGTGCACAAGAGGCCGCACAACCTCGATTAGAGAAGGGAAAGATGGGGTTTCTAGTTGATGAGCGCACCTTTTTTATATTGATTAGCATGGCTCTAATACCATATTGAAGTAATGGTAGGAGATCTTCATCAACCATATCGAAGAACGATATGGTTGGACTCCAATCCCATGACCTTTTTATGATAACTAAGTTCCACTAACTCCAACCCCACGACCATTATTTAATAACTAAGTTCAACTAAATCCAACTGCACGACCTTTATATAATAAGTTCCACTCATTACATAAGTTACAACTAATAACAGGTCCTATCTTAATTACATGAAATAGCTCACTTATAATTAAAGGAAACACACTGAAATATAAATGTAAACCAACCTAAACTATTTTAATCCTTTAACACTGTATGTAACATTTGAGTAAAGATTCAAACTAATATGGATTGAACTAGCTTAAATTGTTGGAGAAGAAAATTTTTAAGAACAAAAATGGTGCCAAGTAGCCTCAACGGAATTTTCTCGAGTATGTGAATTTCAGGGGAAACAATATCTGTTTGTGTTTGTAAATGTGCTAGATAACAGGATTTATAGGACAATATTAGACGTTTTTTAAGGTTTAAAAGTTTTATGGAGAGGATTGATTATGGTTTCATGAATCTTCTGCTTAGGGTGTCACTCTCATTCCAAAATCGTGGTGTCACTCTGAAATCTCAATCTGGAATCTCACAGTCCTAGACACTTTGGGTCGTATCAGCTTTTTTTCTAAATATTTGCAACATCCTATCTTGCATCTTCCCCCACTTCCTACCATTCATCAATAATTGCTGCTAATTCGTTATTTAAACAGTATTTTGGAATCCTAAATTCTTAGTCATTTGGGTTATATTAAGGTTGAGCTACTATGTCATGCCCATGGCTTGAAATTTCGACCGAAATTCGAAATATCCCAAACTTACGAAATTTCGGCCCAAAAAAGCGACATTTCGAGTGTCTTTACCTCATTTCGGCCAAAATTTCGGGATTTAGGCTGAAATTTCGGTTTTGGCTAGGACCAAAATATATGCCGAAACCGAAATTTCAAACCATGGTCATGCCTTATGTCTTTTAGTTATGAAATAAGCTATAGAAATATGAAGTGGTTCTGAAGAAGTGGGCAATGGGCGTAAGAAAGAGTCCGGTGGCTTAAGAACAACCACAACCAACTCTCTCTCAAAAACTTTATTACCTTTGTTGTTATATGAAGATTTTTTGCTTCACTTCTCTAATTTTTAAATTATTTTCGACATTAAATATCGAGTGCTGGTGCACTATTGTGATTGACATATGCACTTACACATCTTACTATCGTTTCAAAGTAGAGTGCCTGATGCATGCTGTATTTTATGAAATTTAGGCAGGTGGAGAAACTGTTTTGGGAGCTGTTGTTGGAGGATCCAGTTTAGAAGAACGTAAACGCTGTGCTGAAGAGGTGGCGAGGCGAAATGTATCAGGTTACTTCAGCTCTTTATGATATCAATACACACACTCATGCTTACTTGTAGGTATGCCAAAATGCTTTGGAATGTATATTTCCAGACCTATAATTTATTTTGCTGCAGTGCTGATAAAGGTGATCAAATTTTGTTACTTTTTTCATTACCAATATCTACGTAACAACAAAACTCTTTTCATGACAATCAAAAGTCTCCCATTATAAATATTGTAACAGATATATTTATATGGCCAGCCCAAACCCTGATCTTACTAACACGACTTAGAAGCCCGTTGAATCAGTCATTGCAGACCTGATTTGGCTCGGGTGGCATATTCTAGTTGACTCAATTTTGGGCATATTGATCCAATATGAAATGCCTTGATTATTGAGAGCCTGCGACAATAGCATACCCGACGCGTCCATCATCGATCTGCCTCTCAATTTTATCTCTGTCGAGCTCGCGTAGTCATGTCTGAGTATGAGTTTTTAAAGTTTAAACGCTGCTTACTCCAACTCAGAATTATAGAAAAACCCCTGAAATCTCTACACACTTCATACCCACTATACCCCTAAAATCATTTCATAAAAACTACAGTCCAAATCGTACACTGGATAGATTGAGTTTTACGCAAGGTTTTAAAATTTGGTTTCACTCATCATCAAAACGGAAACATTTTGGTTTCGATACGAAATTTCCCCTAAATCTTGTAAAATCACTGACATATTTCAGTAGGAAATCACGACCGAAATCGAGATAAGATTCTTCACCACTGTTTTTTTTTTATGTTTTTTTAAAAATATCTTAAAGGAATCTTGTTGTTCTTCTCTTTTCAGCTAGTAGAGTTGATTTTTGTCAGAGTTTTGTCGAAATGTCGACACTTCGACAGAAACTTCGCATTTTTTTTTTTTTGAAAAGTTGCATGTTTCAACTGAAACATTAATGAAATCCCGAAATTTCAGGCGAAATCTCAAAATTTTGGGCAAAATCTGGTATTTCCGAATCCAAGTGGATTTCGTTCTATGGCATTCGGAATCAAAATACTTCGACTAAAATGAAATTTCTTGACTGAAATTTAAAACTATGGTTTTAAGAAGGTGTCTATAGGGAAAACACAGCTCGTGTGCTACGCCTACTCGTTGATCACTGTTGGTATAAATGTGATGGAGATATGATTATTTATTTTGGTATTTGTGACGGAATTAATGGTTTGTGTATCTTTTTAATTCATGCCAACAATGCATGTTGTAATCAAATGTGAGCAAAGAGATAGCCTGGATCCTTGGAGACTTGCGGATGCTATTTGAAATCCTTGATAGGGAATCAACACATTGAGTACACTTCTAGGAGTGTCAATAACATTCCTGACACTTTTGCCAGGAATGGAGTTGTTAATTATAGAGTTATATTTACTTTTCTCACTTTTTTTTTCTCCTTGGGGCCTCTCTTCCCCTAATGTCATTTCATACTTTGTTATTTTTAAATTTTTATCACTCACAAGGAAAAAAAAGAAAAGATCATGTTGACACATGTCTCCCATTTGTGCATTGATTTGATGATGTAGGTTGTGCTTTTAGCAGTTTTCGATACATTCTTATTTTGTACTGAAAATTCTTTTACTCATGAAATTAAGTAGAAAGTTGAAAAACAGGTTTCTTATTATTAGATCACTTCTTGTTAACCATGATGTATTGAAAATCATGTAGATGGAAATACAGTGCTGTAAAAAGAATTGAGAAATTCAACTTTTATTGGAACATTGGAAATATAAGTGTGCTTTGCATAAGAATGATTGTCTGAGGAAAGTTGGTTGTTTTCAGCAGCCAACATATATATTGTCGACATGCTTTGACTAGAAGAGCAGTTAACAACTAAACATTCTGTTTATGAATCTCATACTGCTGTTTGGTTTGTTTTGGAAATTTTTGGTTTATTGTATTTAGTTGTTAGCTGACCCCAACTAGTTTGGGACAAAGGCTTAGTTGAGTTGAGTTGTATTTAGTTGTTCAGATGGACAGTCTGTTTTTGGTGCTTTGAATTATCTCATTTTTTTTTTTCAAAAACCTATTTGTTTAGGTTATTGGATTGGAGGCTTTGGACTTGGAGAGAATATGGATGAACGCCCTGCTCTCCTTAGTGTGGTCACAGTAAGTTATTAACTCTAATTAAGATGGATCGAAACTGCTAACAGAACACAGATTGCCTGGATGAGGTGAATTAATTCTTTGAGTTCGATAAACTTATGATAGGCATTTATGTCAGCTTTGTGTAGTAATTTTTTTCTTGCACTTTCTATTTCCTATTTATTATGTGTATATGATATCTTCTCAAGCATGGCAAAGTTTCTTACCATCAATGGGCATGAGAAACATGTTTTTCTTTTAATTATGACAGTTTTCTGTTAATCAAAAACAATTTTCTGTTTCTGCTACTGTTCCATCTCATTGTTCTTCTACTGTTTGGTTCTTTTTATTATTATTACTCGTATGCGTTGATGTTATTGTAGGTTTGGTTCTTCACTTATTGAAGGTGATTCTATGAATATCTTAGCTTGGGCAAGGAATAAAGGATCAGGCTCGTGGAAACTAGTGGACATTATATCGCAAATTAGAGACCTGTGCTTGATTATAGGTCCGGAGTGCCATCATATGAAGAGGCCAGCAAACGAAAAAGTGGATAAGTTGGCAAAAAAGGGACTGGAGAAGGAAGAGGTGGTGATTATTGGAGGAAGGGGGAAGTGAGGTTGAAGTTTTAGGAGTAGGTGGGAGGGTTTCTTGGGAATTTACTGATGTATATACTCTGTGGGGTGCCTTGTCCCTGTTGTAAGTAAGGTGACTGTTTTCTTTAATAAATTATCATTATTTTTCAAAAAAAAATAAAAAATCCAATGCCCAGAATCGAACATGGTTACAAGTATGGGCATTATAGGTTCATGGCACTATTTTCTGGAAAATCAGACGTGTTTACTGTTATATAACTGTATACTAGCGCATATAAATTTAGCATGTAAAACATTCGTATTGAAATGTGTTATAATGGAAAAGTAATTTTTAATTTATGGTAAATGAAAGAATTTTAAGATGTAATTGTAACGTATGACATATTTATATGGATTATTGCTTTAATTTATGAAATTATTGATGAGGAGTGCTCCTTTTCCAAAGCTAAAGTGTAACTAGACCCACTTTAAAAGTTAAAAATCACACTAGCTCACATATACTAGAGTACTATTGACTTTGATTTTTCAACATTATCGCAGGTATATCCAGTCTTATCTTAGATAATGTGCTTTTTTAGTTGCACCTTTAATAGGAACACCATATAAATGGTCTGCAAAATGTAAAACTTCATTTAGCATATCAATGTTTGGCACAAAAATCTTAGGGTTGGCTTGTCTATTTGTCTGCAAACTGTAAAATTTCATTTAGCATATCAATGTTTGGCACAAACATCTTACTGGGTTGGCTTGTCTATTTATTGCTTGGACCTCTGCTTTGTGCTGGATATGTTGCATTTCATTGGGGATATGGGTCCTTTGTATCATTGTTGTCACTGAGATTTCTTCTGAATTTTTATAAAATATTATTAAATATCAAAATGATTAATGATAAGCCTGTATTTGGGTTCATTGGGTCTGTTTGACTTTTGCTCAAGCAGGAAATAGCATAGTTCCTGTGCTGCTCTCAGTTTCCTATTTTCTTCTTCTTATGACCAAAGTATATTAGCTGCAAAAGAATAGTATACAGTGGCTCTGGTTGGACTTTTGAAATTAAGGTTCTAGTAAGTTTAACTTTGTCTTATTTCTTTGCTAATGATGCCAATGTCACAGGATATTTTACCGGAGGAAAGGCCCCGCCAGATTAGTGGTCTTGGACTTCCAGGTATCAATGTCAATGATCGACTCAAGGAGTTTTTAAATAGTGGTTCTAAAGACTAAAGGTCCTCTTTGGACACCACCGAAATTGGTTCTTAAATGGAACATTGAGGGCTCTTTGGATGCCATTAATTGTATAATCTGAAGGTAGCTATAAAACTATTTAACCATTATTTACATATAAGATTACGGCAAATAAGAGTATATGAATATACAGATTTTATGCAAATAACTTGTAGAGTTATCCAAAGAGGCCTCAAGTCATTTTGGCATTTTCAGAAACCTTGCTCGTTAACTTGTAGAGGTATCCAAAGAGGCCTTAAGTCATTTTTGGCATTTTCAGAAACCTTGTTCATTATTTTAGTTTTTTGGCAAAGTCATGGTAACTCCGTATAATTTTGAGAATACATGTCACCTCAGCAAATTAACTTGTGTTTTTCCATACAGAGGAGGTCTTACAGGCTGTGGCCATGGGCATTGATCTCTTTGACTCCACGTACGTAGCTTAGTCAAGATATCAACATTTATGTCTCCCTTTTACCCTAACCTTTGTTTTATACTAAACACTTAAAAACTTTGTTATACATTTGCAGATACATTTACCATCTTACACTTGGAGGTTTCGCACTCACCTTTCCCCTCGACAGGGATGAGAGACATGTTTCTGATTCCCAGCTGAGTGATATAGGTAGTGACCGTGCAAAGATAAATCTACGTGCAACAGTTTACAGGTGAGTGATAATATCTCTCTGTACTTATTGGATGTCTTACCAGTTGGGCCTCTGCTAATATCTGTTGAAAAAACACAGATTCTTTTCCGCATGAACTGTTCTATCTGCCAAAATTATCTTTGTAGATTCTGGGTGGGTCTGAAATCTAGAATTTGTTACTTCAAGTTCGTATCTGTTTGAATTTGCAAAATTATGAGTCTTTTTTTGGTTGAAGCACGTCATGGATGCTTTTCTGTAGACTTCCATTTTTGGGATGGAAATATAGAAATTCTTCTGTGTTTTATTAATTTTCTTATGTTCTAATGTACGTGTACTTAATTTCAAACTTTCCAAATAAATTTTAGGTTTTTTTAGTATAATAGTATCACATTACCAATATGGTGGCTTTTTGGTTCCAAGTTGCACATATTTTTACTTAAGACTCATGCTACGAAAGAAAAGATAAAAGAGTGAGGGCGTTTTGCAAAAGGCTTGTGCAAAAACTTAGAAGGGAATTCATTAAGTCAGGAGGGAGAAGTTCTAAGTTTTCTAGATGCAATCAATAGACTGAGTGGAAAAATGAAAAACATATTCATGGACTGCAGACCGGTAGGTCCTGTGCACCATTTTCTCGTAGCAGGGTCGGTTATGTTTTGTTCTATTTTCGCTCTGCAGTTAAACTGATTGGTTCACGTCGAACAAAAACTCGTTTATTTGCATCAACCTTTCGAGGGGCTCATTCACGACTTACTCGAATTACCACTCAACAAAAAATGAGAGCTTTGGTAATGTTACCAAGGGAAGCACTACTATTATTCATGCAAGGGAAGGAACATCCTCCCATCCCTTGGTTGGCATAGGTGGGGTGACTGACCTTACCCTTTCTTATTACGACATGGGGTATCCCCACCCCAAGTTTTAGGGCGGGACTATTCCCTACGGATGTGCGCAATCACCCGTAAACCACGCGCATCGGGTAAGCTCGGGGGGATTTGAACTCGCGTCACTGGGGAGCATACCCATGACTTTAAGCCAAAGAGCCACACCTGTACGGGTTGGGGTGACTTTACCTGACATTCCCACTACTATGAAATTTTGGATACATCCCATGCGCCAACCAATGGGGTAGTGGATGCTCCCCCTCCCTTTGGGCGAATGATATTATCATTCATGTATGGTAAACATGAGAAGGAAATGGGTATTTCACAGCTACTTCCCATTATTACAACCTAAGTCACAGATATCGTTCTCAGGAATTTCTCGGCAAGGGAAAATCGCGGGAGATATTATTATTTTTTTGTATTTATATGGGGAAAAAAAATAAAATAAAATTATTTAAAAATATATATTTAAGAAAAAATATAAAATATAACATGTCATAAAATTTTTGAAGAAATATTGTGATTTTAATCTTCATAAGTGGAAATATCATTTTGTTTTTTTAGTTGTTGGGATTATTTTGGGATTTTGTCGTTTTAGTAAAATGTCACGATAAAATTGCAATATTTTGAAATCGTCCGAGATATTTGTGACAGATTATAACCAAGACAGTTTATGATCTGTTCTTCCTCATTTCTCATTACTGTGTAGGAAAGATGCATCACCAATTGTTGATGGCTGTAGCTGCTACACGTGTCAGAATCACACGCGAGCTTACATCAATCACCTTCTTAATGTTCATGAAATGCTAGCTCAAATTCTACTAGAAATGTAATGCTATTCTATAATTTTTAAGTGGTCATTCTCCTTTTGAGTTTTAGAAGAGTTCTTTTCCAATTTTCATGTGGTGTTTACATCTTGATTTTTTCCTATAAATTGCAGCCACAACACTTACCATTATTTGGGTTTCTTCCGATTGATAAGGGAATCAATTAAATCTGGGGAATTCAACCGGTTTCATCAGCAATTCATCGAGGGCAGACGGGACCATCTTAAAACTGTTGCGCTATTTTCGTGACTGTGTATCTAAGTCTTCGCTACTCTTCCATGTCACTTAAGGCTCTGTTGGTTGCAAGTATTTTCCTTGTAGATTAATGGTGTAAGTGGTCAACTGGGAGGAGACAAGCATTTGATTTACCTGGAACTTATCTCCTATAATAGTGGTAAGTAGTGTTTGGATGTCAACCTCGTAGAGTAGTGGCATGGGGTGTCATTACCGAGGTAGAGAGAGAGAGAGCATCATTACCAAAAAAAAAAATGTAAAATTCCACCATTTTGTGGATTTTGGCATGGATTTCATGGGGAGGGGAAAGAATGACACATCAGCAGGCATGCAATGATTAACCGGGAAACATCCCTACTAGTCTCATGGGATGTCAAAGCTATATTGGCAACCAAACAGGGTGGTTTTTCTGATGGGGCGCCCAAATGCCTGGCAAAGCCCCTAAGCTATCCAGGCTTTTGTGCAGTCTTAGTCATACCAGATAGATGATACTCTTTTATTCTCTCTTTGTATTGACATCAGTTTTACACAAGATTGTAGGTCTGTCCCCGTTTTCTTTTGCCATAATTTTAATCTTGATAGATGAACACAACCCAGGAGCTCATTAACTGCTCCCTCTTATTTTACCTGAGATTCATAGCCAATTTTCTTACGTTTTAGTTGTGAAACAGTTCTGATTCAACTTGATTGAGTTCATGTAATGTTTGGTTATTTACTTATTTATAGACCATTCGTCGTAGATTTATTAAGATGAATTATTTCTGTTTCAGCTTCTTTTCGCAAATTTGTGATTCTTTTGTGGAGTGCGTTTCAGATCATTGAAAAATATATGCAGTCTTGTGGGTTTGAATACTCTTGTAGGTTTTTGAGTTGTTGATCTTGTGTTTGGCAATTGGGGCGGTTTGGATTATCGATTTGCCGTAGAGCCCATGAGTCCAGGCCATTTACAATAGGGGTAGCAAAGCTTTGGCAGAACAAGCCCTCTGATGTTTCCGAGCAAGAGCTGTTCCATGTTTGGATTCCAAGAAAACTGTTTTCTCAAGAAATTTTTTTATTTCCACGATTTTGAAGCAAATTCTGTAATTTGGGGGGATACTATAATAAAATGAGGCCCAACTATTAAAAGTTTCGTAAGGTTGGTTCAAGTTATCATTTTTCCCTTGTCACAAAAATAGGAAATTTTATAAATATTTTTCCTTTCCAAACTTTTTCAGAAGATTCATGCAATCCAAACAGGGCCCTAAATGGAGATAAGAAAATTTAGTATGATTTTCTCATCAGTTCAGGGTCTGACCCATTTCAAATGGATTCTAGTTCCCAGCAAAATATAAACATATTGCCGGGATGTAGAATGGATTTTAGTCCAATGGGGCAGAGGATACTCCCCATCCCTTTGATTTTGAAAGAGGCTCACACTTTTTTTTACTTATTTTCAGCTCTATCTATTTACAGCAAGTTGCAATTTCCTGCTAAATGAGAGAAGTTGAAAGTGTAATGAGAGAGAGTGTCTATACCAAAATAAGGGGGCTAGGGGAAACATTACCTCAGGAGGAATCAGATAGCTAAATCACAAAATATTACTATGGAGAAGATTTTTGGGGCACAGCCTATCTAAGTTGGGGACCACTAAATGAACGGTTTATTTCATCCAAATAAGTAGGCCCCACTTTACATTTGGGGGGGTCGTATATTTACACTGAAATACACGCTCGTGTATCATACAGAATTTCCCACAAGATAGCAATAACAGTTGGGCCCACCCACATGACATCAACGTGATCCAAACCATTCGTTTCTAGCAAATAATGAACTGTGGATTAGGAGTGTCATTATCAAAATAATGAACAGTGGATATATCATCATTCCCCATATAAATATGTAGTCATTGTGATAATATCTTAGTACTGCAGAGAAAGATTACACATTCGTGATGTTGTCTCTGACATGCTCTTATACCACTCTATGTTTATCTGAATGTTCTTCCCATTATCTAAAGAAAATTTCACTAAACCCTAACATTCCCATCTCCAAAACAAATTCCTCATCTTTATCTTCAACATTTCCTAGCAATGGGAAATGGGTTTCTTTCAGAATCAGATTTCATGCAAAATCTGCTAAATCAGAGACAGATACAAACCCTCAAAACCCTAAGCAGAAAATCACCATTTCTGCAAATGATGAGAACCCATCTGGGAGTTTCTTGTCTCTTCTTTGCCCTTTGCTCAAGCTCTTTGGAGTGAGTTTCTTATGCTTTATCTTCTGTTTTCTTCTTGTTTATCAAACTATGTACATGATTATAGATGACTGTTTGTTCATGGCTTTGACTAAAGTTTCACTTTTTTTATGACATAGGGTATCCCCACCAAGTTTCACTTCATGGTGTTATATAATTATTTGATCTTGATTTCATTATTGTCTATGCTTCTTTACCAGCTTATTTCTGTTAATTTAATATGCTTTTATACTAATTGACCTATTGTCCCTATTGCCTATTGGGTTTCTTCACAATTGTGATGCTTTTATACTGATTGAGCTATTTTGCCATATTGGGTTTATTCACAATTGTAATGCTTTTATACTGATTGAGCTATTTTGTCGTATTGGGTTTCTTCACAATTGTAATGCTTTTATACTGATTGAGCTATTTTGCCCTATTGGGTTTCTTCACAATTGTAATGCTTTTATACAGATTGAACTATTTTCCCAATTGGGTTTCTTCCAAAATTGTAATGCTTCCTTTGTTTTGTAATTCTGCTTTGATGTTCGTTTTGTTGATGACAGGGAAGAGATCCTTCTCAAGAAAGGAGTGAAATCTTAGAGGTAGGCTTCTGTCTAAGAATCATCTATAATTCCTTCCTTTATAAGGAGTTTTTTCTGTGAGGGATTTGTACTCTGTTCTCCAGTTTTAAAATTTTTGATAAATGAATATGGGAAAATCTTTTCTTGAATTGGAAACACTAAGCCCATGTTTGGCAGCCATGAAAGTTTTATTTTCAATGGAATGTTAGTTTATCAAGTGGAGGGAGAGGGGCAAGGAGAGTGAGAGAGGGAGAGAATTGAGAGGGCACGAGTGAGGATATGGTGCGAAGTGGCTGAAAAACAAAGAAAAGAAAAACTCTATTCAGCCACTTCGCACCATATCCCCTCACTCATGCAGTCATGCCCTCTCAATCCTTAGTCCTTACTCATAAAAAAAAACCACTTGGTAAGCTAATATTCCATGAAAAACATTTCATGGTTGCCAAACATGGCCCAAAGGTGAAATTGAACTGTCCAAATGCTCATTTTATCTGTATAATTGGGAGACAAACGAGAATATAATATTCTAATGATTAAGGTTGATCTTGGTAGTCTACTCCAACTAAAGGCTTCATATCGCAGCAATTTCTCTTTTGTCTGGTAGAGTACGAATTTATTGTTGATTACTTACTGCTTGATTTTGCGTTTGGGTTCTCTTTCTAAATGTGAAAATTGGATGTTTTCAATATCCATACAGTTTATATTAATTTTGAGAGCTACATCTGTTTCACTTAATAGGTATCAACATCTTCATTATCTACTTTGGCAAGACTTCCATGGGGATCAAAATCACTATCAAGCAGTTTGCACAACCAAGTGGCCTCTGAAGATCCTCCACTATCTTTGCAACTCTTTGAATTTGGTAAGTTGCTTCTTCTAGTTTATGTATTGGAGTCTTAGCTACCTAGGGAGGGAGCTTTAGTCAGTGATTATAATAAAACATCATTTAAAATTCTACATATCCTTTGTATCACTTACCTAGTATACATGCCATTCTCATTTCCAAAATTTCAAGTGTTAGCAGTATTTGTCGGTGGTTACTAGGATTGCCAATAATGACATACTGGACAAAGGAGGATTAAGCAGTTGAGATCTTAATAAATAATATGGTAACTGAACTAATTGATGAGTAATTTCCTCCTAACAACTCCTTTGGTGATTTGTGGTACTTTGACGGGTAAGCTATATGTAGTGAAATCTTCTGATGTATGGTTCGATGGAGACACAATCAAGCAGAGAAATAAGATAGAAAATGCAATCTAGAACACGTGATTTGCATGGTTCCTCACGTTGTGTGATTGCTTTGTGACTGAAGGCGATCCAAAAGCTTCCGCTATAGGCAAAGATTAAAGACAACAATAGGCAAAGAAAAAAATTAAACAATATAACCAAAAGGTCTATCACGACAAGCTTATATAGAATCCCAATCCTCACCCCCATTCAATAGTTCCACCCAAACATGGAGACTGTATGAGTTTTCACACCGGAAGAATACCCCTATTTTGTGCTTTGGAGGCATTGCTCCCCCCAAGGACTCCGTTGGCTGACCTTATTTGTGGGGCCTTTTGGGCACCCATTGTTCTCGCAGGTGGGCCATGGTACATGATGTAGAAGTCAAGACATAAACATGCCACTATCGATACAGATTACAAACGTCTTGGTGCCACTTGGCCTGAGAAGACTGAACTAAAACAATGTGGCCACAAGTCCACATTACAGCACCAACTTAATGCATTCTCCCAAATCTGATGATAATATGGATTAGTATTGATGACTTAAAGCCACTTTTTATGTTTTGTTGCTTCATTCTATATAGCAGGCATTACAATTGGATTATTGGACATATTCCTCAATGAATCTGGGAGTAAATATAGTATCGACATTTCTCTAAATAATGAATTGCGTTAATGCAGTCCTCCATCCAAGTTTATGTCACAGATTTTAAATACTGTATTCTGCTACTGATTTGAGCATGCAATTTCTACTCGTCACGTTATCTAAACTTAGTTTTTATCGGTTATAAAACTTATAAAGTTCATTATAGAATTTTTAATATCCAGATCCATCTCTCTGCTTTTAGGGATTGCAATGATTCACAAGTGGGATGTTCTAAATATTATTTGTCAACAGAGGCATGTCCTTTCTGCAGGAGAGTTCGGGAGGCCATGACTGAGCTGGATCTTTCTTCAGAGGTAAGATATGCATTGGATATGATTTTCCCTTTCTATTTTCTTTGCTTCTTTGCTTTAATAAAAGCCTGTGTTGGATTCACATGGCAGTCCCCTCATGCTATTATTTCGTTCTTTTCAATGTTTTATAAATTTTGATTGTTTGATAGGCTTGAACATCATGCAGGTCTACCCATGCCCGAAAGGTTCTTTAAGACATAGGGAAATGGTCAAAAAAATTGGTGGCAAAGAGCAGTGAGTAATTTTTATCATGAAGCTTTTGTAGATAGTTTTTAGTTAGTAAATTTACGTGGGCTAATATCTAAATGCTGCCCAAACACCAACAAGTTCTTGTGAGGGTTTTCTTGATGTTTCAGTCTCTCCTCTTTGAACTTGTGCTCGTACCTGATTCTTTGGATCATTGCTAACTTAAAATAGCTTTCATGTAGGTTCCCTTTCCTTGTTGACCCAAATGCTGGTATCTCAATGTATGAGAGTGGTAAGTCATCAAGAATGTAATGTTATTCAATGATCTTATTGCAAAATAAAAATGTGCTGCCAAATTCTGTTCTGATACATTGCTTACATGGAAGTACATATTTGATTTCTGGGTACTGACTTCTATTAGGAAATACCTTTGCATTTCCATGCATTTGCGGATTCAGTTGATTACTTTGCCGACAGCCTTTTGATTACTTTGCCTACAGTCTTTGTTGTAGTTCAGTGATCTGGTCACTGACTCAGGTGGCCCTCCTGGCTCCAATTGGTGGAAATGATGAGACCTTCCATATATTGTGGGGCTCTCCAGATAGTTGGGGGTAAATAACACCCAAAACACAAAAGTACCCTTTTTCAAGCAATCAAAGAATCAAAATCCATTTTTGGTTGAAAAACCTCTTCCCCAAGTTCTCAAAATCTTTTATATTTAACAAACCATTTCCTATCATTCGGTCTACCTTGAAATGGGGATCTGTTGATTTTTACTCGTGGGATGGATTTCTTAAACCCGACTTAAATCCTTAATATGTGATGCGAATTATGGATGCTTAATTTCTTTAGATTTAGATTACTTTTACTCAATTTTAGCATCAGAATGATTTATTGAATAATTATTTTCATTATTTGATTAACTGATATTCAAAGCCCTAGAAACAAAAGCAGTAAGCGGGGGAGTGGTGGCGGGGCAGAGGGAATCCTTATCACTTGAGTCCGGGAGTATCATGCAAGGGAAATGGTAGGTTCAATTATGCTCAAGGAGAGGACAAAAAGATGAGAAGAAAAGGAGCTGATGAATCTCGAATCTTCCAATTAATTACGACAAGAGGAACAATGGGAGGAAGACTTTCAATTTAGAACCAGGGAACTATAGGTTCTGCAGGAAGCGGGAGGCCACATTGTATAAATCCAGACTGTGAGTTAGAATGTAAGGGGGCTTAGGGTATTCAGAGAAGAGAGTGCTAGTACTACAATAAGGAAATATAAGGCAGACGTAGTACCTGCGATAGAGAGACAGTTGTGATTGGTTGTTAGTTGTTTAGACCCATTTGTGATTCAAAAAGATGTAGTAGAAGACAGTTGCTCATTGTCTCTGAAATTTAAATCACTGATGGATAGTTTTATCTAGATTAGATGTTTACCTCACTCTCTCGGTCGAATGACCGGAGCTGTCATAATTTATGGTCGGAGTTGACTTGATCATAGTTACACAAAATTCTGAATAATAAAAAAGTTAATTAAAAAATCCCAATTTTTATGCCATTTTAAGCTTTAATAAATAAAAAAAATATCTTGCTTTCTTTTATTTGAATATGAGTTTCCGAAATTAAATGTGAATTTGATGAATAATTCATCAATTTTCAATATACTATTTGTAAATGCTGTGAGTCATTCAAAATGAAAATGAACTCACATCTTAATTTCATATGCATGCACTTAACAATCGTTACATGCTTTTTGTTGAGTCTTAGTTCGAAAAATAAGTGGTCATACTAAATTATGACGGATTTAGCTCCCTGTGACCTGCCTCTTAACCCACAACAATGGCAGTGGGAATTGCCACTGTCACCTGAACTCCGGGCCAGGTTTTAAATTTCGACCGAAATCCAAAATTTCGGGTTTCGGTCGAGAACGAAACCAAAATTGGGTATACTCGAAACTGTATTAAATTTCGGTCGAAATTTTGTTTCCCTGGAAAACTCGGCTGAAATCACCCAAAAAGTAGATTTTTTTCCGTTAAATAATACTTTCCCTAAATTTCAGCCTTTCAGCCGAAATTTCCGAAATTTTCTATAGAATAAAATATTAATTTATCTGATTTCGTGGATTTCGCCCGAAATTTTGAAATTTCGGATTCGGTGAGGACCGAAACTACCCTCAAAACTGAAATTTAAAACCTTGACTCTAGGTAAGCAAGTTGACAGAGTCAGTTTGCTAATGCAGCCTAACTATGTTGAGTACTCACACAAATTTTAGCCTCTTGGGTATGTTGGAGTCAGTCAGAATTACTTTTCCAGGCCATTTTTTCTTTCATTTAGAGAACCAGAATATCATGTGCCTCAATCGAGCTTTAATCATCCTAACACATTTTAATTTCTTAGAACACATTGTGATTTTCTTCCTCCCCGAGCTTTCTTGAATATTGTATTTCTTATCTTTTCCATTCCTGTTATGTGCTTGTTGTGTTCTTATCTCCCTGAGCAAGTTTCCTGCAGATGCTGCCTTTAACACGATTTATTACTATGTAATTTAGTGACCAATATCAACTTTGTATTTTAAGAGGCATTCATTTATTCTGTTTGACACCTATAGGCGAGATTGTAAAATACCTATTCCAGCGATATGGTCAAGAAAGAAAACCCTCTTTTGGGCTCTTGGAAAGGTATGGTCCCTTTACAATTAATCAAGTATGACTTTGAAGAAACTTATTCAAGATTCAAAATGTTCTTCACTTATGTTTTTGTTTTGGGTTTTCAATTTTCATAGCATACATGTTTCAAGACTGTTCAATTCTCTTCTTTTTTTTTTCTATGTAGCACATTATTTACAGGATGGATGCCCACTATTCTTCGAGCGGGAAGAGGGTTGACATTATGGGAAAGAGCCAAAAGAGAACCACCTTCCAAAAAGTTGGAACTTTACTCATATGAAAACAACCCGGTAAGCCTACACCCTGTACTGTTACCAGAAACAGAGAAATTCATGAACTCTATGTTCCACTTTATTTAATTGCAAACAAAAATTATTACTGCAATTCCTGGGCTTTGCTACATTGTCTCTCTTTTCTGCAGTATGCGAGGATTGTGCGCGAAGCCCTTTGTGAATTGGAACTTCCTTACATCCTCCGAAATGTGGGAGAAGGGTCATCCAATTCGGAGTTACTCTTTAAGACATCTGGATCCAAAGAGGTAATCCTTTTATTATAACATCTAGCAAACTCCATGAATTTCAGAAAGTTCGTCCATGAAAAAATTGAAATGCCTTTATCCTATAATAATATTGAGCTGTAACTTTTATTTTTATTTTTATTGTTGGCCTGATATCCAACCTCTATCGTAAGCTTCTCTTATTGGCTGTTGATAGCTTGTTCAGAACTGTAATAGCCAACGGGAATATGTTAAAACAAAAAAGGTCTGTCAGTTACATACGAACATTCTATCGCTGAAAAGCCTTGAGATACCATACCAACACTGGAATCAGACATGAAAAGACCAGACTCTAAATCATAGCTTAAAAACTTGGAAACTAGACTTGACTCAAAATTGAGTTGAGTCGAATCAACTTAACTGAATCACTCGAGACTCGATAAAAATTCAATGGAATATTGCTGTTGAATACTTAAATTTCCTATGTATTCTGCTTTGAAAATTGCCCATCAATAAAATTTAAGGTGCCGGCCTGGGTTCTTAGATAATTCCAGGTAAAAAAAGGTGTTTAACGGCTCAATGCTAATCTCTATCGACCTGAGCTTACTCAACCAAAATGTGGAGTTAAAACTTGTTGGGTTCAGTACCATGGTCTAAACAATAGCATTCCTTCTTGCAGGTACCATATCTTGTTGATCCCAACACTGGAGCAAAATTAGGTAACTACAAAGAGATCTTACCTTACTTGTTCCAAACATATTCTATAGTAAACTAGCCTTCACCACCTTTTTTCTTATAGGTTTGAACAATTTCATTACCAAATCTTATTTTGTAACAACATGAGCTTTTTCTCAGTTTATCTGTAGTTTGTAGTTATTTCACTCGTGGTTTTTGGGGTATGGCCAATCTATGGTGGGAGAAGTGAAAATTGGGTGGACATGACTTGAGAAAGTTCATTCTTGGAGCTTGTGATTGAAGGAGTGTTTGGGTAATATCTTTCACTACTATGTTTAGGAAAATTTGAAAATTAAGGAAATTAAGTTATTATTAAGTAGCAGAACAGCATGAGTCAAACCCATAGAGGAAAAAACCTGGATAAGAGAATAAGAACAAAAAATAATAATCAAAAGACTAGGGATATGAAAAGGTGTTTGTGTCAAGGTTGTCTTGAACAATCCTTTTAAATTGCCTCATGTACCAAAATAGGGGTACGTTTGTCATTTTATTGAAGAGATAAGGGTGGGTTTGTTGTGTAAACAAAATAATTAATTCAACACGCTGCGCGATGAGGAGGGCTATTAGGAAGATGTTGTCTTCGTTGCATCTCATTTTTAATTAAAACCATTGACATTGAAAAATAAAATAAAACAAACCACCGAAGGCCATGTTTTGGCAACCATGAAAAAAAATCATGGGATATTTGCTTACCTAGTTTTGGACTCAACTTGGCCGTTCATTTTAGATTTTGACAACTGATTGTGAGTCCCAAACAGATTGTTGGACTCAAAATTAAACATGATTTTCAGTCGAATAATCTGTTCAGTACTCACAATCGGTTGCCAAATTCTAAAACGAGCAGGGCCTTAAAAGCAAAAACAGCCCCCTTTGGATTTCTTGAATTTTATGAAAAAGTTTGGAAAAGAAAAACTTTCCCAAAATTTCTTACTTTTTTATTGTTTGATTAGAAATGGAAAAGTAATATGAACCATACCCATTCAAGTTTTATTTAGAGGGGCCTTCAATTTATAATGATAACCCTCTAAATAACTCATAAGTGTATCATTTCCCCCAAAAAAAATTGTAGAGATGGGAAATTTTTTAACACAACAAGTGTTTTTCTTGCAATCTAAACAGGGATGTTTTTTACACGGACGCGCTTTTACTAATATATTGATTATGGCCTTGCTTCATGTTTTGGTCTTGCTTATCAACTTGGATGAGTATCCCATGTTTGGCAGCCAAGACAAATATTCCATGGAATATTTGTGGGTCCAGATGTGAGAGATGGTTGGGAGTAGACCTGGCAAAAAGTGACCCGGACCCACGGGTCCACCCTGCCCGCCCGTAAATTCCGAGTCCGGGTCACCAATCTGTGACCCGTTTAAAATTGAGGTGCTCGAAGAGAATTACAAAAGTTTTATTTTGGCCTTATTTTGGCCTTTATTCCGGAATTCCCGTAATTGACATATTTTTTTATTTTCTTTGTAGTTTTTTTAGTAATTGTCATAATTTAATACATTCGTTTGGTACTTTTTTTGGTAATTTTTCTATTTGGTTTCTTTTTTTCGGTAATTTTTCATTTAAAACTTAGTAATTTTATGAATATTATAAATTGCTATTATGTTATTGCTACCAACCTTTGCGCAATTTGTACTTTGTCAGATCTTTGCACCAAAGGATGTTGACAAGCCAAAAAGTAGACTAGGGGAAGGTGGCTAGCGAATCCCTATTTAAAAAAAAATCTTAAAAAATAATATGTCAGAAATCCGGGTTACCCGCGGGCCGCAGGTCGGCCCGGATCCAAGCATAGTGACCTGTAAAATTTTCCGGGTAAAAAATGACCCGGCCCGTTTGACCCGGACCCGTACGGGCGGGGTCAAAACCGGCCCGGTCCGCCCCTTTGCCAGGTCTAGTTAGGAGATTGAGACTTGACAGAATAACCATGACGGGAGCATGCAAACGTGGTAAAAACCAGGAAAACAAAATACCAATTTTAAATAGGTATTTTCTTTTCAGTAGTTTGTAGGGATTTTTTATGCTCTTTTGACTCCCGCCCACACGGGTGCAACCCGGGTCAATTTTTTGGGAATTCAGGTTGAGTTTTTACCTTAAAATCGGGGTCGGGTTCCAATTCATTTTTCACCAAAAGCTCAACCCGACCTGACCCAAGTTGCACCCTTGCAATTCTCTCCCTCTCCTACTTGCCTCAGGGTCACAGGACGATCTGAGGAATATTCTATGGAATAATTTTTCATCACAGAATTTACATTGTATCCCACGTAAATGCATGTATGTTTTTCAAAAAAAATAAAAAAATTGGGGCCTATTCCATAGGATGAACCAAGTCATCAATCCAATGAAGGAATGATCGTTCTCTGAAAATCATCTCCAAAGAATGATCCTAATTCCTAACCCTACAATTCATTGCCAACTTGCCCTGAGTTTTACAATCCAATGAAGGAATTGTAATGTGAGTTAAAATACCAGTCAGAGCAACCCAAAAAAATAAAGAGAAGTCAAATTAAAATACTAAAATTGAACCATAAATTTTTTTAATTTATTTTGTGTGTGTGTTAACTGGGGTTTTCAAAAAGAATTTTTAAGATTTCTAAAAAAAATATTTAGAAACTAAAATCAAAATTTAACTAAAAACAAAGGGGAAAGGTCAATAATCTCAAAAGACAACCACCATCTAGTGGTTTTATATATTTATTTATTTACCTTCAATTACACTGCTAATTTATAAAATATCAAATTTCAGAGATGCTGGTTTTATTAAATCCTTAGCTGTTAAAAATGTTAAATAACTCATTTCTAAGCTATCAATATCATTGAGACTACAGCAAACAAAAAAACATGGAATAATGCTTCCCTACTGTAGAACCAAGAAACTGAAAATGCTTCCCATTGCCATTTAATTGGAAAAATTTAACTGCCCAATTCGAATTAGTCACCAGCAAAGATATAAGAGAAGGTAAGAGCTAGAGAAATGGATATGGATGACATTATTCCTGTAAAAGCATTAAGAAAGAAAGGGATGGAGACTTGAGAGAGGGCATGAGTAGAGAGAGAGAGAGAGAGAGAGAGAGGAGAGGCGTAATGAGAAATCCGGGAAAAAAAATATGCTACTTCAAATTGTTTTTTTTCCTGTTTTTTTTATGGGCTTTTCAATTTTCATGTTCCCCTTACTCCCACGCTCTCAAGTCTCTCCCTCTCTGCCCATCTCTCACAACTGGCCCCACTAATATTCCATGGAATACTTTTTCATGGTTGCCAAACACAGACTTGGCAAAATGGTACCTGTACCCATGGGTACACCCGGCCCGCAGGGGTACGGGTACCAATTTCATTACCCGCGAAAAAAATACCCACACCCAATCGTACTCGTGACCCGCAGGTGGGTCTGTGTCGGGCGTTGGTGCCCGCGGGTTACCCGCCATTCGGTTTTCAACTTTTTATTCTTAAGGCTTAAACACTAAACAGTAAAAAATAGACTATGTGGATGGGCCAACAAAACAAGTCAAAGCAATCACAGTCTATGCGACTGGTAATTTTGGTTGTACCAAAACAAACACTTGTTAAAGTAAATGAAAAATTGTATGATGAATGGGCGTATAAACATGTACTCATCATCCCATCCTTCATATTTGATCCAACAGCAGCAGTTGACTTGTTAAGAAGCTGCTGTTGGATTAAATATCAAGGCTTGTACATCCATCGTATCACCTTTATGTGTTCATACACCCATTCATCATATAATTTCTTTTGCTAAAATATATATATATATATATATATATATATATATATATATATATATATATATATAATTTCTTCTTTAAATTTGCCGGGTTACCCGTGGGTATACCCGTACCCGCCCGGGTGGGTTCCGAGTTCATGAAAAGCTATGCGTACCTGCGCCGGTATTTCTTACCCGTACCCGCCGGTACCTATACCCGAACGGGTTACCCGTTTACCAGGTCTACCAAACATGCCCTAAATTGACCACAAGTTCAGATGGATACCAAAGGCCTTTCACTTACAATTAAAATCGAAAAGCCTGCCAA
Organism: Tasmannia lanceolata; assembly: GCF_043159265.1. Classification (NCBI taxonomy): domain Eukaryota; kingdom Viridiplantae; phylum Streptophyta; class Magnoliopsida; order Canellales; family Winteraceae; genus Tasmannia; species Tasmannia lanceolata. The sequence goes on along the minus strand of NW_027518690.1, from coordinate 741,918 downwards.
TTTACTATAGCTTTGACTTAATAAATTCAGTTTTGAGTGATGAAGATGCACGATACACTTAAGAGTACCTGAACCAGCTTTGGTAAGCAATTTACTTAAAATTTGTAATGTTTAAAGACTTCACATTCATTAAAGAGAAGAACACGGTCTGCAGTAATAGAGTCTGTATGCTACAGTTTCCTTGGCAAGTGAATCAAAGTTACAAATAAATCCCATATTATTGAAAAATTTTGAAGATGTTCACTAATCTTGGATTTCTTGGATGAATTACAAAGACAATTGATGGTGCTTATAAAGAGCACTTACATGATAAACATAGAAATAAATCAAGACAACTATGGAAAGAGATAATACTAGAATATTCTAATCTAACCTAATCAAATCTACTTTCCTAATCTCTCTTGCTTGCCTCTTCTAATCCACTTGACTAATTTATATAGTTGCTTCATTTAGCCAACTTACCCAATCTACCTCTAAGATGATCCAACGGTGAGATCTTAACCCAATCCAACCGTTGGATCTCACACACATATTCTAACATGCCCCCTCAAACGTATATGGATTGAAAATCGATATACGTTTGACAATAAAAAAAAAATCCCAATACAATAGAATTTCCCAAATTACAAATGTAATCAAAATCAACCGATTTGATGCACACTTCCAGAAGTCGTTGACGAAGATCCTCTGATAAAGATTGATGTTGCTGCCAATGATGATTGATGATGGTTGCCTGCAAAGAAGATGCCGCTTGACATTTTGTCACGAAGATGGCTTAAAAGCCATTAGATCATAGCCTCGATGGGGCTAGAGGATACTCAAGCCTTGGTGGGCGAGTAGATATGGGTCACTATGGACCGATCCCGGAATGGGCAAGAAATGGCCACAATGGGCAAAACAACATGGGTCGGTTTTAGAATACCGATCCTCATGGAATTCGAAACTACTCTCGGGCACGCACCTCAAACCGAGGCACCTCAACCGAGTATTGTAGTTATTCCAGGCACGCACCCCAAATAGAGGTACCTCAACTGAAATATTCAAATTGAAAGAAATGAAAAGCAAGGAAAAATTGGAAGGAGAGCGACAACAAGTGGCTGAATGACAACAATTATTGGCAAACATCAAAGGTCAAACAAAACTTAGGATAGTATGTACAAAAAGGGGTTGCAAATATCAATTTTTGGGAAAGTATGTTGAATAAAATGAAAAAGGGGTGTTCCAAGGAGAATGGGGGGCCACCAAAGATAAGGGATAAAAATAGAGAAATCGGACTAAAATGTAACCAAACCAAAAAAGAAGGGGTGACCATAGCAATTTTTCTTGGGTAGTCATAAAAGAGGGAAGATGCAAACATGAAAATGGTCCAAATGGAAACAGGCTGTCACTATCAATATAAAAGGATGGGTATTTTCCTAAAACCAAAAGAGAGGGTGTTCTCCTTTATGAGTCATAATACCAAAGCCTGTGGAAGTGACAGGTGGTATTAAAGGTTTTGTGAATCTGCCATTTGTTGCTTGCTTCTGACATGCAGCTTGGGATTTTTCCATGTCCCTGTGTTCTTGAAGAAGAAGAAAAATCAGCAGCATGAAATGTCCATAAGCCTAGCCAAAGAGAGAAGAACAGAGCCGATGGCCATTGGAGGCGACGATGAAGAAGCTTCGGCAGCCAAAGAGAGAAACAAATAGGAAATTGACACGATAAAGGAAGGGGAAGCGTAAAACCTTATGAACCCTAATAGTGGCTTGTGATGGAAGAGCAATAGGTTTCTTCTTCTTTTTTTCTTTTTTTAGTTGCAGGCCCGGCGGACGGCTAGGTCAGCCGTCCACCGGAGAACGAACCTCCTTGAGTTGTGCTCAGGACCACGTTGGATCGTAGTGCTTTGATACCATGAAGAATTTTGAAGATGTTCACTAATCTTGGATTTCTTGGATGAATTACAAAGACAATTGATGGTGCTTATAAAGAGCACTTACATGATAAACATAGAAATAAATCAAGACAACTATGGAAAGAGATAATACTAGAATATTCTAATCTAACCTAATCAAATCTACTTTCCTAATCTCTCTTGCTTGCCTCTTCTAATCCACTTGACTAATTTATATAGTTGCTTCATTTAGCCAACTTACCCAATCTACCTCTAAGATGATCCAACGGTGAGATCTTAACCCAATCCAACCGTTGGATCTCACACACATATTCTAACAATTATCTCATAATATTGTCCTAAGTTTCAATTTGACAGTAAAATAGACAAATGAAACATTACAATATCAGTGCCAAAAGAAAAAAGAGAAACACTTGTATTCTCAAACACACTTAACGTGGTTAAAATTAGCAATGAGAACAATCATCTTTCTTGAAAGACCACAAAGATAAGCCTACTCTCTCTTACTAATCCCCTTCCTAATTAAAAAAAAAGAAGGCTACAACAGACAACCCAAAAGGAGACCCAATGTTAACTCCAGAAAGATCCACCGAATTCTGAGAAATTTGAGAAGACCAAACTTTGCCACGCCACTTTGCAATGGATGAAAAGATCGTTTTCTGTAGAGAGAAATCGCATATTTTCTAATCTAAATTTCCTCTTTTTGAATATGCCATATGTGTTAATATCCTCCCCAATCGTTATCCAACAAAAATCTTCAACTCTTAGTGCAGCTGCCCCAGGAAAGGGTAGAAGAATGGGACCTATTATGGAACATACAATGCCTTGCAGACGTATGATCATTATGTTTTAACCGGGGATTCTATTCCATCTCTTACAGAGATAACAACTTAAATAAAAAATGCTTAATAACACGGTGATACATTCATACAAAATTTCTACCCTGCTTCAACTCTTGGTGGTTCTGCCAGCCTTACGCTACATAAGGCTTGGAAGTAGGGCTGGCAATTTCCCCCGTTAAAACGGGGATCCACGGGGCGGGGATATATTCTCAGGGCGGGGATATATTCTCCCCCCTCCTCTTTCATCTCCAGGCCACCTTTAGTGGGGCTGCAACTTGGGTCGGGCGGGTCGGGTTTTTTTTCAAGGAAACCCACGATTCCCAAACCTAGCCCTACTCATGATAAATATTGGGTCGGGTCGGTCGGATTTTTTTACATTGACACAAATTTTTGGAAAACTCTTGTTTGGCAAGGCAACTCAACTCATAGAAGTGGAAAAACTCAAGCATGGCAAACTCTTTAGTGCATTAAATAATAACTAGTCCAAAGAAAATAAACTGATGCATTACGAAATGAAAATGATTATACTCATATGAGATAAACAACAAACTATTTAATACATTAACTATTTAGTTGAAACTTGACACCCTAGAGCTAAAGGGGGTGATTGCGTGTGTAGGTGAGTTTTACTTTTAAGTTTTTACTTTTCAAGTAACAAAGTTTTAGAAAAAAAATACAGACTATAACTTAAGTAACTCGGGTTGAGCCCCTTCAAACCCGGCTCGACCCGAGATTCATGCGGGCTTTTGGATCGTAGACCGGGCTCGACCCGAAACCCTAGAAACATGAACCCAACCCAAGCTATTTTCAGGTTGGGTAGATGCGACCCGACCCAAGTTGCAGCCCTACCAAAACCCGACCCAAGTTGCAGCCCTAACCTTGAGTGTGTTTATGACTCTCGTTCTCCGATTCTCTCGATCGGTCTCAGGAACAATGCTTCGAGGGTCGTTGGCGAGGAGATCATTCAATCCAACGTTGCTCTACGCTTCTTTCTGTTCGGAGGGCGATGGATCCCAGACCTCCCGACTCAAAATCTTCGATCGAGATCTCAAACGAAAACAAGTACTCTCTCTCTCTCTCTCTCTCTCTCTCTCTCTCTCGAAATTAGGGTTCTTTCCAGTGCGAAAATCCTCTCTGAATGTGTTATTATGAAATTACTGAAATGTCTCAGATGTTCTTGAATTAATGATAAATTGCTTCTCAATTTCTCTTTTTTCTCCACCTTTGTAGCGTGATCGAGCTGCATGGCTGATGCGTGGTAAGGATCCTCTTGTTGATTCCGTCACCGAAAACCTATTAGATCGATTGGAGGTAACAAACCCATTTTTTTTTTTTTTAATTCCATCTACATTGTGAAAATAGTTGATCCCAAAGATGGTTGAAGTTCTTTATTTGTTTTCTGTCGGCTCATTTGGATTATGTGAGTTGAGTAGTAAAAGAGGGTTTGTTCTAGATATGTATTTATAGGACTTCCAATCCAATTCATTTTTGGGAGTAAACTCTAATCTCATTCAATCCACTTTATAGACCATATTTAAATTATTACACATTCACAATGCATTTAAATTTTTGTTGCAATGAGTTTCAGTTATGTTTCTTACAGGTTTAATTATAACCTGAAATGAGATTTATCCATAATGTGTGATACAAATGTTTCTTATGAAAATAAACTTCAGACATAATTCATCATAATTTTGTTCCATGTTTATTATGTTAATGGTGTTTCGACTTTTCTTTTACTTTTAAATGCATTTGACAGCACAACTCTTTTTTGCTCATCTTATACTATAAATTTACGTGATCTTGATCTGATCTCAAATTGATCAAATTTATATTTCAACGACTCAAGTTTGGATAGTCGGTGTGCCTCGCACTCAGATGTTTTCATTTCATGTCCTCTTGAATACCTAAGAACATATATCAACTGTTTTATGTTGGACATTGGTTTTATGATGAAGCATTTGAATAAAAAAGTATACTTTTTTTGTGTTTTAGCCACCACTTGCATTATTTGGAATTGAATGATTTACATATTGGAGATTTTATATGGTCGGCCGACCTTTACATGTAAAGGTCGGAGAGAGAAAACCATACCACCCTTGATTTTTGATCCAACAAAAGCCCCCTTTTCTGACTTTTTTGTTGGATAAAAAGTCAAGGGTGGGGAGTTGTCTCTCTCTCTCTCTCTCTCTCTCTCTCTCTCTCCGCCCTTGTTTCTACACGGTCGGCCACCATATAATTTCTCTACATATTGAAATCAGTCAAATAAGTAGAGAGATCAATGACTTCATTGCAAAAAGCTTTAGGGTCTGGACTAAACCAAATTCAGAAGCAAGTGTTCACTCTAAGAGTCTAATATTGTTGAAGTATTACAAATAAGTAATTTCTTCTTCCCTATATTTGGCATTTTACAGGATTGCAAAAGAACATTTCCTACAGCTCTATGTTTAGGGGGTTCTCTGGTGTCTGTTAGGCGCTTATTACGTGGACGTGGTGAGTGTTCATTTTTTCTGTAGTTTGACTTAGTGTTTGCATCAGTTTAATTGACCATATTTCTCTTCTTACTGTCAGATAGCACATCCTTTTTTTTTTTCGTCTTTAATATACAAACCTATGAGTGGAAGGGCTTTGTTGAATAATACTGCAGTGTTCAGAAGTCCATGTAGTTGCTTTTTTTTTATAATAGCCATTTTGGATCCATTATAGCCACTTTACTGTATGCTCATAAGAATTGTTTGTCCACATGCTGATCAAATTTGGAACTGATTTGGATTAGCTGTCCAAGCAGGTATTTAACCTATAATAACTACTATTCTTTTATTCCTTTTTATCTTGGTCATCATTACCTTTTTAATTGGTTAGAGAGATTACATGCCCAGTTGAATAATGACAAAGATATTGATTTTATTTCTAAAAGTGTGATTTTTTTTTCTTCGAATGGTATTTCTAAAAGTGTGATATCACGAGCTTATCATTCTTTCCTTGAAACCCTCATTGGACTTCATTAAAGTCTTGGATCTTGAGGATGGGAGTCAGATTTAATGGAAACACACGGAATCACTGACTAATAATTGCAACATAATTGTGCATTGCTTTTACGGGATGGGAAATAAATCAGTTAATGTAGTCTTCAAATCAGAAGGGTATAGTGCACTATTTGTAACATCAATCATCCCTATAGTTTTCCATGTATTCACTCGTACTTAATGCGTGTATGCATGCTTATATAGTCTGAAGAAACACACACTATACATGTTGACACAAGTATACAATATGCAGGGATATAATATGACTTCTAGTAAAGAAATTAGTGTGTGAAGCAATAAAGGAATAGCCTTACATCTACCATTAAAAAAAAAACAGAATAGCTTTACATCTCTTTGCATGTGGGTGGGTGGTCGTGAGTGAAATGAAATCATGGTTTTTTCAAGGGTGGGAATGACGACCATAATAAAATCATGCCATTATTGATAGGACCTTTCATCTGAAAGATAACCTTTTGGGTGTCCCATTCCATTTTATATGAATAAATTAATACATATCTATGACAAGGGAGTGTTGCAGATACCGTGTACAGTGTACACAGTAGTATATGGGACCTTTCTTCTTGGATGACTTTCTTGGTTGGTTTGTATATTCCTTTTTTCTTATTAATACATTGCCATTCAAAAAACAAATGTTAAAGAATTCATATATTATTTGATTTCAAAATTTTCTTAGTTCCTAAATCATAAATATCACTGTAGCCTGCTGATCTTTTCATGAGACAATTAATGTCTGCATCTATATCCCTTCATGTATGTTACTACTTCTGTTACTTTGTGTCCCCCCCCCCCCTCTTGATACTTCACTGTTCTCATACGGTAACCACATGGTGAAATCATCCCCATATTTAGCTAGTGCTGCGTGGATCAAACTCATTTCTGCCATGTTTTGATATTTGCACAAACCCAGCTGTCCTTTCTTCTGTAATTGGCTCCTGAGAGCTTTTTAGGAAATGTAATAACCTTTTGACAGTTCTTTAAATAGTAAAAGACAAGATTGTTTGTGAAAAATATCAAAACATGGTTGTGCTGATATCATTTCCCTTTTGTCATTGTCCTTATGAATGGCATAACTGCATTGTATCTAGTGAAGCTTGGCATCTGGAAATTAGTGGCATATCACGTGTTACTTTGTTAATGATGTTTATCTGATCTTGGAATGTTACAACTATTAAACAAATGATACCTACTGAACTTAAAATGATATTCAGCTTTGTTTAGCCTTTGAACCGTCTCCACTTACTTTATAATCCTGCATACTATTGCATATGGCTAAAATCTATTGTTTTGTCAGCCATGGAAGTTGCATCTTGCGAAGAAAGCCCAGCTGAAAATGTATTCCGTATTTTGAATGCAATGAATAAACGTTGTTTCTGATGTCAGGTGGTATTCAAAAGCTCACAATGATGGATATATCATATGACATGGTTAAATTATGCAGAGATGCTGAGGCAGATGTGCCTGACAAAACTGTTGAAACATTCTTTGTGGTCGGTGATGAAGAGTTCCTGCCCATAAAGGAAAGGTATCCTTTCATATTCCTTTATAGGATATATTGATTAAAGGGAGCCTCAGGAAATATGTTGAGTACAAATAACTTTTATTTGTGAAGCTCTCTAGATCTTGTAATCAGTTGTTTGGGACTTCACTGGACAAATGATCTTCCTGGAGCCATGATACAAGTGCGTGTTTATCTATAGCTGTTTCTTTCCTTTTTTTTAAATGGTCTGCAAAAGTTATTCTCTGTTGCCATTTCAATATAGTTTCTTTTCCACCCTTTCATTATCTCTCTTTTGAGATATACGGTTTCGTAGTTATCAGTGTCTTACACATCCTCTGCATTTATGGCAGTGTAGATTAGCATTGAAGCCTGATGGCCTGTTCCTAGCAGCTATTCTTGGTGGAGAGACTCTAAAGTTGTTCCATTTTTTTTTTTTTTTGGGCAAGTTTTTTAGATCATTAGATTTACTTACTCTGTCCCATTTGCTTTGTTTGGGACCTGGTGAACAGAGAACTAAGGGTAGCATGTACCTTAGCACAAATGGAGCGTGAAGGAGGCATCAGTCCACGAATATCTCCTCTGGCACAAGTATGTATCTTGCAGACTTCTAATTGCCGATCATGGTTTTATAAGTTCCAAATTCTGTAAACGCTGGGTATTAAATAGATTTCTAATAGCAGTACCTTATTAACTTTAAAATAATAATAATAATATAATAATAGCAGGACCCTAAATTAACATACATTAACCTAAACAAACTCTAAACTAAAACCTGTACGGGTGTGGCTCTTTGGATTAAAGTCATGGGTATGCTCCCATTGACGCGAGTTCAAATCCCCCGGGCTTACCCAATGCACGTGGTTTATGGGTGATTGCGAGCATCCGTATGGAATAGTTGTTCCCTAAAAATTGGGGTGGGGATACCCTATGTCATAAAAAAAATCTCTAAAGTAACATATACACGCGGGGCATGTTGTAGGAAATTTCATGTGCCTTCCTTTATTTGGTAAATGAAACATGTAACCCATTTTAGTCTGTATTGAATCTGTATTTTGACAGGAAACAAAGTCATGTGAGATAGTAGTTGGTTCTTGTTAGACTTTTTGGTTGTCTTAATTCAGGTCCGGGATGCAGGCAATCTTCTGACAAGGGCAGGCTTCAGCCTTCCAGGTGTTGATGTTGATGAATATACTGTTCGATATGATAGTGGTAAGTCTTTCCGTCTATAGCTTCATTTTCTGTTTCACGAAATACAGCAGATTATATGGCCGTACTTAAATTACCGGAAGCCATGCTTTCTACTGTGTGAAGCTGTTGGATGCATCATGTCAAATTTGCTCTAATTATAGACTTGTACACTCTCTCATATATAACCCTCACTTTGTAGCCTGCTTCTCACCTCGCCTATAGCTCAAGCCCATCCTCATTTGTCACACCATGATGTCCACCTCAAGTCCTTTCCTCGCACTCCAGCCCCCCATCGGCCCACACCCCGACTATTCGTCATTGATCCCCTCTTTGAAGCCGTGACACTTCCATCGGTTCATTCGGCACCAACTTTCTTGGGTCCTAAATGAATATAAAAAAATTGGGTGCTAAACATCACCCCCACTTTACTTCATTCACCACCTTCCTTTGTCTTGCGCGAAAGATCCCCTCCCCCCAAATTTTATCGACACCCCCTAAAAAAATCCTCGCAGTATCTTATACCCTAGAGTCGTCACTCTTCTTCACCAGTTCTTTCGAGTTTTCAAAGTCTGATTTTGTATTATCGTCTATTTCAATTGAGGTGCCTCAGTTCCCTTGACGTATGTGAATCCAAAAGTGACCCATTTCAATGAGGATTGATATTCAAAACTGGCCCATGAGGAAAAGGGTAATTCCATTCTCATGAGAATCAGTATTGAAAACTGGCCTATGACGAAAAGTGTATTTCAATTCCCATGAAGATCAATATCTAAAATCGGTTCCTAGTGATCCATTTCGATAAATATTAGTATTCAAAACCAACCCACGAGGACCCACCAATCGAGTCCCAACTTGCCTATTTAAGGCAACAAACTATCGAGAACCATTTGATTTCGTAAGCCCACTTCGCGGCCCATCCTGCAACCGGCACCTCCTTTTGTATCAATGACAATGCAGCTTAGTCAGTCATCAACAAACACTCATTAATAGATCAACCTTCGAAAATGTTCGTCAAATTAGAAAGTTTTGTTTACTTCTCTTATTGGAACATTTTATTGTAACCTAACATATGATCTTGCTGCCGGATGCTAGGGTATATGAGATCACCATATCTCACCGTTGGATCACCTGAGTGATTGGTTATACAGCTAGACTAGATGAGGTGGCAAGATTAGATTAGGATTATTCTATTCTTATCTATTTTCATGTTTATGTTTATCTTTCTATATTTACAGTATTCTATTATACAAACACTCATTAGGGTTGATTGTAATGAAATGAAGAATAGTGAAATTCATTTTATGAAGGGATCAATCATGAACAAATATTCTAACCTAGCTGAGGCGCTAACTCTTCTTAGTTATGTAAGTTATGTTCACGTATTTGTAGTCATATCAGTATTTCACTGGTAAACGATAGCGTATTTAATATAAAGGTGTTTCTCCAGTTGATAAAGGTCTTTTCTTTCTCTTCTGAAAAAATGAGTTCAGTTCTCACCATTTCTGAGTGGTAAAAAGGAGCAACTTTAGCTGTCACAGACTCACGGGAACATTGTGCATTATTGTCATCAATCGACATAAGCTCATAGTATTTTTAATTTTAATTTTTTTTATTTCCAATCAATCATGAGATATTGCCTACTTACCATAAATTTTCAATTTAATGTAGCTCTGGAGCTGATTGAGCATCTGCGGGCAATGGGCGAAACTAATGCTCTTTTTCAAAGAAACAATGTGAGGCTTCTTATAAGCTCAAACCACTCCTTTCAAATGAATACTTTTTGGAGGAATGATACAGGGAGAGAAAAGAAAATGCACTGTCGTCTGGTTGGCCCCATACAGGGACCCCATGCTATGGACGTTAGCTGTTTTGGTTGCTGGTTCGTGGGCCCAGTTTTATGGTGCGAAACGTTGGGCAGCTGCATTTTTTTTCTTGTGACTAATGTACTTTTGTATCATCCTCTATTAATAAATAGTACAATTCCTAGAAATCTACCATTCAGGGAAAAAAAAAAACAATTCCTAGAAATCTGTGGAAAATTTATCTGTTCAAACGTGGTCAGATTTTAAAGAAGGAGACGGCTTTGGCAACTGCTGCAGTCTACCAATCGATGTTTGCGGCAGAGGATGGCACTGTCCCTGCCACTTTTCAGGTAATGATATACAGAATAGAGAAAATAACATATTGTAGCCTGTCACAAATGTCTCTGAGATTTTCATTATATAGATATTTTATCTCGACATTTTGATAAAACGGCAATCCCGAAATAGTCCCGAGAGTTTAAAAAATATAGCGATATTTTCATTTACTGTGATAATACCACGATATTTTTAAATTTTCAATGTTTTATATATATTTATCGTTTTTTCCTGATATAAACCTGAAAAAATAAAAATAAAAATTAATATTTCCCGAGATTTTCCCTTGCCTAGAAATTCCTGAGAATGATATTTGTGACTTAGATTGTAGCCAATCTGATGCAGCAAATTTCCATTTTTCCTTTCTGAACTTTCTCTCTCAAACCCACTCTATACGCATTTCATCACTTATTTCCTTTCCATTTTTCCTGATCATATGCAATTCTCTTATTTTTCTTGATTTTTAGAGTTCAAATAAAACAAATACTGAAACAAATGGGTATTGTGTAATACTGATAAATTTCAGATGTAACATGTTTCCATGACTTCCTGTTGCCTTAAGTTCCAATTAGTATTTTAGAGTATGATTTACATTTTTTTTGTGCCTATGCTTCTCACCTTAATCTTGTCATATAGTGGTTCTAATTGAAGTCAGTGTTTGGGCAATGTAGGTCATCTACATGACAGGATGGAGAGAACACCATTCACAACAGAAAGCAAAACAGAGAGGTTCTGCCACCGTATCATTCAAGGACCTTCAGGAACAATTTGGCAACAACAGTTAAACTTCTCAAACTAATACCATTATTCATGCTTTTGTGATTACTATCTATATAGACTAGGGCATGCAAATTGCTTCATTTCTTTGCATATTTGTCCTGGTGCTATAAGAAAAAGAGCTTAAGCCTTTGTATTGATCCCAAACCTGAGGAGAAGCCAAGGTATTTAAGTGCACAAAAATTACACCATCACTCATCTTCATAGGTCATGCATTAATACATAAGCGAAATTAGACATGAAAAGATTCTTGTTTATGAACTAAAATGCAAATGAGGCCATGTAAACATTAAACTGGTTTTGTATGTTTTATTTTCCTAAGCATTTCTATGCACTGTGGAGAAAACTATTGGGTTTTGGGTGTTCATAGACCTCTTGTAAAGGATTTGCTTAGCTGTTTCACTTGTCTGATTGCGATCCAAAGTATGTTACACAGCTTCTGAATGGACCAAGTGCCCATTACTTTAGGATTCATGGTGACTCTTTTAGGCTTCTTTTACTAATACTAGTACCACACGTTCTGAGTTTAATCCATCCAAATAGTAAGTTTTTTATATGAAAATAAAATATTATATATTTACTTAACCTATTAATTTTTTTTAGTATATTACTTATTTTAATTAAAAGTTTTTTTATCCTGGTTGCATAAGTTTATTTTGAAATTATCCGTTTGCTGTTCACCTATTCTATCCAGGAACAATTGGTCCACGTGAGAAAGGATAGTAAGTCTATCCGAGGATAAAACAAACCCATGCTTGCTATCCCCATACCGAACAACCCCATTAAAAATGGGTAAAATCTCTAATGCTCATGTACCTGATGCAACAATTATATGTAAAATACTAAAAGAAAGTCGCTTTTATTTTCCTTCCTAAAAGACAGTGACCCCCACGTTGTCCCATTTTTAACTGATATCAGTAACCATTTTGTTTAATTTTGAATCCACTCATCAATTTTGGACTCACAATCAGTTCTCAAAATCCAAAAGAAAATGGGCCTCAAGTGTGTATGGTCTATGTTCATATATATATATATAAACACTGGCATTCTTGGCACATGCTATGCACGGGTGTAAAATAGTGGGCCCCATCCAATCAAAACATGAAGTTTACAACGATGGGACCCACCCTATGCGTGTGCGTGGGTGGAGATGGTCAGATCTACGCCATCAAACTCGAGGTAAAATAGTGGGCCCCACCTTATGCATGAGTTTGCGTGGAGTTTTTGGTACCTACCCTGTCAGAGCACGGTGTAAAATCGTGGGTCCTATACTATGCATGGATTTGGGTGGAGATGGATGGCCCACTTGTAGGTGAAATGGTGGGGCCACCCTTCAATCTGTGGACGAACCGTCAACCGGGAGGGGTCTACCTTACACAAATTGAAACCACAGGGGTGGGTCTACTTATAACTTTTTAAACATTAGGGGTTAAGTTGAATGTGTCGAAACAACAGGGGGTCTAAGTGTATTTTTCCCAAAAAAAAATATAGCCACAACCTTAGAAACAGGTGAAAATAACCCTTAGAAATTCAGACAGAAAAACCCCTTCCAAATTCAGAATTAAGAGCTACCTGGCACTTGTTTGAATGCCACGTGCCCTATTGCAGCTATTGACTTGAGACCTTGGTAAATATTATAAAAGTCTTTGAGTAGTAGGGTTGCTATGAAAATGATAATGCTGTCCGGCCCATATGCAAGTTGCTAGGGAAATGATAAACGGTCCGTGCCTCGACTCAACAGAGAAGTTCTCTCTTCTTTACAGTTTCTGATTCCTTTTATAAGTTGGATTTGAATACTTGCGAGTATTTCATTATCCTATTCAAGTACTTCTGGCAATTATTTTATTTTCATTGTTTTATAAGCATAATCCAAAATTACATGCACTTTTCTCTAACAAGCCATCCTACAATCCGACTAACATCCACCCAAGAATAGGGGTGCAACTCTTGCTTGGTTGGGTCGGCTTGAGGCCAACCCTAGCCCAACCCAAGGACCCAAAACCTCAACCCTTACCCGACCCAATGACCCAAAACCTCAACCCTAACCCGTCCCAATCCTAACCAACACCAATCCAACCCACCTTTAAATCTCTCAACCCTAATCCAACCCAATTTTCCAAATAAGGCCCGGTTGTTTTGGGTCTGAATGAATTCGGTTCATGTTCACTCGGGCAAAAAAAAAAAAAAACCTATAACCCTAAGATTTTGCTAAGATGATAAAATTAGGGCATGGAAAGGGTTTCTTTAGCAAATCTATGAAATGAATGGGACCACTTTAATGAGCATTCAGACAGCAAGCTTTGGGTGGAAGGAGACTTCTAATGTGTGAATAAAAAATGAATAATGCATTCCAATCAGCTCCCAATGAATGCAATGGCCTGATCCATTAAGCCTTGGACTGAATTAGATCAGATCACTAGAACAATATGTATTAGGATGTCACTTTTATGGCCAAGATGAATTCATTGATTGAAGACATTAGTCTAGTTAGCTGTTAAAGGAAGTTTCCAATCAGTTAAGTGTTAAACAGAATACAGAATGCCACTATCAAAACAAAAGATTGCCTATTATCATTTCCCAAAAATGGATCAAAACCATCTATGAGAGATGGAAGAGAAAATTGGAATTCAATTAAATTTCTGATATTGCAATTCTAAATTTTAGTGAAGGTGGTAACTGCTTTTTCTTTGTTTATAGATGGATTCTCTGCCCCTGGTGATAACTTTAGTGTTGATACTTTCTTATACAAGGCCAAGTTTCTCTATCAAAGACAGTTTTAACAGTAACTAGTTAAAGAAAGGGCATAACTTGAGCAATTTCTTGCTTGGACTAAATAAATTCATTTGATTTTGGGGAGATGGCATTGCCTTACAAAAGTATGGGCCAGTTGATCAAACACTTTACAGCTTCCCTATCCCACAAACAAACTCACACAAGCCCACAAAGCCTCAGCAGAAAGTAGGACAGTTAATCATGGCATATTATTTCTTAACCTGGCTTGTACAACAAATGTGAACAAATGTGAACAGTGGGAATCCCAACATCTCTCTTTCAGTAAATTTTGCACCCAAAAGAAGCTCTTTGTGGCACAAGTTCCTCTGATGTAACCGGCGACGACAAAGCCGAACCCCTAAAAGAACGAATAAGTAATATAATTTCTGTGGCATTTCAAGAACCGTTCCCTTCGAATGAAGATATTGTCCAATATGATGTCGGAGCATTTAAATCAGTGTCAGCACAACTTGTTCCTCAAACATCTGAACTGCCATTTCTCCCCCCGAGTTAAGCAGTGTTTTGAATTGGGTTTTCTCACCATAGGTTTTCTTGGTCTTGTTTTTGTCGGGCTTTACGAACGGCCTGTTGGATTTGCCTTTCATGCTCTTTGAGCATTTCTTCAATGTTTCCCCCTGGAGGCAGCAATGGTCCAGAGTAGTGGATTCTGTTCTTTTTAGAACCATAACCCTGGTGTCATAAAAAAAGAAGAAGCACTAGTGCAAGTTAAAAATTCTGATGAACTGTCCGGATAAGTAGTACCTTTGGGCACCACAAAATCCAGTTTTTAGAATTGACTAGTAGAATCTGGAACATTATTAGCTTCAACACTTGACACCATAGCTTCTATAAAAGAGCTAAAATTTTAGAGGCCATCCTTCCAAAGGCTCCTATTACATAATTCTTTATCGGGAGGTAATGTTCTCATTACATAAAAAACCTTGCTATTCCCTTTTTTTATTTAGCATGATTAGCCACATCGAAGGTATCAGTTTCCTTCTTCTGTTATGTAGTTTTCATATACTTTTTTTTTTTTCGGGTGAGACTTCAATAACTTTTTCCCAATTAGATCCAACCTTACTTGTATAAGACATTTAATAGCTAACGCATTTTTTAGTTAAACAGAACTTTACATTTCTGAGGTTTTAAATGAACTCGGACCACCCAAGTTTTCTCATTATACAAGCTATTTAATATCTATACAGAATTTTAGATTTATAAGAATCTTAATAGCTATAAAAAATTTAAATTATAAGGTGTTCAAAACCTAAATGAAAGCTTAGATTTATAACATATTAAATAACATCGGGGGATGCCCTTGTAAAGGTATTCAATAACCAAGTGAGAGTTTAAGTTTTCCCACTATGTACAATATACATTTAAGGAATTATATGGTTAATACGATAGGTTGCTACACAAACACAAAATCATCTTGTAATATTTTAATTAGTGTGGGGGCCTGAGCATGACACCACATGTGTTCCATCCTTCACACAGATGGGGCCCATCCTTCACAGGAATCAAGAGTCACATAAGTCAATTAAATGAATTAGAATAGAAGAGAGCCCACTAAACTCCCACAGTACTATTCACGTTACTGTTCACAACACTACTGACAGAATTAGAGTTTGGGATTGAAGTTGATTTATTTATGTTAGTTAGAAGGACTAAGTTTTAAGACTGTTTTAAAAAGAGTCCTTCGTTTAATAGGTCTTTTGTATTTCATCTTATTTTTATTACAAGTGCAGTCTAGTTATAACTCTAACTAGACGATCACTGAGACAACACACAGTCAATAGTTACAAGGATTAAGTTTTAAGACTGTTTTAAGAAGAGTCCTTCATTTAATAGGTCGTTTATATTTCATCTCTTCTTTTATTAGTACCCTAGATAATTGATAGTCGACGATGACCATGTTAGATACTTAGATCTAGGTTGATTAGAATAAATTATATTACAAAAGCTAGATCTAATAAATTATATTCCAAAAGCAGTAATTTATTCTTAAAAATTCTAGAATTTAAACACATTGTTAGAACTTGAATCCGAAAGCTACCCATTGAGTTTTGGAATTTATTTTTGGTAAAAGTAGCAATATAATTACCATTAAAAAAAAGTAGGAATATAATTTGGTACCAGTGTGTTAATCATAAATTTGTTATACATTAGGAAATTGATATTTCCGCTCCCCTTTTAGACCAATCCGAGTGGATTGGTCTACAAGGGGAGCTGAAATATCAACTCCCCTATGCTTTGGATATTTCCACTCCACTTTTAGACCAATCCACTCCAAGTTGGAGTGGATTGGTCTAAAAGTGGAGCGGAAATATCAATTTCCTAACTTTATAGTTATTAATATTTTTGTATATTCGATATAATTACCATTCAAAAAGAAAGACTAGCAATATAATTTTCAGCAGTTCTTTGCAAGGTTATTGGTTGTTTCACATGGTACCAGAGCAAAGGTCCTGGGTTCAAAACTCCTTAATATTAAAATTCCACATGTAATGGCCAACCAAAAAGATGGGCCATGTGTAAGATAACCCTAAAAAGAGGGGCTACACGTGAGGGGCCACATGTGCCACGTGTAAAACAGCCCTAAAAAGAGGGGCCTCACATGAGGGGGAGTGTTAAAGTATAAAAGATTAAAAAACGGCTTAAGCTTGTAGAGTAATTGGTTGTTTCACATTCATAAATTAATATGCCAGCATTAGTGTAGAATTTTTCATGTCTGGAACTTTTTGTCCACGCCCAACGGACAAGTTACACAGACATGGTTAAAGGATGTTTTCACTCTTATGTTTTAAGACTAGAAGCTTGAATTATGTTTATGAAACAGTCTAGCTTCATGGTGTCAATTTTAAGTCTCATAGGTACGCATTTGATGTCTTACATCACCAGCAAACAGTATCTACATCCAAGTTACATAAGTTTCAGAAACTTAGGATTTGTAGCTCCCGCTTTCATGCATTTGGTTTATGGATTAGACTACAATCTGAAGATTAAATACCAGTTTATAAAACTAATTTCATTAGTAGATTCTTTGTCACTCACCTTGGTGTCCTTCTTAGGGGAAGAGGTCGCCCTATCCACCAAATGATGGTTCCAATCTTGCTTCTCAGAGGACTCGGAAACATCGAGCTGATTGTGTCTATCATCCGGCCGCTGTGGATGCACACTCTTCCCTCTGTGATTATTCACCTTCCCATTGCTTCTTGTTGCTACCGAACCAGATAAGTTGGCCAAGACGGCGGTCCCTTGGGGCATGTAAGATCTCTGTGTTTTCAATTCAGGGCCGTTCGAACCCTTCAATGAGGATCCAAAGGCACCAGGATGCATCAATTGACCAGAATGAAAGAAGCCATTCTTTGCACTTCCTATGGGAGTATCAATGGGAAACCCAGACACACTATCCTCTTGAGGATTGTACTTCTCGCTGTTGCTTTTAGGATTTGCATGTGCCTGTCGCTTCTGCAATAGCCAAAGAATGGAATGGAATATTAAGCGAACTTGGTACACAGCTGACTTGACCAGTTTAGCCAAGGACTGGACAATGAGTCCAAAGAAGTACCAGTTTCAAAGGTATTTGAATTCTGAAATAATATTTTTGTAAAAATGAACCCCCCCAAAAAAAAAAAAAAAAAAAAAGAAAAAGAAAAGAAAAGCCCGGGAAAGAAAAACCCACCCACAATCCCAAGGAGAAAAGCCAAGAGAAAGTAGTACCTGCAATGATGCCTGTAGCTCGGCATTTGCATCTGGTGCTGGCATTGCTTTGGAATCTCTTCGCCCTTTTATTCCAGATTCAGATCCATTCCCCTTAAGAGCTACTGCTCTTTGCCTGTTACCAAGATAGGAGATTCAGAAGAAAAAGTAATAACATTCCCAAAATATTAAGGCACAAGCAGACATGGTGAGTACCAATCCTTTATGGAACTCCACATGGACCATGATTCAACAATAATGGTCCACACAAAAGATTCAGATAGCATAAACATCTAATAGATTTGATCAGTTCCAACTAAATAATAGTATTTGTTATTTAACAGAGATCATTGCCTTGCCAGTTAATTCATTATTGTAGTGACGGGATTGCTAAGTTAGTTTGTGGCATCAACTCTTCCTGAACCAGAAGGTATAATAGTCTAAGTCCTCTTGAATGTAAGAGAAAAAGAACCCAATGTCTTCTTGTGGATGTGCACTAGTATTTGACCCGTTCATAATAATGGAGGGTGGGATATCGTGGTCATCCCCACAAAATTAGAATACCTTAGTGATTTTCTGTTTGGATAATCCCATCATCCACAAATGAGTGTTGGCACATATCAACGGTGAAAAACTCCCCAAGTAAATAATTAACTCACGAACAAGTCAGTTTTGGCCATACCAAGTCAATTAAAAATTCCTTTGACTCGCCCATGTAGATTAGGTTTTTTCATGGGCTAGTTATTTTCTGAGTATATGTATTGAAATACTAGTACATATACTCAGGACAGCAAAGGAAACGGTTCAAAAAGCAGGTAATGGCAATTCTAACAGACCGCCTAAAATTACTATTTTATATAATCATCAATGGGAACGATATCCACTCTCCCGTGTTCTGATAATAGCACTTTTTTATCCTTCACCTTTGTAAGTAGTTGTTGTAGACTGCTACATCCTTCACCTTTGTAGCATAACTCTACGCTAAATACATCCATATTTCCAACTCTTTCAGCTGGTAGCGAGAAAATTTAAAGCATTTAATCTATCAATAAAGCATTGTGTACAGTGTACACCCTCCATGGATCAGCTCCACTCAGCCAACCTACTCTAAAACTCAACCTGTCATAAATAAGTCTGATGAATGTCAATGTTGTGTACAGGGAGTCCTGTACGTGAATAATTTGGGTATTTAGTCAGTTAGAGACATAAATAAACACTTCAAAAACGAAGACCTTTTATTTGCTTCAAGTGAGGTTGGAACATGGAGACACACGGACTCTCTTTTGTATTTCTGTTTTTGTATTTCTCAATGTATTTGTTTATGGTATCTTTTTAGTGCTCTCTTGTATCTTTTGTGGGGACTCTCAGTCTTCCCCTGTTCAATGAAAGTTGTTACCATTAAAAAAAATATGGAGACACACGAATAATTCCAAAGGTGTTCCTTTTGTTTCTCTTTATATAGATAGTATGACTTCAAAGTGGCCTTTAATCTTTGCATAAAGTATTTATTTTGTAAAATTTGAATGCTCCATTGATCTCGAAAAACTATACTATTTCACAGCACAATAATTGTTAATAAAAAATAAAAAATTCTAAACCCCACTGCTCTACTCACCTTTTATGAAAACAAAAAAAATATTTAGCATGGCAAAAGAAATTGTATGAAGTAAAAAGATACACGATGACGTACCTCCTAGCTTCCGCATCCCGAAGTTTAGCATCAAACTCCTTGCTTGGTGGATATTTGGGCAAACTCGAAGGATCACACGCAAGAGGCTTTGTCATGAAGAACTGAAAATGGACAATAAAGGTAAAAAAAGCAACCCCACAATTTAGGAAGAAACTGAAAATTAGTGTGATGGAATCATGTAACCTGGTGCATCACACACTACATATGTGTGTGTGTGTGTGTGTGTGTGTGAGAAAAGGGTTCCTGCAAACGTGTGCAGGTAAGTTACCTGCACACGAGTGCAGAAACAGGGTGGGGGCCACATTTTTGTGGGGATCAAAACCATTCATTTGGAAGGCCCTTCCATGGATAAGGTGTGGCCTAAAAATCAGCCCCATTGGATCGTCCTAACCCAATCAAAGGTGGGGGGGAATGGACAGACACTGTTTGTCGATGTTTCTGTTCATATATTTGTGTGTGTGGGTTTCCATTCAATATGTATGTATGCAAATATGTATATATATGTGTGTATTGAGAGAGAGAGAGAGAGAGAGAGAGAGAGAGAGAGAGAGAGAGAGAGAGAGAGAGAGAGAGAGAGAGAGGAATGCTAAACTGAAGGGCGCCCTTGCAAAAACCCAACAGCTAGGTCGCCCTTTTGGATCCACGTTACCTGACCGCATTTATCATTCATTTAATTTTGCATTTTCAGTGCCGATATAAATGTGGTTGGGTGATGTGTATCTAATGGGGCGCCCTTGCACCTGGGTTTTTGCAAGGGTACCCTTTAGTTTAGCTACCACACACACACAGTTGGCATCTCATCCACTTGTTCCCCAGATACAGTTTTTAAGTTGAGATACACCAGGTTTTCATGTCCCTCGAGGACACCAATGTTTCACAACATTACAACCAACTCCCTACCCGCCCTCCCTCCCCCAACGCACACACAGTTCAGTGCACACAATTATCCAAAATGGTAGTGTGATCAGAATTTTCCAAAACAAAGCCCCTTAGCAAATGCTAATGGAGAACACATTTCTGCTTTCTAAAAAACAATAAGCATTTCTCATCTTTGTCTTTTTTTCTCCAAATTATTAAACTCATACCACTGGAGATCGCATGACTAGTAATTTGAAGCTTTACAAAATTTGAAGCTTTACAAAATAGCCATTAAAAAGAACTGGATGCAGAATTACCTCGCTCTTAAGGGCAGAAGCCGCAGTTCCCCGAAGCCCAGGTTCTATTGCAAGGAGTACATCCATAAGAGCTAAAGCTGAAGAAGGAAATTCCTTGAATGTCTCCGAAACACAACGCTTGTAAGGGTGTTGAGGTCTGAAAATGGTTGCATGTGGCAATTTTGATGTCCTCCAGTAGTCCTCAGATGGTGAGCCACATAGCTTAAATATCTTGTGCAACTGCTCCACCTACAGGAGTAGAACATAAGCTTTCAACCATTATGAATGATCAGATAAGGAAATCAATGCAAATCTATAATATATTATAGATACCAAGCATGTTTCTTTCCATTGTCATTCGCTTTTTGCCCAAGAAATTTTTTTATTGAAAAACCTTTTCTTTAGACCTCATGTTTTGTTTTGATAGGGTGGGGCCCAACATTTTATGCTCAAGCATAGCATGGATGGGGTCTACTGTTTTATCCTTAATATGGTGGGCCCACCACCTCTACCCAAACCCATCCATATTGTGGGGCCCACTATTTTACACTTCATGCTATGATGGGTGGCTCACTATTTTACACCTCATGATTTGATGTGGTGGGCCCACATCTCCACCCAAACCCATTCATATGGTGGGGCCCATCATTTTACACGTTTTGATGGGATGGAGCCACTGTTTTACACCTCATGTTTTTTATGGGGTGGGGCCCATCATCTCCACCCAAACCTATTTATAAGCGCAGGACCACCATTTTATAGTGTTTTGATGGTATGGGGCCCACCATTTTTCACCCATGCACAGCATGGGCCCGAAATACTAGTACCATCACTAAATAGAACCAAAACCAAATCCATGCCACCACTTCTATTAAAAAAAAAAAAAACTAGAAAAGAATGGAGAAAGCCAAATATTTCAGATGTATCATAAGAAAGACACTAATGAACATATGATTCATATCTTATTCTTGGACTCGGAGGAGATCTCACCACTATGCTACAGACAAATAGATTGATATGCAGATAGCTATTAAGATGATGAAC
Organism: Tasmannia lanceolata; assembly: GCF_043159265.1. Classification (NCBI taxonomy): domain Eukaryota; kingdom Viridiplantae; phylum Streptophyta; class Magnoliopsida; order Canellales; family Winteraceae; genus Tasmannia; species Tasmannia lanceolata. The sequence goes on along the minus strand of NW_027518690.1, from coordinate 720,175 downwards.
GGTTAAATAAATATCAAAATTTGGTTTAATCTTAATTTTGAAACCAACATGCACATGTGACATGGAATCTACAAAATAATGTAGCATACAGCTACAAAGAATTATATGGTCCATGTCAACAAATACAACTTTAAATTTTGTGCACGGCACATAAATGCATAAAATCCATCCTTCACATTATAAGAACGCCAACACTAGTTCAACCTTTGTCACAAATATCGTTCTCAGGGATTTCTCAGCAAGGGAAAATCTCAGGATATTTTAACTTTTTTTTTTTTTTGGGTTTATATCGGGAAAATAACTGTAAAAATTACAAATATAAAATATCGAATATATACACTTTTTAATTCGGAATTAGAGTTAGGTCGAAGGTTTGAGGATGTTTGAGAGATTTTTAGAGTGAATGAGAAGTTTAAGATATTTTTTAAAGTCAACCCCCAATTTATCGCGACAATTCGCGCTAAAATCACGAGAGATAAATTCAATTTCTAGCGATAAAAACGTATTTTTATCGTTTAATCAAAACATGAAGTCGAAATCATCATATAGGCTTCTGGAACACATCAAAGCACATGTAAATGTAGGTATACCTCTGTTCTTCCTGGCATAATAGGCTTCCCAGCAAGCAATTCTCCAAGGATACAACCAGTACTCCACAGATCAACTGCAACACCATACTCAGTGGCACCTAGCAAAAGTTCAGGAGGCCGATACCACAGTGTCACTACACGGCTTGTCAGGGGTTGTTTTTGATCAGGATGGAAAAGTGTTGCCAGGCCAAAATCCGCTATCCGGAGAATTCCATTGTTGTCAATCAGAAGATTCGATCCCTTGATATCTCGATGTAGAACCCCTCGACTATGGCAGTGTTCAAGACCGCGAAGTAATTGCTGCATATAACACTTGACCTAAATTCTCAACACCGGTAATTTCAAATGAGAACATATAAATGCAGTATGAGGATGCACTAAAATGAAAACTGAAAGAAAATTTGACTCAGTAGAGTTTGTAGCAGGGTAAATTGGTAAAATACCTGTGGCTCAGTAAACTTATGATCAGGCAATGCCGCAAGTCCAGCAAGATCATGCTCCATATATTCAAATACAAGGTATAAGCTGGATGACATCCGTGACGTGACCAAACCTTCGAGCTTGACAATATTTGGGTGATCGAGCCTACGCTGAATTTGAATTTCCCTCACCATAAAACGAACACTTTCAGGATCCATATAAACAAATCGCACTTTCTTTAGTGCAACAATTTTGCCTGTTTCGAGATCACGGGCCTTGTATACGGTACTGTAAGTACCTTGTCCTATCTGAGGGAATAGTAGATAAATTGAAAAGAAAATTAAAAAAGCAATACACAAATCCATACATATGGACTACAAAACAAAATTATTGTCAAGCAAAGAGAGATGATGCACCAAGCCAATGAATTATCCTCTGTAACTTATACCAAGAGACGTGTTCAAGTGTTAAGTTGACACAAAATTAGAAAAATGACTCCAAAAAAAACAGATGGCATCTGCTTAATACATGAGGATATTGAAAAAATCATATTATAATATAAATGCTGGGAAGATGCTGGGAAGACATGTTTGTAGCAGGGATGTCCCTGACAGCCATCACTATTCTGCCAACTTTTCAAGGATGTATATCTTATGAAAAAATTGCCCCAATCTTTTAATAACATGAGAAACATATCGTTACGACGTTACTTTGGTATATTTAGCAATATTTAGAGGGCTGTTTGGGACTTTGGGGTGACCTTGACACAAGTGTTCTTAATTGGTAATATATTAAAGCAATACAAATTATTAAAACAAGCAAAACATAAAATAAGGATTTCTCTTGTAATGATAACGTGTCTGACCCACGTGCTACTGCCAGCACTCTGAAAAGTTTTTACACAGAAGAATACATATCATGATAAACCAAGTTGGGATATTAGGCTTTGAAGTTCTACATAGTTATTAAATTACATTTTTCATTAGATTTTCTAACGTATAATTATCACTAGTCCAGAGCTTGTAGTGACAAGTATAACCAAACAGTTGACTGTTCATTAAAAAGTAACAGACGGGTAGGTAAAAACTTTAAATAAGATTTTGTCACTTCATGTATTGGACCAATTGATGAAAGCTGTAAATAGAATTGCAGACTGCAGTAAAGCTAATAAGTATAAGCATAAGGAACATTACAAACCCATAATCATTTTTTTGAATTAGCATTTTATCTAAATTTATAATGGAATTTGATGTGACAGAGAGGATGAAATACTAAGCCACACATGTGACCGTTCTTTTGCCAGAATTTCAAGAAACATAGGAACAGTGGTTCATTACGAGACCCGTCAAAAGTTGCTCTGAGCAAGTTATGTCTCTAGCTGACATGGTCACAGATTTACATTGGATATGATATCAGAGAATTAAGGAATGGCACAAATCTAGCGGTTAACCCTTTTGCAGAGTGGGTCAGAGACGGAAGTTATTAAGAAGATATATTATGTCATATCAGTCTTGATCAAATTACACTTTACATAAGTCGAGCCACATTTTATGTTGGTGCAAACCCAAAGGTTCGCGGATGAGTCCTGAGAACTTTAGGAGCTCAATGAATCAATATAAAACTAGATCACACCAAATGTGGAAGTAGAAAGCAGACTAGGTTAAGGTACAATAAGTGGTATGAATGGATAGTAAAGCTAGGAATTTCGCTTTTTATGGCAAAGTTTATGTCTGATGTAATTATACAGAACTATTTCCAAACACTATAAGAGAAGACAATTGAAAATGCTCATTTTGTAGACGCTCAATTCTCAATAAAGATACATTAGAATACTTCCACTGTTTTGTAAAAAGTATCTAAGCAAGTTCCAGAACATTTCTGTAAATGTTGGTTCAAGCAAATCTACCATTCAGCTGAACTTGAGATAGAGTGGACCGTTATATTTCTGACTAAAAATGGTATGAAATTCGATCATTACATTTCTGACTAAAAATGGTATGAAATTATACATTCAAGTGCGGCAAGTCCCCTAGATGAGCTGAAGTTAGACTTTCTGCCTTATCAGGTGAGATGTGAGCTGGAATTAAATCATTATCATTACCTTTTGTCATCTTTGATGAAATTAATTAGATTATAACCATCATCTTTTTTTTTTTTTTTGAATGGTATAAACATCATCTTTTTTCTCCTCTTAAAAAACAATAAAACAAAATCATATACATAAGAGTGGCTAACATTGGTGACTGCTAAGCAATGAGCAATAGATTTCTCACAATCCCTCTACAAAAATAAAAAAATCATAGTGCTCCAATATATCTACGGTCAAGATAAATGTGTCAAAAACCATGAACTTGAAACAAAGTAATAAGAAGTCACATCAGATTCTGTATAATTTTGCTGAGGAAAAAAAGAGTATGGATGAAGAGTAGAACCCACTTTGTCTAATTTCTCGAAAGAATCAGCCCTGCGAGGCACCCACCCTTTGATTGCTTCTCCTGCCACTGCTGTGAGCCAAGAAGGCCACCCTGCAGCAACCTGTTCACCCTCCACACCATTTGGCACAACAACAATCTTCAAACGCGGCTCTCTCTTTGATCCGATATCCATTGTTACCCGCCTTTGATGCACAATTTCCTTGGGTTGCATCTCAACTGCCACTTTTTTCTCCCCATCATCCAATGTGGAAACCACATTTTCTTGGGACTTTGAAATCAACCTCGCCCTCCCATCGGTCCCACCACCATTGTCGGCGTCCAATACAACTTCTTGTCTTCTTGATGACTTGATCGACCGTCTCGATGACTTGATCGACCCATTCTCTCTATGATTTTCAACATAGTCATCTGTAGTGCTAGCTTTTGAGCAAATGCAGCCCATAATGTATCACAGTCCCCTGTTCGCACACAGGTTACTGCCCAATTTCCAGAATTCACCAAACCTACCAACTGCGACCTTGGATGCATTAAGCCTAATAGTAAACCAACATTCCTCTTGAAACCCAGCACAAAAACCCCTCAATTAAGCAATTATTTCTATGGCAAAACCCAGCACAAAAAACACCAATTGAGCAATTATATCTATGGCAAAACCCAGCACAAAATACCCCCAATCAAGCAATTATTTCCATTGCCATACCAAAATTTAGAACCCCAAAAATTTCCAACAGAAATATGTTTTTTTTTTTTTTTTTTGCAATTCAAACAAAGCCTAAAGCCTCTTCAATCAACCAATATTTCCTCCTCTTAAAAACCCCCAAACCACATCCAAACATAAACCCACTTTAACAAACCAGCATTCTTCATAATAATTAAAAAAAACCTTAACCCTAAATCCAAAAATAAATAAACCCCAAATCACCAATCACAAGAACTCAATAAAGAAGCACCAAATTGAAGAGAGAGAACCAGAATCCTCTGATGAGAGAGAGAGAGAGAGAGAGAGAGAGAGAGAGAGTTTTTCGGATCTTCCAAACCCGAGAAATGCGACGAATCGATAGATTTTGGGATTGGACAGGTTTAGATAGCTGGCCGAGCGTTTAGAGAGAGACAAAATTTGGATTTGACAGAATTTGGATTACCGGAATCAGAATCAGAATAGGAATCTTATTCCGATTCGTATTTCTAATCCCACGTAAACGGAATAGAAAATAAAATATATATTTAATTAATAAAATCTCATAAACATTTCATTCGGACTGAAGCAAAATCAAACTACCCAACTCATGGGGTGAGAAACAGATTCTCTTACTCTCCCTCTTTAACTAATCTTAATATCTTAATTTCACAAAGATCATTATATATATAGGGAATTGCTAGCGTCCATCGCAAAAGGCTTTTCACGGCTGGTCTGTCGCACGTCAGACCAGCCACCTCGTGAATGGAGACAAAGTAGCAGATCCCAATTGAATATATATCAGAATATATTGGCATAGAACATTTTTTCCTCCATTCACGAGGTGGCACATGCAACATCCCAGCAGCGAAATGCCTTCTCCGATGGCCCATAGCAAATCCTTATTCAAACAAGACAATAATTATAGGGTGATGATATTTTCACCCCTGCAGCACGCATTCGTCCCCCTTTTAATGTGATTTTAAAGTTGCCCCTTATATTCACGTGACAAAGGGGGCGAATGCGTGCTGTAGAGGGGTTGAAAATATCATCTCCCTAATTATATAATAAATAATTAAGTACTATATATGATATCCACGCTCCAATGTTTTGATATCATGCTCTACTAGCTTGTCTTTTAGAATTTAAGAGGCTGTCAACAGGTTATTACAGTTCCCAGAAAGTACTCACAAAAATACTAAAAGACAAGCAAGGAGAGTGTGGATATCAAAACATTGAAGTGCTGATATCATTTCCCTATATATGTGGGATCTGCTAAGGTAGCTTTTGTCTCCATTCACGAGGTGGCTGGTCCGACGTGTGAGAGACCAGCAACGAAAAGCCTTTTGCGATGGACGCTAGCAATTCCCATATAATTATTGTCATGTTTGAATAGATCATAATACAATGGCAAAAAACCTTTTTTTTCCATACATTTTATATGGCCTGTGGCCGTATAGTCCAAGATCTTTCAAAAAAGACTGTACGGCCCACTTCATGGGATGATCCAAAGCGTTCATTTGTTCGGCCACAATGTAAGTAGGTTGTGCCCCAAAAATCATTTTCATAAGATGATCCTAAACCTCCGATCTAATTAAGAAGGGCACAACCTATTTACGTTGTGGCCCAGCAAAGGAACGGTTTGGATCATCCCATGAAGTGGGCCGTACAGCCTTTTTTTAATACAGTATAAGGTTTTCTAGATATACATGCTTGACAATTCCCCTTCTTTTGCCAAAAATAACCTGTAAAAGCCAAGGTACAAAACAAGGGAGAGTTCAACCTTTAGTTAGCCAAGATAGAGAACTGTACGTAGCTAAATTTAGAGAAGCTCCTCCACGTGTCAACCAGGTGTTTCAATTCTGCAAATCTCAAACGTGTCCAACACCCACATGCATCATCCCTTCATGCTCACTGTTTTGGCCACCCAAATCCTCCTTCCTCTCTATCCTTAAACAACCCTTCAAAGTTCAAAAGCACTCAGTTTCTAATCTTCTTTCCAATCTCTCTATCTTTATCACTCTCTCTTGTGATGGATCTCTTCAATTCTCTGCTAAATTTGGTGGTGCCCCCAACAAGCCTGGCTATGCTAGCCTTTGCATGGCCAACTCTGTCATTCATCCATGCATGTGAATGGCTTTACTACAGCTTTTACAGTGAAGACATGCAAGATAAAGTGGTCATCATCACCGGAGCGTCCTCCGGGATCGGAGAGGTAATCCTATCCGACGGCTAAGATTCAAATTGTAGAGGGTTTCTGTTTATTTGATATAGTTTTTGTCATTTGTGATCATCTCCTTTTATTTTCTGTAAAATTTGATTGTCATCTTTCTTGAAAATAAGAATTTGATGTAGAAACTAAACTCATCTTTCTGGGTTCCAAAATAAATAACATATCAATGGAAGGTAGGATTTTAATTGGGTATTGGGTTTTAAATACGAAATCTAGAATAAGGGAGTTTGAACAACCCTTCCCTGTATGTTTTAGATTATGAAAACCGATTATGGAGTCCCCAACCGGTCATTAGACTCAAATTTAGTGCAATTTTTGGTCAATAATCTGTTGGGGACTCACAATTGGTTGTCATAAGGCCCTGTTTGTTTTGGATTTTGAGAACCCATTATGAGTCAAAATTAATGTAGTATATATGCTGTTTATGCTCGAGGTCTTACACTCTTACATAGGGTAGATGATATATGCACTACCTTGTTTTTATATTGACACTCCTTATTTTATGGCTATTTGGGGATTGATCTATCCTTAACAAATAAAAAACTATAAAATCTAGGGAGGAGTGCACTCCCCTGTTTCTATAATGGCACTGTTTTCTTTTTATTTACATTTTTGCTTTCTTTATTATCTACACTTTTCTAATGGGAAGTGATATATCCGCCCCTTTGGATTACTTGGGACACCCAGCAGTAATGTATCAACGACTGCAGAGGGGCCGATGTACTTCACTCTACATCACTCCAGAAGGATTCAATGGGCCTGATTGCCGTGTACACTGCTGCTGGGTGTCCCAAGTAATCAAAAGGGGCAGATATATCACTTCCCTTTTCGAATTCACTGTATATGTTATTACGGTTTTGGAGAAATTATAATGTTCTCAATTTCCAATCAAAGAAGTGTATAACAAGGCGAGGAGTGCTATTATCCAACCAAGGGAGTTTGGATATCATTTCCATGTATTGCATTCTCACTGCCATCCATGCATGGGTTATGTATGAATTTTCACGATAGTAATACTATTTTATTGTGTATTTGTGTAAAAGCGCAGCAAATAGCATATGAATATGCACAGAGGAGGGCAAATCTTGTGTTAGTGGCTAAGAGAGAGCATAGACTCCGGATGATCAGTGAGAATGCTAAAGAATTGGGTGCAAGGAATGTCCTGGTCACACCCGCAGATGTTGTCAAGGAAGAGGACTGTAGAAGATTCTTCAATGAAGCCTTAAATTACTATGGCCATGGTAAGTCTTCATCTTCACCCATTTTATGTGTAGAGATTAACAATTTGCTAACTCTCATGCATGATATTAAGTTGAACTGCTACAAAAATGATAAATGAGTTGTTATATGATGTGTGCTCATAATTAAAGGAAAAAAAAAATGAGTGGACAAAAGTACAAGTGCTAGAATTTTTTTTTAATAATCCAAACCCTTGCAAGGCTTTTCACATGACCATATTGGATCATTGAAAAAGTGGGCCCCACTTATTCCCAAGGAAAAATATGAACAAGCATCCGATAATAACTCAGTGCTAATGGGCGCGGCTCCGTTTGGTTGCCAGTTATATTTTTGTCCCAGGAAGAGTTCGTTAAATTTTGGTCCCATCCCATGTTTGGTTGCCTTTTAGCATTAGGTTTATTTTAATCCCACTCTTGTAATGATTACTTGTGGGGTGAATTTTTTAATCCCACTTTTGTAATGATTGCCTTTTCACCCCATCCCAAAATAACCCCAGGAACAAAAATAAACTCAGGAACCAAAAATAAGCTTGAGAAGAATTTTTTTTCTACCCAACAGTTCAAGCAACCAAACAAAGGTTTTTTTTTTCCCACCATAATCCGGTCAACCAAACATGGGATTTTTATTTTACCAGGATACTTCTAGGACTTTTTTTCCCCCACCTATCTCCCAGGGTATTTTTTTCTCCCACATAACTCCCAGGAACAAAAAAAACCCGGCAACCAAACATTGTTTGGATTTATAGAACCAATTACGAGTCCAAAAGTACAATAATCAGTTTTGGACTCGCAATCGAGTCTCAAAATCCAAAACAAACAGGGCCTTACCATCTCTACTCTAGGAAGATTGCATTTCTAGTTATTTTGCCCTCCTATTTTCTAAAAAAGAAAAAATACTAAAAAGGTATACTTCACTAAAAGTACAAGCCATTTTGGTTAATTTAGATATACTCGCGGGTTCCCCTATTTTAATCTGTAGTTGTTGAAATACAAATTCATATTGTTGTTTTGGTGCATATTTTGCAGTGGATCATTTGGTAAACACGGTAAGCTTGGGACATAATTTCTTCTTCGAAGATGCCATTGACACCTCTGTGTTTCCTCATATGATGGTAAGGGATCAATGTGCAAGTAGGTGATCGTAAGGTTTCACTAGCCATCTTCTTTGTTTTCCCTTTCGATCTGTGAAACAACCAATTACTCCATAAGCTTGAGCTGTTAGGGTAGGTGTTATTTAATCATTTATTCTTCAACACTTCCCCCCTAAGTGTGACCCCTCATTTTTTGGGCTGGCCGTACACATGGCACATGTGAAACAACCAATTACTCCAAAAGCTTAAGCTGTTAGAGTTGGTGTTATTTAATCATTTATACTTCAATGAGAATTTACTCTTCAGAATTTGTGATTAAAGGAATGTAAGTGCATATAATGAAAGAAATTTTCTATTCTTCTCAATTGCAAGATTGTAACTATTATATCGTGTTTATGAATTGTTTTGTAATAGGATATTAATTTTTGGGGGAATGTTTATCCAACTTTCGTCGCTCTTCCTCATCTGAGGCAAACCCATGGTCGGATCGTTGTTAATGCATCGGTTGAGAGCTGGTTACCTATGCCGGGGATGAGCTTATACGCTGTGAGTATCGAAATCTTATTTCTTTGTTAGGTTTGAGAATGTTAATAAGCACTTGATGTGATACTATACATTATTAGCACAATACTATTAGCATTGATGATGGGTCCTTTTCATTTTCATTGTGTTTTTTTTTCAATAATTAGGCAGCGAAGGCGGCCTTGACAAATTTTTATGAGTCGTTGAGGTTTGAAGTGGGAGATGAGGTTGGAATAACCATTGCAACACATGGATGGATTGGGAGTGCGATGCCCACCTGCAAGTTCCTGTTGGAGGAGGGACCAGAGATGCAATGGAAGGAAGAGAGAGATGTAAGTACTATTTTATATATCTATCTATCTAAATGGGGATTTTCTAGACAATTTCGCGAAAAGCCATTTTGCGGCTCATTTTTTCAGGAGAAAACAGCCATCCCCGCAGTAGATTTCGTCTTATTCATTTAATTCATCTATGAGCTGTGAAATGACTTTTCGCAAAATTTCCTAGCCAATCCTATATGTATGTATGTATATATATGTATGTATAGGCTACTGATATTTGCACCCTCACATTTTAAAATAAATATCAGTAGCCTATATAAAATGTGTTTGTACATTCAAGTACACCAGAATGTCATGTTTCCATTGAGACACACACACACACATTATGTACATCTCTTTGGGTTGTTGATTGCCTGCTTTGTCAAGCGAAATAATGATGTGAGGAATCGGCACACACACAGTATGTACATCTCTATGGATTGTTGATTGCATGCTTTTTGTTAAGGGAAATAATGATGTGAAAACACCCTGGGAGGGTGTTAGGATGGACGACCAATCCCTGCCCACGGTGCAGTGCATGTGGGCCAGGACACTGATCATGAACGTTGAGCGCAGGGAGTCGCCGTCCTGGCTATGAAACCCTGTTTGCACTTCTTATATTAGTTGTTCAATGCAATTTGGTGTGTCTATATGTAAGGCTGCAAATGGTCACTCCAGGATAAACCCAAGACCTAAGGTACCAACATCCAAGCTAAACCCAACCCAAATTTTTGGGTTGTGAAAGCTCTCAGCCCAATTGGTTAATATGTACAACCCACACCCAACCTAGAACTGGTTGGTTTGAGCTGGTTCGGGTCGGTCCGGCCAGTCTACCAGAAGTTGCACCCTTGTGTACATATAAGGTCCGTTAGGTTGCACAATATTCCGTGTTTTGTAGGAGTTTTGTGTGGTTTTTGGCCGCCACATCAGCAAAATACTCTGTTTGGTTGATTATAGAGTTTCAAAGTACGGGGAGACTACTTGGCTTATTTCCTTGTCTGCTCAAGTGCATATTAGCAAACTATTGGCAAAATCCAAGTAGTCTCCTAGGATTAATGCTTGGTAGCTACTTGGCTTGTCTTCTCCCTGTTGACTTTAAGTTTTAATTTGCCACTACTCTACGAGGTAACTACCTGCAACCAAACTGACAAACAGAGATTATACTCCATGAGGATATGAATCTCGTTTGAGCTAATTGAAACTTCTGTTGTAGGTTTCAATCATCAGAGGGCAGGCCGAGGAGTACGCAAGGTTGATTGTGGCGGGCGCTTGTAGGCGTGCTGCATATGTGAAGTTCCCTAGCTGGTATGACATCTTTCTTCTTTATAGGGTTTTTGCTCCCAGTGTTCTAGACTGGACATTTCGCTTGCTCCTTTCAACTGACGGCGCCACCACCAAAAAGGGATCTTACATCGGAACGGGCAGACCTCTTCTGGAGTCCACTTCTCCCAGGCCCCCCCTCCTCGGCGGGCTGCTGACCTTCACTCCACTCTCTCCCCAACAATAGAAGTTTTGAGTAAGCATTCTCTCTCCTTAGATCTCTTGCTTGTGTTTTTTTTATGTTGGGTTTGTAATGTGGAGTATGAGTGGGTTGCTTAATTCCCTTGAATGATGAATACTAATTAATAAATCTTGGGTTTAGATGCTTTCGAAAAATAAATCAAGGGTTTAGGTGTTTCAATAGAAGTTTTGAGTAAAGCTCTGAGTAAGAATTCTCTCCTCAGATCTCTTCTTGCTTGTTTTCTTTTCATGTTGGGTTTTTAATGTGGAGTATGAGTGTGGGTAGCTTAATTCCCATGAGGGATGAATACTTAATAAATCCAGAGTTGAGATGCTTTTGAATAATAAATCGAGGGTTGAGATGTTTCTAAGTAGTGGTCACTCACATATTTTTAGATTTGATGAGGTAGATGTGGGAAATTAACTTGAATTCCAAGGTGATAGAAACCATAATTTAGATTGAAAATGCTTTCTAAGTTTGTGATTATTCTTCTAAGATTGGATACTTTTTTAGTAATGCAAGAAATAAACATATGAGATGTAAAATGGTCAATGGTTTGCAATTGGTATGGTACACTTGGCATACAGCAGGTGGGAATAATGGTAGAAAAACAGTTGTAAGAAATAGCAAATGTTCATTTGACATGAATTTCTTAAATTTTTTTCTGAATGGTTGTTAACACCCCTTACATCTAGGGTCCTGTTTTTATTGGAAGTATTTTTCTTGGAAAAGTTTGGAAAGGAAAATTTTTTCTAAATTTTTTTATTTTACAACTGTTTGGTTACACATAAAAGGTAAACTATTAGCCTCATGGTAACTTTCAGCTGCACGGTTGAGGTTTTATTTAGAGGGACCTTCAATCTATGATAATATTTAGAGGGCTTTTACCTCTCTGTGTGAGGTTGACCACCTTTTTCTATAGCTTAATCAGTAAAGAAACAATACATGAGAATTGACATTCCTTTCCTATACCTTTATTAACAAATAATAAAGGAACTACACATGATTCTCATTTCTTCTTTTTAATTTATGGTTGTTGAAGCTTTCAGGCTTCTCTCGAAAGCTAATTATCATAGGGAAACTGATAGAAGAATGTGATGTTAGGCATTTATATGTGACATTTTTAGGACCCATGTGTGCCGTGTAGGTGTGATTGTATCCTACGGCCACTAGTGTGCACTGTTTGTTTGGAATTTGGGTAAAAAACCTGTAAAATTGCCAAACTGAACTGTGCTGGAAATTCTTAAGGGCATGTTTGGCAACCATGAAAAGATATTCCATGGAATATTTATCGGCTCAATTGTAAAAGAGAGAATAAGAAATCCCTAAAAAATAGTGAAAAATAATAATTGAGGTTTTGCCCCTTTTTTTCATGGGCTTTTCAATGCTCCCCTCACTCCCACCCGCATTTCAAGTCTCTCCCTCTCAGCCAATCTCTCACAAGTGGCCCAACTAATATTCCATGGAATATTTTTGTAGAGTTGCCAAACATTCCCTAAATTCTTTTGTTAGGATTTTGACTCTGGTTGCTTGTAAATGGATGTTCGAAAGTAAAAACCACCGTTTGTGCATATTCAAATAAACAAGTACTTTTCCAAAGGTCTAAAGATGGGACCCATCACAAATCAAGAGTTATTGATGCTAAAAAGACGCCCGTTTTAGACGACTTTAAGCCGTTGATTCTTTCTTTGCACACATTAATCTAACGGGTAGGATAATACGCCCTCTATATACATATTTCCATGTCATCAATTGATATACTCAATGCCTCTCCTTCCCTTAACTCAAAGCTCCCACACACCTTTGAATTATCTTCATCTTCCCAAATTGATATCTCTAGACCTTGAAACCCACCATTTTCCGGTAGTTTTACGTCGTTTTCCGGCAATCTAGTGATCAATGTAGCATCGACGGCCATGCCCGCATTTGTGGCAACGCTTTGTACCGACGTGGGCGACATGTCGGCTTGATAAAACATCGGAACACTCATAGGGAAATTCAAATTCTCTATAGATGATGGGCCCCGCAAATAGAACATGGCAGTGTCGTGGGCCACCGCCGCGGCCTCAGGGGCGGAGTAAGATCCCAACCACAGGCGGGTCCGGCTGCCTTGGAGCCGAATTTCCGACACCCATTTCCCCCATTTCCGGCGGCGTACTCCTTTGTACTTCCTCTCACTTATTCTACCGCTCATTTTCTCCGTCGACCGGAATCCGACAAGTCCGACAAGTGGGTCAGATTTTTGGGTGAGTGTTGGGAAATGAGAGATGGGTTGGGAGGATTGCATGTGAGTTTATATAGGTTGAAGAATGGAAACGTCAGCCTTAGAGGGGAGGCTAGATTTGATGTCAAAAGGGTTGACCAGTAGAAAAGTTTGACTAGGGTTTAGACCTGGTTCAATGTATTATTTTTTTTGCAAGGTCAAAACTGATTCGAGAATGCAAGTGGTGAAATTAAAAGATAACACTAGTTTTGACTTTGAAATTTTTATTTGTTGATTGATTGGGAAAATGTGATGTTTCCAATAATCTTTTTGTAATTTTCTTCACATAAACGATTAACAGGATTCAACAGAAAAGTACAAGTGGGTTCACCTGTTCGGATGATCTGAACCATTCATTTATCAGTTCCCAACATCCATAGGCCATGCCTCAAAAGCTTTCTCATTGGAAAGTTTAAAAAATTAGAGTATATAAACCTCCGCGAATTGAAAGATTAGGATCGTCCTATAAATGTACATTTTTATAGCTGTATATTAAATAAAGGAGAGTGATAAATCAACTCCCCAAATTGATAAATCGACTCCCCATGTGTCTATCTATCTCCTCATAGCAGAGAGAGATAGACACATGGGGAGTCGATTTATCACTGCCCTATTCTACTAAATTTCTTTATAGCTATTAACTCCATTCTATGTGTAAATTTCTACATAGCTATTAAATATCTCAGAAAAGTAAATTTATTTGTAGTTAAATCTCATAAAGTTTAAGCTCAGGCTTTATGTTTTATGTTCTAAAAATTCAAATTTGCCGAAACTTACCAGTGGAGAGAGAGAGAGAGAGATTTTATACGCTGTGTGCGTGAAGTTTAGTATTCTTCGAAAAGTACAATGGGCCCACTTCCTAGGATGATACAAACAGTTCATTTGTTGGACTTAGTAAATTTTGGATACAAGAGTTTGTTTAGGAGAGCTGAATCGCATATTTTCCTATATTACAATGGCTGTATATAGAGAATACATGGACTTAAGAGATCTTATCTCAACAGACTCAACGTTACATTATCCCAGGAGATTTTATCTCGACAGATTTAACAAAAAAGATAAACATGATGGATACATGAGGATAACTTTGTGGTTTTCTTTTAAGTGATTTCTCAATGCGGGACTTTTGCAAAGAGAGTCACGTGGAATTGAAAACGGTAATAGCGGTAATAGGACTAGAAAGTAAATAGGTAGGGATTTGCTAGGGTCCATCGCTAAAGGCATTTCGCCGCTGGACTGTTGCTTTCAGACTAGCCACCTCGTGCATGGAGACAAGAGCTTTGTCTCCATTCACAAGGTGGGTGGTCTGACATGCGACAGACCAGCCGCGAGATGCCTTTTGCGATAGACACTAGCAATTCCCATGTTGAGAAAATCCGCCAGGCAATCCGATTCGATCGTGCACAAATTAAACGGAAAAGTAAAATAAACAAACAAGCCACAAGATGAATACCAAGATTTTTCGTGGTTCGGCCAAGCCTACTCCACGGGCGAGAAATACGATCTTCCACTATGAGAAAAACAATATACAAGGATTACAATGGATTAATCTCAAACCCACAAACCCGCAACCGTTTCCTTGCTTCTCAAACCCAAGACCGTACACCGAGAGAAACCCGAGAAAAAACCCACAAGAGAATACCCGAGAAAATGCCAACAAAAAACCCAAGAGGAAAACCCTCTTCTTTCACCTCTCTTTTTCTTACCTCTCTTTTTCTCACTATCTATGCCTACACGAGAAAAAATCTCATTTTATACTTAGGTTTGTCTGAAACCTAAAAGCCAAGCTTTCCTCTTTTGGCTTTTACCTTCCCACCCAAGAAACCCACGGTGGGTGGGAAATATGGCAACTTTCCCAACAATCTCCACCTTTGGCTTATTTCCCAGCCACCCGAAGATTCTCTGATGATGTCGCCACCGGCCCGTTGTCACCGCGAAACCCATCATCGACCTTCAGAAGTACCAGCTACACACCCTCAAATCAATCCTAGTTCTGACTCCTTCTGATTCGATCAACACGGCCAATGCACGTGTGTAGCTGCTAACTCGTTGCCTCACCTAATCAACCTTGGAGAGGGATCTCAATCCATCCTCCCCAACGCAAGTACTGTCACCCTCTCACCATCGTCCGCAACTTGGAAACTTGTCTCTGCACCAACTGCGAAAGAGACCCTAAACGTGTATGCGCTACCGCTCCGTTTCCAACTAGCCATCGAGATCATATGAACACTAGTCACCGTGTCCCCAACCAGACAATGCAATCCACCACACTTCTCGCCTTTCATCAGAACCATACAGCCGCATGTGATTTCCATGGCTCCACCTGCAGCTGAAATCCTGCAACCCCTGGAGTCCAACCGGCCAAGAGATACTAGATTCTTTCGCATCTTTGGGACATACGCCACACCACGCAAAGTACGAACCACTCCATCAAACATTTTGATCTTTACCGTTCCAACTCCCGTGACGTCACAAGTAGACCCGTCACCCAAGGACACTACACCCGCCCTTGTCTCATGGAACGTATCAAAATATTTCCTCCTGGAGCATACATGAACAGAGCAACCTGAATTTAGAATCCACTCATTATGAGAAGTGTGATTACCTGAGGAGACTGTGAGAATGTCTCCAAACACTTCGCCCTGCTCATCCGTTACCGCCACCGCGATATTCGTAGCACCATTGTCCACCTGGTCAGCTCACTTCGGACAATCCCGCTTGATCTGGTCATATTCCCTGCAATGGTAACACTGTACACTCTTTCCACCGACCCTGGATCTTGACCTTCCTTTTCCTGATCCCCTGTTAGACGACCTTCCTCTTTAATTCCCACCATGAACAACCAACCCCTACTCTTCATTCCCATTAAGAACATGTTTCTTTCGCATCTCATTCGATAAAAGCGACGCCGTGACTTCCTCTAACTTTATTGTATCCTTACCATACAACAAAGTCGTCACCAGGTTGTCATACGAATCAGGAAGTGAAGTAAGAAGCAAAAGGGCCTTGTCTTCTTCCTTTAACTTTTCATCAACCTTGTGGAGTTGATCCACAAGCCTGTTGAACACCGTAATGTGTTCCAGAAGATCCCCGCCTTCCTGCATCTTCAGCTCGTACAATTGCCGCTTCAGATACAACCAGTTGGCCAAGCTTTTTGACATATAAAGCTTTTCCAACTTCTCCCATAATTTAGGCGCATCTTCCTCTTCCATAACGTTAAACATAACGCTATTTGCAAGACATAGTCGAATCGTGCTGACCGCCTTCGACTCTATATCTTCCCACTCGGCACCCGTCATCTTCTCTGGCTTTCCATCCTTTCCCTTCAACGCCTTAGCCAAGCTTGTTGAACTAGGATGTCCTTCACCCTCATTTGCCATAGAGTGAAACTGCCCTTTCCGTCAAATTTGTCGATGTTGAACTAGGTAGAACTCGATTTTACCGCCATCTTAAATTACTCTGCTCTTCACGGTGGAGCGCTCCACCTCGAATGAGAATCTTTCTTGGACAATCTTTCTACTCCCAAAGATCACTCTAACTGCGATCCAACCACAACACCCACGATCACTCCACCCGGCCTCGACGGTCGCTCCATCTGAGCTTTGATACCACTTGTTGAGAAAACCCGCCGGGCAATCCGATCCGATCGTATACAAATTAAACGAAAAAGTAAAATAAACAAACAAGCCACAAGATGAACACTAAGATTTTACGTGGTTCGGCCAAGCCTACTCCACGGGCGAGAAACACGATCCTCCACTATGAGAAAAACAATATACAAGGATTACAATGGATTAATCTCAAACCCACAAACCTGCAACCCTTTCCTTGCTTCTCAAACCCAAGACCGTACACCGATAAAAACCCGAGAAAAACCCCACAAGAGAATACCTGAGAAAACGCCAAGAGAAAACCCAAGAAGAAAACCCTCTTCTTTCACCTCTTTTTTTCTCACCTCTCTTTTTTCTCACTCTCTTTGGCTCACACGCCCACACGAGAAAAAATCTCGTTTTATACTTAGGTTTGCTTAAAACCTAAAAGCCAAGCTTTCCTCTTTTGGCTTTTACCTTCCCACCCAAGAAACCCATGGTGGGTGGGAAATATGGTAACTTTCCCAACATCCCAAATAGGTAATACCCCTCAAATCATTTCCATATGATGATCCTAACCCTTAGATTAAGTGGGCCCACTGTACTTTTTGAAAAGCAGTGGACTTCACACGCATGCAGCATATAAAATCTCTCTTTATAGACTACAGTCTATGATAAAGGTTGACAGAGGAAGAGGAAGAGAGAGAGAAAGGGAGGGAGGGAGAGATTTTTTTCATTATAGAGTTGGGGTTCTAATAATTAATATTGTTCGTGACCACTGTAAACTGAAATTACCAAGTAATTATATGCGGAACTTACCTCCAGCCATGACGATTAGAAGATGAAATTGTGAATTCTCTCTAATCGTTTGTTGAAATCACGAACTCCGCTGCTCCGGGAACAAGGAAAGAATGTTCTTCTAATCTGAAGAAGACTAGGGCTCAATTGATGGAATGGCAGGCACGAGTTTTATCTCAGATTAGATGGAAACTTAAGCTATGAACCTTGCTTGTCCTCCTATCAAGATCAACACATATTCATAGAAATTGGGAGTGCACGTTTTTGCATCCCACAACAACACTAAATTTGCATGTTGTTGTGGGATGAACTTTGTGTGTCCTCCCATTAAGATCAACACAGATTCATAGAAATTGGGAGTGCACGTTTTTGCATCCCACAACAACACTAAATTGAGTTTCCTCCAAATTAAAAACACTTGGGATTTATACTTTAAACTCCCTTTGCAAATACAATTCTAGTGGATAAACCATCTAGAAGAAATTCCAAAAATGATTTCTTAAGTGTGGGTCCCAATGTGGGCCACACCAAATAAATGCCAACAGCCGCATTTTATATAAGATATTGGAGTGTATTAATTATCATAGATGTACCTTCCATGACCGTCGCCCTTAACCCCTAGGCATGCACTTCCTCCATCCAACCCGTTGTCCGTTGTCCTTGTTCTGGTTATGTTTTTGGTCCATTGGGCTTTATACCTTTCTGTTTGGAAAGAAGAAAATTTTGCAACCTCATACCAGGTTTCCCTTCCTGATTTTTCCACTGGAGTTGTTACCATTACCACGTCAGAATCTATGGTTGATGCAACCACCACAACATATTTCACTGATGAAATTGAAGAACGTTCCCTATGTACCTACCTACATACACTATGTACTCATATGCAGTGAGTGCTTTGATCAGTATTAATCTTCACATATATGTAATTTGAACAACATTTCCTAATGAGGTACTTTCTTATATCTTATGTCACTAGTTTTTGTATTAAGTAACAGAAATAGGAGAGTAAATTAAACTGTTAAACAATGATGGTTCATAGTCTCATCAATAAGATATCAGAGATTATAAATTTATCGAGAATTAATGTTTAAAGCCCTAACTGTACGCTTAAAATTTATTATAAAGGTGGGTAAAGAGACAGATTCATGAGAGAGAGATTTTCTTATTAAGACTTAACATCTATTATCAGGTCGGCAGAGAGAGAATGAGTTTCGTATTTAGACTTAAAATCTATTATCAGGTCGGTGGAGAGAGACAGAGAGACAGACTTTCAAGGCATTTCAATGAACCCTACTTTGACCAAGACATTGAAAAGTCTCTCAATTTCTAACCTCAAGTTATATCCCTACAAGACTATTATAGTATTATTACTACCACACGTTGACAACTTTCTCAGAGAAATTATATGGTGGCAGCCCGTGAAGTCCTGTGCAGGGGTACATCCCTTTGCCATTTGATCCAACAGTAGCCTCATCAAAGTGGGCTGCAGTCGGATCAAATATCAAGGGTGGTACCACGTGCACGGTACTTCCCGCTCGGACACCATATAAAATCTCACTTCCTCAAATAAATAACACTCTCTCTCAAATTATATTCTCTTTTCTATGGTTTGTGGCCCTATAGTCCAGCATTTTTCAAAAAGTACTGCACGGTCCACTCCACAGGATGATCCGAACTATCCATTTGGAGGGGCCCCAACGTAAATAGATTGGGCCCCATAAATCATTTGCAAGGATGATCCTAAATTCCTAACCCTATAATCTATAGAGGTTCCTATATGGAAATGATTTCTGGGGCACAACCTATTGATGTTGTGAACCAATAAATAGACGGTTTGGATCATCCTAGAGAGTGGGCCGTACAGTACTTTTTGAAAAATACAGGACTATACAGCCGCAAACCATATAAAATCTCCTAAAGTTATAGGTTAAGGTCTTGTTTTGATTGCAAGAAAAACATTTCCGCCAGAAAATTTCATCTTTGGGAAATATTTTGTTTCCACTATTTAGAGGGAAATGGTATATTTTTGGTTAATTTAGAAGGATAAAATTTGAATAGTGGTGGTTCAAATTATCTATTTTCGTGTGTAAAAAAGAGTGGCAGTGATGAAAGTAGGAGAGATGAGATGTTGTTACCTTCCTGATCGGCCTCGTCGGTGGTCTTCAAAAGACAATAAAAATTGTCAATGGTTGACATTAAATGGCCAAAAAGTCCATTGATTTATATGGTCTAAGGAGTTTTTGTAAGGTGTTCACATGTACATGTACATGCATGTGAACACCTATATTGTATTGTCCCTCTATATATATATAGATGAGAGCGTTAAGATCTTCCCATGGAGATAATTTTTGAGACAAGGCCCATTAACATTGGGGTGGGGCCCAACAAATGAATGGTTTGGGTCATCCAATAATATGGGCACCACAGTTTTTTTAAACATAAATTTGACTCATGTTTCGACTCTGCATTTTTCTTTTCTTTCATTCGACTAGTTGAGAGCAGTAGAGCACGTGCATTGTACCTGGGACTATTTCAAATAAAATATTTATTAATTTTTAATGTAAAATTACATCCAATTCTCTATATACAAGAAAAAATATTCTCTATATACATTTATTTAAAAGTTAGAATGTTGAATTATATTACAGAAAAAGAGAAAAAATTTAATTCTATACATCCAAAGAATTGGACCTTAGTTGTTTTAATTTAATTATGAATGTGATGCATGCTGATAAGTCTGAATAAACAACAAGTTCGACTAGCAAGAGTCTTGGTGAGTGGGAAAAGACAAACTAAAGGGTGAAAAACTGAAAATGCTGGAAAAGGGGGTGGAAGTATCATATCTTAGAAACTTTCAATTAATGGTTTGAGCCTTTGAGGGAGGGAGAATGAGAGCTTTGAGAAATTGAGGAACATTGTGGGAGAAAAAGAGAGAGGGAGCATGAGAAATTTAAGAGAGATTGAGGAGCAGTGTGGGAGAGAGAGAAGAGGTTAAAAGTGTGGGTTTTTATCAACAGTAAGACCCAAATATGACCTGTTTCGATCACCAGAAAATGTTTCATATTCAGCGGTCAGATCTCACTACTCCATGAATGTTTCGTGTTCATGGAGTAGTGAATTCTGACTGTTGTATCATCAGGGTATCAGATTAGGCAACTAAGCTAGATTTAGTGGTTAGGTTAGATTAGGAATATATCCTTATACTTTCTAATCATCCTAATCTCTTTCTATGTTTAGTTCGTTCGAGTGTTCTATGTAAACACATTAGGGCTATGTTTACCACGGTATCACCATGAACTTGAAACTTCTACTTGCATTCATGTGAACAAACATGGTACTGAGTTCAAACTAAGCAAATGGGGAGCCCAAAAGATTTGGTGTCCATAACAAAAAGTTTGCCAGGAAGGAAAAAAAACAGGAAACCATAGACAATAGAAAGGAGTCTAAAATTTTTAGAAACATGTTCTGTCAAAACCAACAGTTTACTCAATGCTGACTTTCAGGTGCCCAAATTGATTGATCATTGAACCAAAATAAACTTCTCTAGATCATTGATAGCCACCCAATTCAGCTTTCCCTCATCCAAGGATCTTCGTAACCATTCTGGTAAAAAATAGAGGAAGCAATCACAGGAGTGATTTCAAATATTTCATTTAGATCATCATAAGCTTTGACATAAAAGAAGGATAATCATAAGCTCCTGTGAACATATCAGATAAAACATGAAGCTCATGGGAACTGAATTTTCTGATCACTGTGGCTGGGATGGAGACTTATGTGCCTGAAATGGTCGTAATTAGGGTTTCAATGCGCCATAAGTTTTAAAATGTTTGCAAACTAACTACTTCTAAAAGGGTAAGAACAAGGTATTGAAAATCAAACTGGAACATTAGAATTGCAATAGTGCAGGATAGAATTAAATCGCGGAATATAACTGCTCAGGAAATTTTAAGGCATTTCTAGCTTTATTTATAAAATATGAGAAAATTTAAAAGAAAAACTCCTAAATATAGATCCAAATCAACCATATTTTTACATTCCACATCAAATATTAGTCAGACTATAATATTTCATGGCATTCCTTTCCAGTCACAAACTCGAAACCAATAATACGGGGCATCAACGTCGATGGACATATGAAAGAAGTTTATCTTAGTGTTACCTATGAGACCATTGCATCAAACCTTCAAAGTACAATATAAAACTAACTTAAAAACCATTAATAATCAGAATACCGTACAGCATTCTATTTGTCAGGGGATAATATGATTAATGCTCATTTCTACTGAAAAATATTCAAGTTGAGTCACAAAACTGTTTTCAATGGAATTCAAATCCGTCCATGAGATATTGTGAACTGCAAAACATAGTAATTTAAAAGAATTGGTAAGACTCTTAGATTCGATTAAGATTTGGGACTAATTTTTTAGGAAAGATTATCTAACTCTAAATCCACAATTTGATAGGCACTAGGCACTAAATACAACAACTAAACAAAAAATGTCATAGTAAGGCAAACTATAGTATGATGTTTCTGTTGGAAGTTAGTAGACGGACATCTAAGATAACAAAGTACTTGAAATCCAAATCAGAAGTTACATGAATAGGACCCCCCAAACATTCTAATGCACCAAATGAAATGGATTAGCGACATGGTATTGACGAAGGACAACAACGAACACATAGAAAGGACTGATAGCTTCAACTGTGCAAAGTGCCACTAAAGAGGAAAAGACAAATACTATAATGTTGTAAGCTTAGAACCACCGCCATCATCAAAACAATAAAGGCCTCCACATTCATGCCATCCACCAATCCTCTTCTTCATCTTTAGATTATGGAAAACAAAAAAAGGATGGACAAAATGTTATTGAACAATTCAGAAACTTAATGAGTTTACTGACAAATATTAAATTAAAGGAAAATTTAGGAACATGTAAGACAGATGATGAAGAAAGGGAGGAAGTTCGTTGAGCAGTTCCTATACCAGAAACACGGGATGTATTACCATCTGCAAGGGTCACACGCTAAGTAGAAGACAAAGAACGTAATTTGGAATACACAGCTGGATTGCCAGTCATATGATCGGATGCTCCCAAGTCAATGACCAAAGGGTTAGAAGAGGAGAAGACGCAAGCTATAGAGGTAGCTGATTGTGGAGCACTATACAAGGCTTCTCCATTATCTCACTGGTATACAGCTATGGAACAGATAAACCTAAAGACTGAGAGGTGACACTATCATCTGTATACACTGCATGATCAGAAAAGCTCTGCCTCAATTCCCCCTGACTCAGTACGACTACCCTGATTACCACCACATCCAACACTCCAAAACAACATCGCCAATAGAGCTTGTCACAAGATTCAAAACAACATGCCAGACGTGTTGTCAATCTCTTATCACCAGATAGGGATGAGAAAATACGAGGACTTGAACCATGCTGGAAAGAATATGGAACATACCTTGTGGTTCGTATAAACCACCGCAGAAAATAAAACTAGGAAATCGTAGATTGTGATCAGCACTTAGGGATTTTTTATTCACCGCAGGTTTGTTTAAAAGGAAAGGGAGAATAGGAAAACAAAAAGAAAGAAGCCCCAGATTGTTAGCTCTGATAACATTTTATAATCTAGGGTTCGATCGAGAAGAAGAAAGAAGAGAAATGGGAATCGTGAGAGAAGAGAAGATCACATAAATGTCATCACAGAAACATCCCTACATACTATAATGTATTTCAACAATTTTTAAGTATTCTATTAAATTTGCTTGGGTTTGAAACTCTGAATATCTTCATGATGTTGTTACAAAACTCTGCTAATTGCTCTAAGAGAGCAGTCAAATTCTTGAATTCCTTCTATCTATTCCATCTCTTATAAAAGCCAAAGAAATATTTCAACTTAAAAACATGGCATAGAGACCCAAGCTAGCTTGATTGTTAGGGCACAACAACTGACATGAAACTGTTTCTATCCATGAGTCCAAGCTTACTGAGATAAAATTTCTTTAATATATTCTTTGACTAGAGAAAGCGAGCAAAGGGGCTTACCACTTCGTAGCTCAAGGAATCTTTTTTTACTTCAGCAGCACCTTTCTGGAAAAAGTAGATGAATGTCTAGAAGGAATTGAAAGCGTTTGAAGCTGAGTAAAGGAAGTCCAAGAAGCCTGTTCCCTTGAGAAGGCCTTTGCCAGTCAAGAGCTCGAAATCTAACAACAACAGGAAGCCAATTATAGCCGCCTTCCCATTTATCAATTCATTCTTTGCCGTGAAACCAAAGCCCTCCTGATCCTCATCAATTACCATTCTTACCTGAAATCCATCAAGGTAACAGGTAAACAGAGAATCGAGAAAACAAGTGCAGTGCCTTCTGGAAATTTGAATTGTTCAGTTAACAAAAAACACAATGATGTCACAGTAGATTGTTGATACTTTTGGCAAAATGATTAAGATAAAGAATGTTTAAAAATATGTCTTAGATAAAGAAAAGAGCCCATACCTCATCCACATTGACATCTGATGCAGTCACACCAGGTTGTGCTCTCCCGCTAAAGACAATCTCAGCGGACACTCCAGACTCGACATCTCTCCCGGTGCTAATGTAAATGTTCTCTTCATCTGTTTTCACGGGATAAACAAAAAGTGACCGCAAAGCAGGTGTGAGGACCCTCAGCACAGGGTTTTTTGGGTACCATTCCTTGATTGCCCCAGTCCTAAGATCAAATGTACTATCTGTTGTGGGGCAAACTATGCATCCTTCCTGCACATAATTTTACCAGTTCATAAGCCAGCTTACCAAAACAATTCATTTTACATGCGTGTAAAAGCAAATGCAAGGAAGGATGTCATCTAAGAAGAAAAAAAATAGATAAAAACTTGGAATCAAATCAGAAATCGCTTTTATGATATGAAACTAACCAATATTATAAAAAGTTGGAGCAGTATACTCTGCTAATCTATTATAAGATTGGAGATTCGATTTGGTAAACCAAGTTGACTCCGATCAGTTCCAAGTTAATCAGTAAGTTTCTGAACATTAATTTGGGTCTGACATGAGTGCCAACTGATAGAAATGCAGGTTGAAATAAGACACACAAAAAAAAAATGGTACACCAAGGGTTGGCACTAGGGTTGGGAGTTGGGGGTGGTTAGTTTCTTCAAAAGACAGGGAAGTGAAAAGGATGGCCTCCAGCTACCGTTAATCCATAAACCATGGTAGCACCCCAAGCTCCTTCAAAACAAACAGGCCTGTAAATTAATTAGCATTCAGATATTTGGGGTATGTGTCAAATTTTCTCATCTGGGGTTCAAGTACTTTGTAACTTTTGTGGATGACTTCCATGATGACCTGCCTATTTCTTATGAAAGATAGTACTGAATTGTTCTCTATTTTTCAAATCTTTTATGCCGAAATTCAAACTCGATTTAATTCTCATGTGTTCATTTGGAGATTAGATAATGCCAAAGAATATACATCTCCTGTTTCTAGTTTTCAATCATTTTTTAACCAATCATTTTTGAACCAACATGGCATTATTCATTAGAATTCATGTGTATACATACCACAACAAAATGATGTGGCTGAACGTTAAAAAAGACACCTTGATATGGTCAGTGTGCTACGATGATCCATATGAATGTACCCAAAATCTGTTGGAGTGATGTTAATCTTATGTCTTGCTCCTTGATTAATTGTTTACCTTCATATATTCTTGGTGGAACATCACCTCATTGCATTCTATTTCTTACCGTTCGTAAGCTGCCTTTGACTCCACTTGTTTTATGGGTGTGTATGTTTTGTTCATCAGTTGTATCCTGGTCATGATAAACTTGATCTTCAGACTACTAAATGTGTTTTTATATGGTATTTGCTTACTTAAAAGGGGTTATAAGTGTTATAGTCCAAGTCTTCATAAGTATCTTGTTTCTGCTATTGTGTCCCTTTTTAGTCTCCGCCTTCTTTTCGGGAGCAAGATCCTATCTTGACAAGTCCACTTTTTCTGAAATTCCTTTACTGGTTGTTCCGAAGTTGGCTTCTGAAGTTTTGCCACAACATGAACAACGACAATATTTGCAGGTCTATGTTTGGTGCTCTAAATACGCAGAAGCCGTGCCACATTTCACAAATCCATCATCTTCTTCTCTATTCGTCTTCTCATTATTTCCCTGAGCTTGTTATTTTTGTGGCTGATGATTTACCGTTTGGTCCCATTTCACCTTTGTCTCTTATTCTTACTTGTCTGATTCTCTGTTGGTTGTGTCTATCCGTAACTCTATGACTGAGGTATTTACTTATCCTGGATAAATGGAAAGCAATGGAAGAAAAAAATTGGCTACTCTGAAATCCAATGGTACTTAAGGCTAGGTTTCTCTTCCTAAGGATAAAACAGTTGTCAGTTGTCATTGGGTATTTGCTATTAAATATTTTTTGAATGTTCCATTGAACAGCTCAAAGCTCGTCTTGTTGCCAAGGTTACTGACTATTCAAAGACATTTTCCCCTTTGCTAAGATCCCATTTTTTTCGTGAAATAATTTCAGTGCTGCTAATTGAGATTGTCCCCTATCAGCTGAATGTGAAAAATGGCTTCTTACATGGGGAATTGAAAGAAGAGGTGCATATGGAGAAACCTCCTGGGCTTTTCGCCCGAGGAGGGTACGGCAGAGTTTGCAGTTTGAGGAAGGCAATTTATGGGTTGAAGCAATCACCCCGTGTGTTATTTGGAAGGTTTATTGATAAAGTTATGAGATTTGGTCTTGTGCTTTGTGGAGTTGATCATATAGTATATTGAGTCGAAAGTCAGAGGTTGAATGTATCGTTGATGGGGACAAATTTTTGAATAATTTATACAAGTTGCAACAGCTTGTCAGTCCTGAGTATAAAGGTTCTGTCAATGACAAATAAGAGAAATTTTCTGAGACTTAAAACATTTGCTGACTACATTTTACCAGGTAGAACCCTAAATTTTATACTCTAAAATCAGAACAAAAGCAAAACAAGAATCCTAAAAAAGCAATTACCCACAGAGATTACTATTTTGAACCAAAACATGAAAGCAGCAAAGGAAAACGTCAAAAAACCAAGAACTAGTCTAAAAATCCAACTGTTGAGAAGATAATTGGAAAGATCAGAAATCGAACCGGCGTCAATTTTGCATTGAAAAGCCCTTCACTGTAAGCTCCTTCAGCAGGAGAGCGATTTTCAATTGCCAAAACCTCATTTTTATACCAAAGAAGCAGAATCGATTCCCCATCCTGAATAATAACGCGCCTTTCTCCCTTGGGCAATGCTGCTAATGGCACTACCGGAACCCAATTCCTCCCATCTGATGGAGATTGTTCAGCTACAGAGAACTCCGTTGCTTTACAGGAAATCTTTTTTCCAGTGTTTTTTGAGACGTGAAGGTTGCTGGCCGGAAAATGGACAGAAAAGTGTTTTCCGGCAGAGATTTGACGGTGGAGTGGAAGGATTTTTCGACAATGGGGAGGGTTTGAGGTGGAGAGGACTGATGCAGAGAATTTATACGGTGTTGCCATGGGAGATTGAGAGAAGAAATCAAAACCCTAACCCTAACCCTAGATCGAGGAGAGAGAGAGAAATTAGAGAATGGGAGAAGATTTCTGTCCATGGCCACAAGATGCGGATAATGAGAAAGTATGGTCCGGAAAAGTGCAACCATGCGGGTACCATTTATAGGTCTTGGGTCTGTGGGGCCCACTCGATCACATTAATTCCCCTTATTTTATTTTGGTAGTAGCATTCTCAGTTTATTAAACACTTCCCTAGATCATAATGTGTTGGAATTGTTCCAACCTTCAATGAATAATCAGAGAAGCTTAAAATGAATATAAGATTATGGTTCGAAGCTTATTCTAAGCTAATTTGATCTTGTTCACTGTGTAAACTATTTACAACACCCACTCTAGTAGCTCAGGGTCTGCTCCAGTGAGATAAGTCACCCTACTACGTGTGTAAAGGCAATGCCTAAGGTAGTAAGAGATGTCTAATCTCAAACCCACCCAACGAATATTTAAGATCTAGAATGATTTAGAATGTCATATCTCTATCTCGTTGGTCGTTACCCCTTAGGGCTCCTTAGGAAGGATTGTATGGTCTTCGGCCGGTAGATTCTTCATATTGCCAATGAGGAGTTGCAGAGTATCCGTCACATTTTTCATCTGTCGCGATAAGTTGTTGAACTGCTCCATGGTAGGTCCGGCCGGCAACGTCACGGCGGACAACGTCGGAGATTTGTCAACTTGGGGAAGCTGGTTTCCTCCCATTGGAGGGACTCAAGTGGAGCCGGAAGTTTGATTAGCCTGGCTTCTAGCGACGATATTGCTTGGATTCGGGTTTGTGGTGTTCCTCATCTTAGAATTTGAAGATTCTCACAGTCGGCGCCAATTTGATGATGCCGAGATCTGGTTCAAGGGTTGATGGATGGTGGAGCTCCAATCTGTTCTTAATTTGTGCTCGTAGAAAACGTGTTAGGGTCCTGGAGTGTGGACTCCAGGATATCACTCCGACGCTCAAGTTAAAAATCGGCACACATGAGAACCAAGCAATGAAACTAGAAAGCTAGGAAGATGATGGGAAGATGCGTACCTTTGACTCTGAGAGCATGGGGTCTCTTTTAATAAGGAGGAGTCCAAGGCAGTTTATGAGACTTTCCCTGGTAGGAGTCTTTACTTATTGGTCGATTTTCCTTGGAGTTAGTTCCATACTTATCTCGATAAGTACCAAGTTTCCTCATGGGAATTTGTTTATATACTAACTATCTTCAATCCGGACTTTCCTTTTTGGAGCGCCTTCAGAGAGTGGAGAATTTTTTTAGAATTTTCAGAATTTTTTAGTCATTGAGTATTTTTCAACAAAAAAATTATTTTGCATAATTCTCTTTTCCCAAGACCCGAACAACCATACCAAGTAAAGCTAAACCATTGATTTGTGTAGCCATTTTATCTTAAGATGTCCTATTCGCATCGGTCCAAGATCATTCGGCTTGCCTCATCATGGTCTAAAAGATCAACGGCATATATTTCACACTCATGTCCCCTTGTGGGGGCCAAAGCTGATCGTACGGCTAATCTAGACCCTAGTGGTATGAGACCATACAGTGGTTCCCACCTCTTTGAATGATCTAAACCATTCATCTATTGCTCTCCTGATGGACAAAGCCTCCGAAATCTTCTCCACGACTCACGCTCCAGATGCCAAATGGATGGCTCAAAACGATCAAATAATAATGCTATGGAAGCTTGCAGGAATCGAAGGGCTAGGATCATCCTATTAACCAAAATTTTTGGGCACGAACTTATCTACGGTGGAGATAAACTAATGATCAGTTTAGATCATCCAAATAGGTGGGCCCTACTGTTGGTAGTCATCATCAAGTAGAGCCCACCATGATATAAATTTAACCGTTCGATGATCCTAACCGTTTGATCGTTACAAATAATGAGGTTTCGTGCTCCATTTCCCTTATTAGCTGTTGCCAGCTTGCTGACAGTTTTTAAACAGCTAATAATAACAGGTTTAAAACCAAAAAAGAAGAGTGTGGATATCAAATCGAGGGGGCGGTTATATCAATGAAGTATGCGGAGGGTCCGGTCTAAATAACGGAGCCTCGTAGATCCGTTATTCGCGGTTGTCGTACATGATACCGTTTCATCCTGTCAACATGCTGTTCGACTTGCTGTAGCCAGTCAATTATGCGGGTCCCACATACGACCCGGGCCCAATGCTCCGAGGCAGGCGAAATATCTCTATTTCAAGTATTTTAGACGGCCGTATGGATCGCCTTCGTGAGATCCGAATTTTGTGATCAAGACATGGCAAAAAAATCTGATGGATAGTCACTATCCGAAATCCTTTTACTAAAATACTTTCAAAATATTTCTTATATTAATACTTAAAGGAGGGGTATTTTCATAAAAATGAACTAAATATTACTTAGCTTACAACTTTCCACTTTCTCCCTTTTCTAGGTATCTTTTTTTCTTCCTATCCTCAATCGATTTTTCTTCCTGTAAACTTGCCACTCACCTTCAACAAGGATTAGTTACTCAAAAGTTTTATTGTCGCGCCCCTCGAACATTGGAGTTCTTTTCAACAATAAATCCTATTCTTCATCAAAATCATGGATTATTATTAGATAAGTGACTAATTCTTTTTTGAATTAAGGAAGTTTTGGAGTTCATTTCAAATGAAGAAGGCTGAGGTTTTTGTTGTTTTGTAAGTAGGACCTACTAGGACACTCCAATGGACGGTCCGATTTGAAATGGACCATGACCGGGACACAAGAAGTAGGATCCGAAGAACACTTCGAATCCGATCCGACCGATATGTGATTTGAACGGATCGTGACTAAGACATAGGTGGATCCGATCCGAAGTGGATCCGTTGACACCCCTAACGGCCGGGAAAACCTGCTCAAAATGACCAAACTACCCTTCTTTATAAGTTTTTATATCGAAGGACTTGCATGAAGTGTAGCAAAAACAATATGGTGGGGCCCACATTATTGGGTGATCTAAACCGTTCATTTGTTGATCCCCAATGTAGGTAGGTCGTGATAGGGAAAAAAAATAATTCTCCATAGGATGATCATGACGCTCATATTTGGGATAAATTTTTAGAAAAATTATATATTTGCCCTCTCTTCTTCCTCTTACCCACCCCATTGTAGTGTAACCAGCTTACATATCAAAAAAAGGACTTACATGAAGTGTGGCAAAAAAAATATAGCGGGGCCTACATTACTGGTTGATCTATACCGTTCATTTGTTGATGCGCAAAGTAAATAGGTCTTGCTGCCGAAAACATTCTCCATAGGATGATCCTGCCGAAAAGTAAATAGCGGGGCCTACATTACTGGTTGATCTAAACCGTTCATTTATTCGTACCATTTTCTTCCTCCAGGCCATCCCGAGTAGTCATAACTCATAAATACATTAGAGGGGGTTGCCTACGGAGAAAAGGGGGTGAATATACCACTTCCCTAGATTGTTTTGTTCTATTTTTAATGGAAAAGTAGAGAAATGATAACATTCAACATTTCATACTATAACTCTGTAATGAGTTTTTATATGGTGTCCATGTTTATATTTCAAACTTTTTTAGCATGAGTCCTCTAAATGGACATTTAAATAAATAATAAAAAGGCAAACAATTAAATAATAAAAAGGCAATGATCCACACTCAATAAAAGAAACTACATTAATTTAAGGGCATTTTTGTTGGCAACCATGAAATCAATCTCGGTAAATACTCTGTAAATAAGGATCCTATGAATTTTTTTTTTTCTACCAAACATTTTCGTTTGGATTGTAGGAATTGTCTGAAAACGTTGAGAACAAATATTTTTAAAAATTTCTACCTTTTTTACACACATTAACGATCATTTGAAGCAACCATATTCAATTTTTTTTTATCAGTGGGCCTTGATCAAGGTTTAAAATTTCGGTTTCGGTACCGGTTTTGGACCCTGAAATTTTGAAATTTCGGTCGAAATCTGGTACAAAAATCGAAACCAATATTTTATTCAATATTAAATTTCGGTGAAATATTAATTTAATTTAAAAAAAAACAGATTTTTTAGGTCAAATTTAGGAAAAACGGAAATTTCGACCGAAATTTAAAACCATGGCTTTGACATACCTCTGAATTAACCATGACCATATTATTTCCCTCCAAATTGAGGAAAGAAGAAGATTTTCCAATGTTTTTCTTGCAATCCAAAAATGGCTTTAAAAAACTGATTTTTTCAAGGATAGATAAACCCGTCTTTTTTAATGTAAAATTGATATATTATATGGTGTAAGCCTGTATTGTCCAGTATTTTTAAAAAAGTACTGTACGAATGATCAAAACCATCCATTTGATGGGCCACAACGTTACTACGTTATCCCCAAAAAATCATTTCCATAGGAAGATCCTAGGCATCTGATCTATCGAAGAGCCACATTTATGAAAATACCTATAGATTGGAGGGTTGGGATCATCCTTAGAAATGATTTTTTGGGCACATGACAATTTAGATACTTTCTGAAAAATACTGGACAATAGGGGCTTACACCATATATGGTTAAGGGTGTTTTGGTCATTAAGCAGGGTATTCTCGTCAATTGACAAAAATTATGCTACTCCCGTAATTATCGCAAAGAATGTGGAGGATGTAGTAATTTCCCAACTACAAAAACACAACTACTATAAACTCAGCCTCGGATACTTTCCGAACCTCTCCTGCGTATCCGAACCTTTAGGCTCGGAAATTACAGCTGGAGACAGCCTGTAAACAACCCAAACCATCTTTTTTCTCTTCCTGGTTTTGTTTTGCAGCTCCTCTCTCATCTTTCCCTCTATTGTTCGTCCTTTCCTCTGTTTTTTTTTTCTTTCTAGGGTTTGAATCATACTCAGAATCTTTCACAATCTCGGTTGAATCTTTCCAGATCGAGAATCTCCGTTCTCAGAGCTTCCGTTTGATCTCTCTTCAGTTGAATTTTGATATTTTTTTGGCGGGATAGAGTAAAAAATTAGGGTTTCTCTGTTTGGAGGCGTGTGGATCGTGGCTTCGAGAAGGAATGCCCTTCATTTCACGGATTTTTAGGTATTTTCGTGCTTTTCTCTTTGTTTTGGCTTTGATTGACGGAAAAACAATGCTGGAATCTTTATAATTTTTGGATTTTTTGTTTTTTCTCTTATTTTTGTTGTTGTTGTGTGGCCTTTCATGCGATTTATAGAAGGAATGCCTGTCATTTTATGGATTTCTAGATATTTACCTGCTTTTCTCTTTGTTTTGTCTTTGATTGACGGAAAACAGTGCCGGAATCTTTATATTTTTGGGAGTTATTGAATTTTTCTTTGTTTTCTGTATTTTTGTTGCCTTAACTGTGATTTATGGAGGAATTTTAGAGATTTTTGGAAGCTTTTGTTTTTTTAGGACGAAAACGGTTGACAAGTGGGAAATTTCGTGCTCTTTTTTATTATTTGTATGTTTTTGAAATAAAGTGCGAGTTTAGGTTTGTGATTATGAAGATAAGGAAACTTTTTCTTTTTTTTTTTGTTGAAGAAATTTGTTTTTTTTTTCAACAACCTGAAATGCTCGAAATGCCTATTACAATCAAGTAAAGTTTTTTTTCCCCTGAAATATTTTGTTTTGTTGTCTTTCGTGCGATTTATGGTAGGATTTTAGAGATTTTTTGAAGCTTTTGTGTTTTCTAGGACGAAAACGGTTGATGAAGTGGAAAATTTCTTGCTCTTTTATATTATTATTGCGTGTTATTGAAATAAAGTACGTGTTTTGTGGGAATGTGTCTTGTTTGTGGGTATTGAAGGAAATGTGTTCTGTACTTCTGTGACGGAAATGGGTTTGAACGTGTTTTGATTTTGTGATGGATTGCTGGAATTAAGTTCAGAGGTTCTTCCGAATTTTGTTTTCTTGAGGGTTGAATATATACTGATTCTGACTTCACGATTAGGAAAAAATGGGCTTTTTTTTATACCACGACCGGTTTTGAGTTTCAGAAAAACAGTTTGGAGATGTTTGGAAATCTTTTTTATGCTACTTTTGGGGTTTAGGTGTAGAAGTACGTGAACTTTGACGCAAAATTTGGCCTTTTTGGTAGACTGTCCATTTACACGATGAACTAGACTCTACGTGAACATGCTTTGAACATTTTGGGGTTTTTGCTACTTGCTATTATGATGCTTTTTATTCTAGCAGGAGAAGATTCTTTATTGAATAAGGAAATTTTGGGTTTTTTTTTTTGTTGAACTGGAGTAAGACTGGGCGACTGGCTTTGAGTTTATGATTAGAAATAATAGAGATTAAATGGAAATGATGCCTGCTTTGAGTTTGAGCAAAGCTTAAGGTTCCATGGAAATTGCCAATGTCTCTTGTAGAATAACTGTAATTTGATCGTTAACTTGTGATTTATATGAAATTTATCATTTTCTTTCTTTCCTCTATTTTAAAAGATTTGTGTTTTGTGAACTGCTAATGCATTCACTATGTCTGGCTTTTGAGGAGATGTTGCTAACTGGTAAGATTGTTCTTTTTATTGCTATTTCTGAATAATTTTTTTAAGATTCACAGACATTTGTGATGTTGGAGGGTCATTTGTGATGTTTCCTAGGAATTCACAATTCAGTTTCTTTGGTTGTTGACAGTGATGTTGGAGGGACATTTGTGATGTGTCCTAGGAATTCAGTTTCTTTTGTTGTTGACAGTGAAGCATGGTTTAAATCACAAGATGCCCCATGGTTTTGGCTTTTGTTGCCGTTACTGTCATGTTAGTTCTCATTAATTTTCTATATTTATTGGAATTTTTGATGTTTTATGATGGAATTCGTTGAATGAGTCTACTCTTTGGGGGCAGAAGTATGCCCTTGTAATATATCCTTTTCGTGTAACAGTTATAATTCATCTTCAATCTGCAGTTTTCTTTTGCTTTCAGAGAAATTTATGTGGGTGCTTTTGAGTTTGGCATGGTTGTATGTACTGTATATTGACTAGATCCATTTTATTAATACTGGGTATTCTTGCTCTGTGATTTTTAGAGTTGCATTATTTACGGGCTATGCTGGGTTTATTTCTTTGAATTAACATATTTTATTTTTTGATTCATGCATTAAATTTCAACATTGTTATCGTTTGAAACTTTGAATATTAATAAATGTATTGTTGAAATGTTTTCTTGAGGATTAATGCGATCTTCTTTTGGTCCTAGTAAAAAGTGCATGATAATGCATTTCTGATTGATCTGTGTCTTAATGTTTCTTGTAGGCAGGCTGAAATGTGATGCTGGAGAAGATTTTGATTGTTGTTGTTTGGCTCCTAGAATCTAGTCAAACCTGCAGTGCTTGTTTTTATCTCAAGTCTTCTGGGTTCGTGGAGAGCTGTCTCATCCTAAAATAATTTGAAGAATTTGGTTTATACTTTCTGTAATTCGAGGAGAACACATCCACGGGCATCGGAGGGCCCTTTCCGTATCCATGCTGGCTGAGAGCATGCGTGGAATCTGTGATTCGGGTAATGCCCCTGACCAGACTAGCCGCCGATGCATTCGGTGTGGTGACAATCTGTCTAGTCTCTTTCTTGGTACTGCTTAGCTTGTTCTGCATATGCTATTCACTGTACTTCCGCTCTCGAACCCGGAGACAAGGTTTTCTTCAACTTAGTTATTTTAACGGCCCTTGGATTATCCGAATCGTTCTCGTCTTAATCATCATTTGGTGGGGTTTGGGCGAGATCATTCGCCTAAGTTTGCTGAAAGAAGGGAGAGGAAGGGCTCTACATGCCCTTAGCCAGAAATGGCAAGAAGATCTTTGCAAGTTTTACATCCTTTCAAATCTAGGGTTTGCAGAGCCAAGTCTGTTTCTCACTATCATACTTCTCCTTCACGCATCCTTGCGGCGGAGAAGAAACTTGGGGGCTTTAAACCAGTACCGGACCAGCAAGACATTTGGTTATATACTCCTCTTTTGCTTCCCAGTATTCATCACTCAGCTTGTCCTTGTTTTAATTGGACCCAAGCTCAATAATGAAAAGAGTCACACCGCGAAGTTGCCAAAGTACTTTACAAGAACAAGCATTTCTTCGGTTACCGATGGTCATAGTAAGATTGCCCTCTGTACCTACCCCTTACTAAGTACGATTCTTCTCGGACTCTTCTCTACTCTCTTAATTTGCTACTTCTTATTCCTGGGAAAGCGAATGTTATCCTTGGTGATCAATAAGGGATTGCGAAGGAGAGTATACTTGCTGATCATCTCTGTTATCACTTTCCTTCCCTTTCGGGTTATTTTCCTGTGTCTTTCCGTGTTCTCTCGGCCAGGGTACGTAGCATTTGAAGCCCTTGTGTTCCTAGCTTTTCTCATGCTGTTATCTTGCGCAACAGTGGCAATCGGCATACTAGTATATTGCCCCATTGCAGATTCCTTAGCTGTGGGGAGCCTTCGGCAATTGGGAGACACAGGAGCAACACCCCCCTTAAATGATAATGACACTTCTTCGTTAATAGCCAACCAGGGCCTTCTTGAGACAGCTTCGAATACCAGCGTAGAAAGAAACTCGTATGGGTTGATGACGGGTGGCTCCATCTCTTTTCGAACAATGATCAAAGACGACGATGCTGCTTCTGCCCCGGACTCCCCAGCGCTTCCAGGCCAGCCTGTGATCATCCCTCTTCAAGATGTTTCCCATTACTAAGATGTAGCAATTTTCTTGTTATGATCAGTTTTGTGGAAGTAAAGCGAAAGTTTATGTAAAGGGGTCTAGTTACAATTTAAATAAGGATTTGCTTGTTCATAGGCATTAGGAAGCTATATTCTTAACTCTCTATTATGAGAGGGACCCATTTCGCTCCTCTCTGTTTTGCTTATAATTAGTTGTTTTCCTTGAGCCCTTTACAGGTTCTTAAGCAGGTAAAGGCCCTTTTGAAGGGGAAATGGTTTTTTCCCCTTTCTGGTAAGCGCTTTCGCCTACTTGGAGGGCACCCAATTCTCCTTCGTTTAGTTGTTTCTCAGCTCATTTACGAATTGGGCAGTTTGTGAAATATCTGCACCCAATTCTCTCCGTTTGGTTGCCAGTTAAATTTTTGTCCAATTTTTGTCCAAGGAAGTTTTAGTAAAATTTTGGTCCCATCCCATGTTTGGTTGCCTTTTAGCACTAGGTTTTTTTTAATCCCACTCTTGTAATGATTGCTTGTGTGGTGAATTTTTTAATCCCACTTTTGTAATGATTGCCGTTTCATCCCATCCCAAAATAATCCCAGGAACCAAAAATAAGCTTGAGAAGAATTTTTTTCTCCCCAAAAGTTCAAGCAACCAAACAAAGTTTTTGTTTTTCCACAATAGTCCGGTCAACCAAACATGGGATTTTTATTTTACCGGATACTTCTAGTACTTTTTTTTTTTCCCACCAATCTCTTTCGGATTTTTTTCTCCCACATAAATCCCAGGAACCAAAAAAAACCAGGCAACCAAACAGAGTTTGGTTTCTCAGCTCATTTACGAATTGGGCAATTCAGATATTCCAAGCTTGTGAAATATTTGCACCCAATTCTCTCCGTTTGGTTGCCAGTTAAATTTTTGTCCAGCGAAGTTTTAGTAAAATTTTGGTCCCATCCCATGTTTGGTTGCCTTTTAGCACTAGGTTTTTTTTAATCCCACTCTTGTAATGATTGCTTGTGTGGTGAATTTTTTAATCCCAGTTTTGTAATGATTGCCTTTTCATCCCATCCCAAAATAATCCGAGGAACCAAAAATAAGCTTGAGAAGAATTTTTTTCTTCCCAAAAGTTCAAGCAACCAAACAAAGTTTTTGTTTTTCCACAATAGTGTCCGGTCAACCAAACATGGGATTTTTATTTTACCGGATACTTCTAGTACTTTTTTTTCCCCACCAATCTCTTTCGGATTTTTTTCTCCCACATAAATCCCAGGAACCAAAAAAAACCCGGCAACCAAACAGAGTTTGGTTTCTCAGCTCATTTACGAATTGGGCAATTCAGATATTCCAAGTTTGTGAAATATCTGCGTCTATAGCTCTTTATTGTTTGCAGAAATGTTGCATGTGAGCATGGTTTTAAGGTGGAGACAGACACCGAAATCAGCTATACCCGAAATGGTATTTTATTTCAGCCGAAATTTCACTCAAAAATCTGTTTTGTTTAAAAAAATTAAGTTAATATTTTACCGAAATTTCACCTGAAATTTTATATCAAATAAAATAGTCTTTTATTAGTTTAGCTGGATTTCGGCTGAAATTTTGAAATTTCGATCCTCTGTGATGGTCCCTAGCAAGTCTCATTGGCTTGATAATGACACCAATGTCTTGCACAAAAGTTCTAGTGCAACATCCAATTGTAACATCAGTCATGTGAATTTTTGTTGTTGAGCATGGACGGTCAAAACTATGTAAAACCAAAAGTTTAGTCTTTTTTTGAACAAAAGTTTACGTTCAACAACTAAATGTATGTGTCATTGGATGTTGATATTGCTTTACGCCTGTACATTATTTTAACCTAAAGTTTACGATAACATGGCTTGTCAAATGGACGGTTCAGATCAGTCAAAGAAAGTATACGTTTGGAAAGGAAATATCTTTTAAAATGATCTCATCTGTTAATATTATCAATCTGCTAGTCTACCATGTGTGATATTTTCACAACTAGGGAAATGATATATTCACCTCCACCTCTTTCCCTGGTCACCCCCTTCAAGTTTAAAGAGAGTAGAGGGGGGTGGCTCAAAGAAAAGGAGCGAGTATATAACTTTCCTACATTTATTTTTTTAATCAGATGGGACCCCACCCGACACCGTTGAAAATGTCCGTTAGGAATGTCCTAGTCTCCTAGACCTGTTTATGTTTCATCATTTACAAAAATACCCCTTATTTTTTGAAATTTCAAGGCTAAAAATGAACCAATCGATTCATAGGTTGTGGCTCTGATTGTGTGTTGCTGCCTCTAAATCTCTAAACCCTTTTCTTTCCTTATTAGGTCAGGTTGAGTTTGGGTTAGGCTAAGGCAAAAAAAACCAAAAAAAAAACATAACACGGAGATTATGAAATGGAAAATTTTGAAAAGGGAAATGATATATACACCCTTTTTCTTACTCGGGCAACTCACTTGTAGTGTAAAAGGTAGTCATGAACATGGTTTGAAATTTCGGTTTCGGAATGCGTTTTTAGTCCTCACCGAAATCAAAATTTCGGACAAAATTGAAATAACGGCTATTTTATCTTATACATAATTTCTGCCGAAATTTTGGGATAATATTAAATAATTATTATAAATTGAGATTTTTGGGTGAAATCCCTTAAATTTTGGGATAACCGAAATTTTGAAATTTCGGCCCCGAAATAAACTACCATTTTGGGTATTACCGATTTCGATTTCTGTCTGGACCGGAACCCGAAAATCCGGTCCAACCCGTTGGTTAGGGTTGAGCCCAGCCGAAGTTGCAGCCCTATGAGTCGGACTACCTTCTACAATACTTGAAAGTACTAGGCATTACATAAAGTATAAAGGGCAATATCGCCATTTCAATAAAATAAACGGTAGAGTGCCTAACTGCCTTGTAGAAAGTTCCCGCCAGCATGAACCGCATTTCATCCTGTGATGATATAAACACACAACAAATCTCAATTTCTAAAGCCTGGTTTTGCAAGATGAAGTCCGCTCAATGCCATACGGTTGAAAAAGGAGGTGGACACAAGCAAGGTACACATTCTCCATCTCATCTCTTCTTCATCTCCTTCCTCTTCGGTGGTTCATTTTTTGGAGATTCATTCGTATTTTTTTCTAGTGTTGGAATTCCTTTTGTGAAAATAATTGTACCGTTTTTTTTTTTTTTCTTGTAAAAGGTGCACTTAGATAGTAAAATGCTGAGACATATGGATTGCCCGTCATTTCTTTGTGTTGGATTCTATTTAACCAATATGCCAAAAAGTCTAGAGATGATGGAACGTGTTAGGCTAGGCCGTTTAAACCCCTCCCATATCAGGTTGGGTCCCACCTAGTCCCATATCTAGGCATGCTTTCACTCGGGACCGTAACATTCTGCCATGCTTCTGCTATCTTCAGCGGCCCACTCTATGACAGCTTTCACCCCCTCCCTCCTTTTTAGGTAGCCTTTTCCGCAGCGGCCCACTAGTGGCAACTTCACTCTGGTAGCTTTCCCTATAGCTTTTTACCAGATAACGCTTTCCAAGTTGTCCTCTCCACAAGTTGCACCTTCCATGACTAAACACGGGAACACGGTGGTTGCTCTGATACCAAATGTGACGTAGCTAACCAATACGCCAACAGCTCCAAAGCTAAAGGCATGAGTTAGGCTAGGCCCTTTAAACCTGTCCCATATCAGGCTGGGTCCCACCTAGTCCCTTACCCACTCCTGCCCTCACTGAGGACCGTAACATCTCTCTATGTTATGATTTATGGGTTAAGTTACTTCTAGTTCTATGCTATGATTAATGGCTTAAGTTACTTCTAGTTCTGAGGCCAAAATGTTCTAATTCCAACTTCTGCCAGTTGGGGCATGTGTTCATTTTATTGATTCAAATTGAATGAAAGTTCAAATAACAGGCTTAATATCGCCATAAGTGGGGAAAAGACAATTAGCTTCCAAACTTTTTTTGCTAAAAAGATAAAACCATGTATATATAATATAGATGTACACATGAATATGAATTTAGTAGTTATTACTATATAGTCATGCCATTATGGCATGTGATTTGTATGTGTTACCAGAGTTTCAAAACTCCCCCGCGTCATCATGGACTGCCCAAAGTTACTCCCTTTTACCTTGGCCGCATTCTTGTCTGAGTCTGTTTTGCCCTACAAAGTCAGTCAGAAGTCCTTTGATTCTCTCGAGTTGTGACTGCATTAACTGAATACTCAGCTGTATCAACCGAGTACTCGACTGCATTGTGTCGAGTTGACTAGGATTTGCTTTGGCTGTGTTTTTACCCGCACAAGTGTTTTTGAAACACTGTGAGGTACTGGTTGAAATCCTCCTTGCCTCCTCCTCAAAGTTGGCATTTACCAATTGTTGAAAAAAGAAGGAAGAATTTCATAATGTTGTACCTATCATCTTCATGAATTCAGCTTCTATTCCTTTCTTTATCCTAAATTTTATGTAGTTTGATTTCAAATTTATATAAAGCAATGCTTGAAGCCTCTCTAAAAAGCATGTAATGTGTACTCAATATGGATGTGCAAATGGAGTTTGAAGTTCAGTTTAAATCACTCTAGCATTCCCATTTAATTTGTAGTTCTAGACGACTTCGTCTTATTATAGAAATCATTGTCCTCATTTTCTTTTCTTGGGTTCGTCAGCTAGGATCAAATGCACAGTCATTAAAAGCATGGCCGTGAAGTAGTAACACCTGTTGAATTGGGCCATGGGCCTGCATTCCATGATGGTTCACAGTTTTTTTAAACCTCTCTGGCCCAACATGTCAAAACCTTGCCTTATGCGGAATATTGGAGCTACTGCAGAAATGCTCCCAAGCATCTGTCCGCACGACTTCACTGGTTTGCATAGAAAATATATATCTTCTAATCCTTGCAGTATGTTGAGCAAATCTTGTAATATTACCGACCAAAAAAAATTCTTGTAATATTCGTTGCGTCATGTGATCAGTGTTTCAAAACTCGGACTTCGGTGAGATCTCAACCAAGATAGAAGGGAGTCAACTCGGGCTAGTCAAAGATTGATGCAGTTAATTATTCATTACCTCGAGCGAGTCAATGGAGTTTTGATCTGACTTGGTACTCCTGTGAAGAAAAGGTAGTCGAAGGAGTTTTTTAAACAGTGATTGTTCAGAATTTGCTATATTAATAAGTTTAAAGTCATTAGATATCTGTCTAGATTTGATACTACTGGTTGGACCAAAATTGTATTCCATCCTTGTACAAATGAATTTCATGGCACAAAGTGAAGGAAACTATATCAGAACATTTGAACCACTTAACCTCTTATCTTACTAAGTAGTAAACTGATTTTGTACTTGCTACAACATGTCCCCTATAGAAATGGCATCAAAGGGAGAGAAGAGGTCAACTGAGTAGCTTTGAGTAATAGGAAAATTCTGTATTCCCTTATGTGGCTCTTCCATGTGGACTCTGAACATTCTGGAATCCCTGTTGCCATGGTTATCCATGTGTTTTATCTGTTTTGTGTTGAAGTTAGTACAGCTAATTGTTTGGCTTCTTTGTTCTATATTTTATGGGACTGAAATGCTTGGAAATTTTATGGTTTCTAATTCAATATTTTAAAGCTTATATGCTAGCTATATCATTCTGGACTGCATATAGGAAATCATATATGTTCTAATGGTTTTAAGCCTGGATTTTCTCTGTTCCCTCATTATTTTACTCTGATTTTTGAATTTCTAGGACCCAACCTACATGGTCTATTTGGAAGGAAGTCTGGCACAGATACTCCTACTCTGCTGCTAACAAGAACGCGGCTATCGTCTGGGATGAGAAAACTTTGTATGAGTACTTGCTTAATCCCAAGAAGGTATGTGTTGATTGATGAAATCATTTTGGATTGCATATGTCAGAACTGATCTATGGACCAGATTATACGCATAATACACACTTCATGATCTTATGGAAATTCATGCACAATTTTATTGTGCATAAACCAACACCTATGGGCGATGATATTTTCACTCCTTGCTGTACGCATTCGCACCCCTTACAACGTGAACAGTGGGCAACTTTAACGCTTTTTGATGTCAAAAGGGGAGCGAATGCTTACCGCAGGGGGGGTGAAAATATCATTGCCCACACCTATTCACAAATAGACATGTTTTCTAATGCGGGATCATTGTAACTTCTTTGGCTACTCCAGTGCGAAATCTTCTATATATTTTCTATATTCTGAAATGGTATAACTTTTGAACAATTGTATTTGAATTTCAAGTAATTGTTCTCTTTATCCACTGTTTGATTATAATTTGCATGCCATTTGTTATGCAGTACATAGCTGGAACAAAGATGGTTTTTCCAGGTCTGAAGAAGCCCAAAGAACGTGCAGATCTCATTGTTCATCTCCAAGCAAGCCACATCAGATAAAGAAGACCCTTAAGGGGATTTTTCTTTTCTTTTTCAAGCATGGTAGTTGAGAGTGGGCAAGATATCAATCTATACTTAGATCTGATTTGTTCAATGCACATATCTGATTTGTTCATTTTGGCTGTATTATCATTGGGAATTGATATCTTTGGGTGTTGATAATGGGACTACTCACCTTGTTTTACACTTCTGTATTTGGGTGTTCACAGCATTTTGGGAATTGTAGATAGCTTTTGATATCTGGTTCAAAAAGTGTGAAACACGGGGATCTCCCATTGTCAAAACATGGTTGTACATTTCCCAAAAAGCTCTCACAAGCTTATTAAAAAAAGAAAAGACAAGTTGGGTTTGTTCAATTATTAAAACATGGTTGTGCTGATATCATTTCACAGGGATGGGATTACAATTGTGTTTGAGCGTCTCCACGTTGCCCGAGAATACAATAACAAAAAAATATAATAAAAAATACCGTAAACTCTTGCTCGAGAGTAAATAATATTTTGTAATTGGCTGCATAGATTTTTGGGAAATGTTATTAGCTTTTGACGATTGGTTAAAGAGTAAAAGACAAGTTAAGCTAGGCTCATTATCAAATTATCAATAGCATTAAATACAATTCTAATAATTTTGGGGCTCAAAATCATTTATCAAAATCCAAAATGAAAAGGACCTTAATATGCATGTCTATAGAGGCTACAGGCACTAACATGACACCTGGTTAAAACATACAAAACAAGGGAGTCTGCACCATTATCAAAACATGTTCTCAACAATATCAATCACCAGTATACGTTGTGCGAATTTTCTACTAGCTCTTGGCCAAAAACCCAAAAACTAGAATTTTCCAACTGGATTTTTGTTAGGATTGTCCATCACAGCAACTTTTGAACCGGAATGGAACTGTTCACAGGGATGAAAATCCTTGGATAAGCTGTTCCAGGGATTTGCTACCTCCTTGGATAATTTTATCTTGAATAAATCCACACAACATATGAGATGAGACCCCAGAGAAACTAGAGACAAAGTTGTTTCACATAATCCTAGAGTGAACAAAGCCCAGATCAACCACACATTTAGCAAGAACAGGCAAGCAAGGCTGGAGTAGAAGGGCCATGAGGCTGCCAATGACAAAACAAGCTCCAATCTACCAAATGTAAAGTTCAGAATAGACCCACAATCCATGGAAAGAAGCAATCCTATAGGGGCTGTTGGTTATGCGGATTTTAGAATCTTAGATTTCCTCAAAATCCGGTATGGGAGATGAGAGTAGGAGACCGTCCGTTGTTTTCTGATTTCTCGCGCTTTCCGTTGAGCGAGAGAGTAGGAGATCGTCGAGTGTTTTCAGGTTTTAGAAATCTCAAGATGGGGGAGAGATTTCTAAAATCTGGATTTCTTAAAATTCAAGATAATGGATTGTAAAATCCAGAATTTTACACCGCTTTCAAACTAACACCTGGATTCTAAAATCCACGTTTCCAAACAGCCCATAAAGAAAATCACAATCTTGAAAACAGGCATCAGCCCTGATTAAAGATATCCATCAAAAAAGAAACATGACAGTTTTTTTTTTATGGTAAGAAACATGACAGTTTACCACTAAAAAACCTGGAAACTCCATGAATTAAGTCAGAAATAGACCTAGTGAAAAACTGCTAATGCTACCT
Organism: Tasmannia lanceolata; assembly: GCF_043159265.1. NCBI lineage: Eukaryota > Viridiplantae > Streptophyta > Magnoliopsida > Canellales > Winteraceae > Tasmannia > Tasmannia lanceolata. The sequence continues at coordinate 676,245 of NW_027518690.1, read as the reverse complement.
ACATGTGAAATACCAAGGAAACACTTACCATCTTACTTCTGAGAGAAACCAGCACAAAAATATCACTGCTGCCCATGTGAAATACCAAGGAAACACTTACCATCTTACATCTCAGAGAAACCAGCACAAAAATATCACTGCTGGACATACATTTGGCCCGATTCGTATTGAGCATATCCAGGCTGCGGAGACAAGGTTTTAGTGTAAGCAACCGGTGCAGTTCCAGCATGACTACCATAACCTGATTGAGCCATTGACTGCTCGTAGCCCGACGGGTTCGAAGTGGGCTCCACATACCCTACCTGTCCACTTGGTGGTCCCCCATAACCCGAATTGGGTACATTGTTATAACCCGTATCGGCAGAGCCTTGAGACCCATAGCTTGGATTGGTAAGAGCTTGCTCACCTTGTTGGGCCCAGGTTGTGGAGATGGTTGAGTGTACCCATCATTAGTGGGTGGGGCCGCAGACCCATATGGATATGATGGCTGGGATTGCGGAGTTGATCCATATGGGTACGACTGCTGAGGTGGCACACTTGATCCATAGAAAGGGGTTGATGAGATGGGCCCCTGATATGGTATGTTCCCATCCGGTTGACTTGTCGGAGGGAACATTCAACCCAAAACTAGGGTTCTCTAAGAACAGTTTCAAAATGTGGGTGCAGGTCAAAACGCAGCCAAAGCAAATCCTAGCCGGCTCAACACAATACCGTTAATTACTCCATTGACGCAGACGAGTACCAAAACACGACCATGGTCAAAAGGAGTCAATAAGGACTCCAAGTTCAAAAGGAGTTGACGTGGGAGTTTCCATGATGATTTTGGGGGTGATGTGGGGAGGAGGCAAATAGACACATTTCTAGGTATCTGAGAAGAGGCCTTATTAGGTAATCCACAATCTTACATTGCAGAAAATAAGAAAAAAAATAAAGAAAAAAGTCTAAACCCTATTTTGTACCAAGTACTCCAAATCCCTGACCAATGCAAACACTAGGGTTTTTACAAGAAGTCATGTGAGCAGATGGAAAGGAGATTTCCAGGTATCTGAGAACAAGCCTTATTAGGTATTAGGGTACTCCACAATCGTTCATTCGCACAAAAAAGAAAAAGAAAAGAGAAAAGAGAAGAAGTCTAACCCTATTTTGTACTTATCCAAATAAGCTACTAACTACCGCAAGGAAATCGAACAGATGGAAAGGAGATTTCCGGGTATCTATCTGAGAAGAAGCCTTATTGGGTACTCCACAATCTTACATTAGCAGAAAAATAAAAAAAATAAAAAAAGAGAAAAAGTCTAAAACCTATTTTGTACTAAGTACTCCAAATCCCTAACCAATGCACACACTAGGGGCTTTTACAAGATCCCATGTGAGTTTTCAACAATGCTTACACCGTGCTAGCAAATACATTGTATCTAATAATAGATTACAGGCATAACTTAATAAAAAAAAAATCTAAGCTCCAAATAAGCTACTAACTATACCGCAAGGAAATCAAACAGATGGAAAAAGAGATAAACAATAAATATGTACCAGAACCATCAGTTTCTTCCTCAATACGCGGTCTCTTTGCCTCGAGAGAATTCGAGAACCGATCAGAGATCTCTTCTGCTTTGTGTTTTGCATTCTCAACCTCATTCGAGTTCGTGTTTTTGTTCATCTCCATGTTCGTTTCAGTTTTCGTGTTTGACTCGGTTAGGGTTTCGGTGGGCGGAGGGCTAGAAACCTCTGGTTTCGGATCCAAATCATCGAGCTTCCTTTTGTAGTCTGACGAAACAGGACTTGTAGATCCGGTTTCTATTTCTTCTTCCGCCATTGATTATCAGAGTTTGAGAGAGAAATTTCAAACGAAAACCCTAACCGAGTTACAAGACTGATGAGAAATAGGCGGGGAGGAGAAGGTTTTCAAGGGTTTTGGGCATTAGAACAGATTCATTATAGTGGCCGCGCGTGAATTACGGTATTTCTCTGAAACCACCAGTGAGTGGACTCACTTTAAAGGATGATCTAGAGGTTTTATATGGTGTAGGCCCGTATACTCCAGTATTTATCAACGGATCACACCATAGGGTGATCCAAGTCGTCCATTTGTTGGGCCACGAAAGCAAATATGTTGAATCATTTCCATGGCATGACCCCAACCGTCCGATCTATAGAGGTTTTCATAATATGTGGTTCTTCTTTGGATTGTAGGGCTAGGATCATCCTATGGAAATGATTTTTTTAGCACAACCTATCTACTTACGTTGTGGCCCATCAATGTACGGTCTGATCATCCTATTGTGGAAGCCGTACAATAGATTTTGAAAAATACTGGACTTTACGGGCTAAGATGCAGATGATACAAATCGTACATTCATAAATCATCTGCAATTGGATGATCCTTACTCTTCTATCTGTACAGGGACGGTTAGGATCATCCAATCGGAGATGATTTACTTGCACTTTTGGGAAGAATTCAAGGGCCTGACTGCCACGTACACCGGAGCTGGCTGTCCAATGTAAAGAAAGGAGGCCAATTTATCATTTCCCCCAAATAAAATCTCATCCAAACAATGGGTGTGCCAATATTAATTTCTACCATCCAATGAAAAATCTAAATTAAGTCGAATAAAGTGAGTCTACCAATAAAAAAATGGTAGTGCGGATATCATCTCACTTTAGCCGCACTACGATGTTTTAATCAGAAATTTGGTGGTTTCGCAATCAACCAAAGGATCCAAAATCCTATCATTATATCGGGATTTGCTAGGGGACAATCGGATAAGGCGTTTCGCGTCCGGGCTGTGTTGCTTGTGAGAGCAGACACCTCAGATGAATAAATTAATAAGACAAAATCTAAGCCTGTGTGGCTGCTCTCAAATGCACAGCCCATCCCATCCGCGAAATGCCTTATACAATTGTCCCTAGCAAATCCCTATTTTTTCTCGGTTAATTATCTTCGCAGGAAACAGAAAACGTGGAATCTCATCTCTCTCTCTCTCTCTGCCAGAGAAGATACCTAGGTGATACGTGGGTTTGTTGGGTTGCCACAACAAGAAGGAAATACAGAAAAAAAAGGAAAAAAAAACACTAGGGTTTTGCATTTGCTCTGTTTAAACGGCCATGGAAGAAGCGGGAAAGTTACAGGACTGGGAAGTGCTTCCTAATTCAGACACGCCTCTTTCTTCTGCACCTAATTTATTGGTAAATTCTAAAGATTTTGAAGGAATTGATGGGGACTCTGAAGGCGTGATTAGGTCCGATTACTTTACCCTAAATTCTGAAAAAAGATATGCCAAAACAATCGAGGAGGAAGAAGAAGAAGAAGATAGAGAAAAGGACTCAGTGGATTCGGATAATCCGAGTTGGATCGATCCTAATTCGGACTCTAGGTATGGAGATGAAGGGAAAAGAAAAGTGGGTTTTGAAGGGATCGAATTGAGACGTAGGAATTCCGGCGAATTTTGGTCGGATTCTGGCAGTGATGGATCGGCTGACAGGAAATTTGGGGAATTTGAAGTGAAAGGAGATTTGGGTTATGGATATGATCAGAAAAGGGAAGTGGGTATTGAAGGAATTGGGGAAATTGAAGGGATTGAGATCGGAAATGAGGGTTTTACGGAGTTTTGGTCCGATTCGGGCAGTGATAGGATGGATTTTGGGGAATTTGAGGGGTTTAAAGGGAAGAGAGTGATGGGTAGTGGAGATGATGTAAAAGAAGAGGTGGGTTTTGAGGGAGTTGGGTTAAGGGGTAAGAATTCGGTCGAATTTTCGTCTGATATGGGAGGAGATGGATCCCACTTGTCTGAGTTTGTTGAAGGAGAGGTGGGAAATGTTGATGATGGTGGAGAGGAATCTGATGTTGGGGAGAAGAAGAGGGTGGTTTGGTGGAAATTGCCTTTAGAGATTTTAAAATTTTGTGCTTTTAGGGTTAGGGTTTGTCCTGTTTGGTCTTTTTCCATAGCTGCAGCTGTGATGGGGTTTGTTCTTTTAGGAAGGAAATTGTATAAAATGAAGCGCAAGGCCCGTGGCATTTCGTTTAATGTTAGCATGGAGGACAAGGTTAGCCTTTCTTTTATCAACTCATTAGCTTATTGTGTTTGATCTTCTTCCCTATACTTGATTTTAGCATGGAGGACAAGGTTAGCCTTTCTTTTATCAACTCATTAGCTTATTGTGTTTGTTCTTCTTCCCTATACTTGATTGTTTTTAAATTGTCTTGATATTTGTTATTTGGATTGGGCCAGAATTTATTATGCTTGGTGATTATTTCATTGTTTAGCTGTAACAGTATCTTCAAGAAATCTCGTGTTTCAGTCTGGTTGATCTGTAGCGGGGTAGTTGTCTGATTAATTTCGGTCTGTGCCCTTCACTTAGGTTTATTTGCATAGATATGTTGTGTTGGTTCTCTTGAATGAATTTGCTACCATTCAAAAAAAAAAGAAAAAAGATATGTTGCGTTGGTTATGTATTCACCACTGGAGCAGTTGAGAAGTTTGTTTACGTTGCTCTTCTTCAATTTCACTTGATGTTCACTAATAATTTTTGTTTGTCTATTCGGTCTGTAGAATATTTGGCACGACTCATTATCCATACTTGATTTTTTTAAAATATTTTCGATATTTGTTATTTGGAATTCACTATGCTGATGATTATTTCATTGTTTTGCTGTGAACAGTATCTCCAAGAAATTTCTTGTTTCAAGCTGTGTGTGTGGTTGTAGGATCGATTTCGATCTTTGCCCTTCACTTAGGTTTATTTGCATCGATATGTTGTATTGGTTATGTATTCATCATTGGAGCAGTTGAGAGGTTTGTTTGCTAGCTGCTCCAATTATCAACTTTCAAAGTGTCTGTGGTGCTTTCAATAATTCTATTTCGTATACATGTGTGTATCGATGCTCCATCGCTGATAGCTCTGACACTTCCACTCCATATTGTTTGAACCAAAAAAGCTCGTGATTTTCTTACTTTAAGATGAAATTTGGACCTTTTATTCGTTTTGTTTTTACACTTTTCTTTAATTAGATCTCTTTAATTTTTCTTTTACTCCAGTCGATCACCACTGCCTCTTGGCAGCCAATGAACTTTAATCCCCAACACATTTTTCTTTTCTATTTTTAAGAAGTATAGATCTGGAAGTGATTTTTCAGCTTGATTTGTCTAGACTGTCATAAATAAAAGAGTTGCCTATTTGGGTCTTTAGATGAATTATTTAGAGGTGAACCTTATTGTACTGCATCTTGGATTGATGTTTGGCAACCAATGCAATTAGGGGGAGCACAGCTAATAATCCCATTAAATGTCACATTCATCATTTTCTCATTCGTCTTGACATTTTTTTTTTTTTGGTACGAACATCATTCAAGAAGACAAATGCTATATTTCTTCTACCATCAACCTTTTTTCTTTTTTGAAAAGATAAAAGCAATGTAAGGAATCTTCCGGCATCAACCTTAACCAGCTTAAAAGACTGATTTGTCATCAACTGGATGCATGCTCGTGATTCACTTATGAGGCCTATGAAGATACAAAGACTTCGTCTTGATGATGCCCTGAGTCCGAATTATCTTCAAACTCAGTCAAGCACTTGATTTAGTCAATCAAACTTTCCAAAGATTTCCATTTTTCAGTGCTTCCTGATTCTCTCCTTGACTTTTTCTTAGCAATAATAATGGTGATTGGTGGGCTGCTTCATGCGAATACTATGATATCTATAAATTTTCCTAACAGTTAGTAATCTGAAACTCAAGACATAAAGTCATGCTTTGCCAAATATTATTTGATTCAAGAAAGCTTTGTATGCAAGTATATAGATGGTTGCAGTGTGTGTTTAGTATACGAGGACAACATCATAAGCTGTATAGGTTTTGGCTAAATCAATCTTTATTTATTGAAGTTACACCTTGATTTCTTGGCTTTGTTCTTGGCAATAAAAATAGCAGACTGCTACATGCGATAGGTATAAATTCTTCTAGAAGTTCTTATTAATCTGGCATTTGATGTGAGGCCTTCCCAAATATTATTTGATGTAAGCGAACTTTTTATGTAGGCCCAGTTTCAGCACGCTGAAAAGTCGAACCATCCAAATTGATGTGATATCGTATAAGAAATAACTTTTCACCAAATCTATCTTTAGCTAATTTCCAAAGATCACTGTATTTGATGTAACTGTTTCTCATCTTTTGGCACTTGGAAGCAGTACAACGGATTATTCGTGTTATGGTCTAATATTAGGATTATTTATTTCATGGACAAATATATCTTGTTTTATTTAGTATTTTAGGACACAGGCCCATAAATATTGCCAACAAATTTTCAAAAAAATAAATAAATTAGTATTTTATTGTGGAAAAGGGGGATGTCCACATCAACCCCATCACCCACTATATTTGCTTATTACATATGGCCCACTACCCTATCCCCAAGCCCAAGTCCAGTTAAAAAGCCTTATAATCCTATTGGCCCTCTACGATAGCCCACCACTTAAACCCCCTAAGCCCTTTCTTCTATGCTATTGGCAACTTCTATGGCCCACCACTTAAAACCCTTAAACTCCTCTTACCTCCCTCTTATATCCTATTGGCCAAACTCGTGGCCCACTGCTTCAGCCCAAACTTTCCACCTATAAAATCCTAACCCGCCGCCCCCTCCCCCCTCCGTCTCTTGCGTCAATGCATCTCTTCTCTCCCACTCTTTCTTTTCTGTTCTTCCTTCTTACCTCGAGTTTCAAATTCATGGAGGAGGTTTTGGTTTCTTACCGATTTTACGCTGCCATTTTTCCAATATCATGGAATAGCATGGCCTGGGGTCACTGATTGAATTCTCTGATTATCGTCCAGAGAAAGCACTATTACCAGTCCTTCCTATAATTCTCTCTCTTCCGACTACATATGGAGAGCGAACCGCAAAGCTAAGCTTTGCGGAGCGGGCCAATCTTCCGCACCATGCGTCCCGACGTCCTAGGGAAGGAGTTATTTGGTTAAGCAATCGGTCGTGGAAGCTCACCCGCAGGTGAGCGATTTGCGGTTTTTTCAAATGATTTTTTTAATGGTTTTTTCCAAATGAAAAATATCATATAAAAATGATTATATTATATAGGCATGGTTGCAACCAAGACAAGAGCTAGCTTTTGACGATACTATCCATAAAGCCATCATTCTGCATGTCGCACGGGCCTAAACTGGATGGCACTCGTGCTTGAAAAATCAGCTTTTTATGATTACATCAGTAATAATCTGTTAGGTACCTTAACATTACGACAAAAGCTTCAGAGCTGATGGAATGAGTTAGACAAGGCCCTTTAAACCTGTTCCATGCCAGGCTGGGTTCCACCTAGTCCCATACCTAAGCGGCCTCCCACTCAGGACCGTAACCAGTTTTTAAAAACGTAGATTTGACGCGGAACGTGGCCAAGAAAAATCCTTGTCAACTCGGCGTGGACGCGGCGCGGTTGATACGGTTGGCGTGGTCATAACTCGGATAGTCAAAACAATTTTTATTGGCTCTCTAGGGCAAAACGTTGAATGCGGATGCGGTGCAACGTGGAATGCGGCCAAGGTAAAATGGAGTCGACTCGGGCGAGTTCCAACTTGAGTCAATGAGTTTTTAAACAATGACCGTAACATTCCACCACGCTTTCGCATCCGTCGTCTTCGGCAACCCTCTTTGTGACGGCTGTCACTCTGACCTTTTTCCAGGTAGACCTTTCCATAGGTCGTCCCTTCCGCAGCAGCCCACTCCGTGGCAACTTCATTCCGGCGGCTTTCACTTTGGCTTTTTACCAGGTAGTCCTCCCCACAGGTCCCCCCTTCCATGTCTCGAACATGGGACGTGGAGGCTGCTCTAATACCAAGATGTAGGTGTGGTAGTGCCAAACTTCTGCTTAGGATGCTGCCCTTGCTTCAAAATTTCGTTATTATCATTCAAAAAAAAAAAAAAAAACCTTAGCATGCTAGCTCATTTTGATACTTTTTTGTTACCAATCCCATGCTGACTCACTTCTTTTTGCGTCCAGCAACTAGCTGTCTACAATACAATTTTCCCAGGTTGACCAGGTCAATCCCTTGGATTCCATTTGGATGCACATTATATAGAAGTGTAGGGAAAGGAATATAGATTCGCATTTCTTTACTTTCCTTTTTTTTCTCTTGTTTTGAGAGGAAAACTAAACAGTTCAAAATGGCTTGCATTTGGAAAATTCACAGCCGACAAGGACTGCCATGTGAATATTAAATGACAGCCAAACAATGCTAGGGAATGGAAAAGGCTTCCTTTTACTTTGATTTTCTCACTTTTTGGGTACGTCCAAACATATTGGTGTTATTGGTACTTCATATTTGGCTTCATTTTTCTTTTCTTATTTTTCTCAGAAAGACTTGACATTTACTAATTGAATTGGCTTGTGATATACTAATATACTACAAATCTGACAATGTGTTCATTTGTCATGGGCTTTACTGATATCTGTTTAACAAATGAGAGATTCACAAGAGCAGCGACATTACTCGATTCTATTCTTGGATCTCCTTTTTCTTCTTTTATTTTTTATACTGATGGATATGAAATCTGCAGAAGGTATCTCAGTTCATGACTCGTGCGGCACGCCTCAATGAAGCTTTTTCTGTCGTGAAGCGTGTGCCCATTATAAGAGCTTCCCTGCCGGCAGCTGGAGGGCTTACTCCATGGCCTGTGATGGGCTTGATATGAGCTGCTGCACAATAGAGAAAGTTGTTCTACAACAAGGTCTGTTGAAGCATATCTATCACCCTTATATGCATATATATGTATGTTTCTATGTATATATTCTCCTGGTGTGTAGCTTTCCTAATCCGACACTGTGATTTTGGCAAATGAATGCATCAGGCATGGACACTATGTATCAAACATACGATCCTCTAAACTAATTAGCAGTCCACAAAATGCAGTATATTACAATGGGCAACTGTTATAATTTGCATTTTCTCATTTTGATGATGACACTCCTCTCTTTTGCACCTTTTAAATTAGCATTAAGAAAGTTTACAATTTCCAAGATGCTTTCAACATGCAATTAGAATTTCTTAATGAAGTGTGGATTGCCATTATCGAAACAAGGTAGTCAGGATAGCATTTCCCTTTCAATAATGAAAAATAAAATTAAAAGAAACTTTCTCAATGGCAAACATGCAGAATAAACTCGTTTATACAATATCTTTTTGGGAAATGATATAGGCACGACAGTGTTTTGATAATATGTGCAAAGTTGATCTTGCCTTGCAGGGGGAGAAGAAGATGAGTAAGAAAATGGGAAAAAATATTATAAAGTCTCAGTTTCTTCTGAAGTAAAATGGGCGTAAAACAAATTGTACGCCCACCTTTTCTCTTAAAAAATTGGTGGAAAATTCATTTTATGAAAGAAACAGAGCCAAAAGAATTAATCTTTTTTTTTTTTTTTTTGGGGGGGGGTGACGTAGGGTGCCCCCACCCCCTTTGGAAGTAGGACTATTCCCTACGAATGCGCGCAATAGCCCGTAAACCACGTGCATCGGGTAAGCCCGGGTGGGATTCGATCACACGTCTCCAGACTCAAGGGAGCAAACCCGAGACTTATGCCGAAGAGCCACACCCGTCCTGGCTCAATCATAGAACTTAGACTTTCTATGGGGCAAAACAAACAAACAAACAATATTATACCATCATGGAGTTATTAGCTCATTGGGTATTTCAATTCTCTTTTTCCTTTTAAGGCTGTGTTTGGATTGTAAGAATTTTTGGGAGAAATTTGGAAAGGAAAAATATTTCTAAACTTTACTACTTTTTTTGCCAATCCAATCAAGTGGAAGCTTCAATTTAAGATGATATCCCTCTAAATCAACCATAATCATATCATTTCCTTCTAAAATTTCCCATCAGAAATATTTTTCTTGCAGTCCAATCTGGGCATAAATGACAAAAGTACCTTTCATACTATTAAAATGACATACATGTCCTTTGTACCTATCTCTACAAGGCATGACCTTGAACATTTGATTTGATGTAGATCATCTCAAAATGGCCCCAAAAAGAAGATTGCTATACACACTACCATATTTTGATAATGGCACTACTCATTTGGTGTCTCACTTTTTTAGTGAGCCAAGTTTTAACGGCTGTTACAGTACCCGGATTGATTACATGACCCGTGTGCGGCGGTGTGCCCGAACCCGAAGTAAGTATTTTTCAAGAAGTACAGTGGGGTCACCTAAGTAGGAGGAATAAGGGGTGCAACTCGGTTGGGTCGAGGCCAACCCGAACCCGACCCAACCAGAGCAACCCTTTTTGCCAACCCGAACCCGACTCGGCCCCAGTTCGACCCGAACCAACCCGAGTTTTTTCCGGGTTGAACCCGCCCGAGTTGCACCTGATAGGATGCTCCTTAAAATCATTTCCATACGACTATCCTACCCATCCGATCTATTGAAGTTTCCATTGTGGACAGCCCATCTATATCTATAGATTGGAGGGTTCCAATCATCCTATGTAAAGGATTTTTAAGGCACAACCTACTTACACTGTGGCCCGACAAAATGATGGTTTGGATCATCCTATGGAGTCGGCTGTACCACACATTTTAAAAAGTAAGGGCTTGTGCGGCCCCCCTATCATATGTTTTATGGGAGATGTTATATGGTGTAAGCCAGTGCAGTCCATTAGTTTTCAAAAAGTATGGTATGGCCCAGACCACAGGATGATCCAAACCGTCCATTTAATGGGATACTTCGTAAATACGTTGTGGCCTAAAAATCATTTACACATGATGATCCCAACCCTCTGATCTATAGAGGTTCCCATAATATGCATTTCATCTATAGATCGGAGGAGGGCTACGATCATTCTATAGTGGTTCCCATAATATGAAGTTCATTTATGGATCGGAGGGCTAGGATCATCCAATGGAAATGATATTTTGGCACAGAACCTATTTACGTTGTGGCTTAGCAAATGGAAGGTTGGATAAGCTGTACAATACTCTTTGAAAAATACACTACACCGGGCATACACCGTATAAAATCTCCCTTCATGTAAAAACACAATACTGGAGCTACTGACAATGGCACTACCATGTTTTAATAATTGCACAGGCTTAGCTTAACTTTTCTGTTTTAATTAGCATCTTGGGAACTGTGATAACTTTTGACTGCTTTTAAAATAATAAAAGACAAACTGATTTAGTGTTATTATTACAATTTTGTAGTGCCAATATCAGTACCCTACTCAAGTGCTAACATGTCCAAATCCAATCAGGTAACTGAAAAACAAAGTGAATGTGCCATTATCAAAATATGTTGAGTGTATATATAAACCGTCTTTAAGAAACCCACGCCATAAACCATTACGTGGTTTTTTCAGCTGTCTGCTAGGGTTTTTTTTTTCAACTCCCAGTGTTTGGTGCTTAGGGTTTTTTCACATCTCTCTCTCTCTCTCCGATCGAATCTACGAGGTAGTGCATCTCTTCAATCTTACACAATTTCTTATTTTATTTTGATCTTGCGACTTATTGGTTTCATTGAAAAGAGACGTGCTTTATTTAGGTTTTAAGACTTATTAGGGTTTTTTTTTTGGTTGGTAGATAGAAGAGAATGAGGCCGATATTGATGAAAGGCCATGAAAGGCCTCTGACGTTTCTGAAATACAACAGAGAAGGAGATCTTCTGTTTTCCTGCGCCAAAGACCATAATCCAACCCTTTGGTTCGCTGATAATGGCGAGCGATTGGGTACTTACAGAGGCCACAACGGAGCCGTTTGGTGTTGCGATGTCTCCAGTAATTTCTCCTTCTCTCTCTCTCTCTGAAAAACTTCATCTTTATTCATCAATATCATGTTCTGAAATTTGATTTGAACTACTTTCAATATCACTTGTATTGGTATCTTGGAATTGTTTATTTTGGCTATTGATAAGTACATGCTATGGTTGTATATGATGTAGTTTTTTTTTTTTTTGAACGATGAGAATTTATTGATTTAAAAAGAAAGGGTGACACCATTCAAAAAAAAAAAAAAAAAAAAAAAAAAAAAAAAAAAACGAAAAGAAAGAGTGACCGACCGAGAAAGTCGATTAAAAAACAAAAGAGAAATATACAAGGATGTTATTGCACAAAAAAAATGTGTTGGCGGTTCAGTAAAACCTCTTTAGCTCTTCAATCCTCAATTTTCTTCTCGATGGATGCTCTTGCATAAATTACCTTTATGTGCACAGTGCTCCACCTCTCATATTGCATTGTGATTAATGATTAGTGAAGTACGTGTTTCGCGAAGAATATATGATCATCATTTTTGGTGCATGTATTTCTGCTCATTTTATTGTATGCTGAACTGAAAGCATTCAATATGCTCAGGATGCTGAAAAGCATTGCATAATCTCAACATAATGGTGATTTGACTTTCATTTGACTTTGTTTTACCATCATTATTTGTGTTTGCTGTGGTACGTATACTTTTGAAGTGCTCTTATGTATATTTCTATATCCTTGTGCATTCAGGAGATTCAATGCGCCTCATAACTGGAAGTGCGGATCAGACGGCAAAGCTCTGGAACGTTCAGACTGGGGCTCAGCTCTACTCTTTTAATTTTGCAGCTCCAGCTAGGGCTGTAGATTTTTCTGTTGGTGATAAGCTTGCTGTGATTACAACTGATCCATTCATGGAGCTGCCTTCCGCCATTCACGTGAAGCGTATCTCAAGAGATCCTTCGGAACGTATGCATTCCTACTTATGCTTGAAGTTTCTGTTACAACTGTTCAATTTTCTTGTGATTGAATTTGTTCTATTATTTTTGTGTAATATCTTAAAGACATGCGTATTTTATATATGTGGATGAATGGTTTCTAGTGACCTTTGTTATATTGTCTTCATTAATTTACTGAACTTATGTCTCTGTGTTCCTATGATCATGTTCTGAATGTTTTATTGCTATTGATGCCATGTTGAGGCATCACTGGGACATTTGCATTATCATTGTTGATCAAGGCAGGGTTGAGGCTCATCCCTCGTCTCTTTTTTTTTTTTATGGTTTCTAAGAGATATGCAACAACGAACAATAAAACCATGAAAATTATGTTATATGTATACACACACGGGTTTAACCTCTAGCTCAATTGATAAGAGGCTTTATTTCTCAACCAAGAGGTTGGAGGTTCAATCCCAGCTTATCTACCAAAAAAAACATTTACTTTTCCCCCTTCTTTTGAAGCTGTTTTGTTATTTTTCTATAGGTATTAGAGTAATGACATGCATATTTTATATATGTGGATGGATGATTGCTACCGGCCTTTGTTAGTTTGTCTTCATTATGTCTCTGCATTCCTATTATCCTATTCTGAATATGTTATTGCTAGTGTTGCCAAGTTGGGGCATCATGGGAACATTTGCAATATTTTTCTCACTTAATTACATTTCATCTGATTTTTTTTCTTTCCCCGTCTTGAGGCAAAAAGTGCTGTTCAAGGCAGGATTGAGTCTCTTCCCTCTTTTTTTTGTTTCAAAAAGATCGAAAAAGAAAATCTTGAAAATTGTGGAATATGTGTGTGTGTGTGTGTGTGTGTGTGTGTGTGTGTGTGTGTGCATTTATATAAACTAGAGTGTGATGTGTCAACGTGAGTTAAAAATGATGCAGGCAATGAACAGTTATACAAATATGACATTGAAGATAATGATATGCATCATATGAATGCCAATCATCACATGATCAATGTTCCAAAATTAGAGAATTTATGGAGTTGAGTTCCAGAGGATGATATCCTTGTGACTAAAGTTGTATACATAATGGGTGGAGTTTATAAATCAAGACCTATTGACAAGTGGTAGAAGCCCCTCTCGGTGTTTCCGAATTGAATTTTAATGCAACTTCTTTTGGTAATTTGGATCCGGCTACTGTCGATGGTTTCTTTAGGATCCTACTGGAGAATGAGGTTTGTCCTTTTTGGGCTTTGGATATTAACGATTCTAATTAAGCTGAATCTCAGGCTATGCTGCACAATTTCAATACTTTTTAAGGTCCCTTCATGTGCCCAATTATTGTTGGATGAGAATTTAACAATTCTATTTGGTTGGAATGCAGTGAATTTCTGTTTCTCTTGATGCAGTTAGCAAGACGGTGGGTAAAAACCTTAGAAGGAAGGGGCTGCAAGCAGTTCGATGAAATACCCCAAATTACCAACAATCCTATGAGACTCCAGCCCACACCACACTTCATCTAATAGGACCCACAATTAACTCTTCAAAGTACCCACAATCTACGTTGATGTCCACAGTCGGTCCGCAGTTGGTCCACACCTCTTAGATTCACAAAAGTGGAGTGCTTTTTTTTCCTTATAGGTTATAGTAGTGGAAATCTTTCTAGAAGTCATCTTCTTCTCACATGTGTATGGAAAATTTCATGAAAATTGAATTTATCTCTAATTTGGAAAATTACCAAGATGAAAAAAAAGTGCGAGTTGGAGACTGATATGAACAGAAAACATGAAGAAAAGCAATAGTTTGACTTTGGGTTGGACAGAAAGTTTTGAAGACTTTTACTAGTTTCTAAACTAGTAACATTCCAGAATGTAGACTCTATGGTGGGAGGGAGCTTCAGTTATTTCTTGGGCTTCAAATGCTATATGCCCTTCAAGATCGTCGAACTTTTCAGGTTAAAATTGGAAATTGGGCCTCCCATTTAGAAGTATCTCTTGAGCATGTATTGAGGGGAGCTCTTGGTTTAAGTTATCGAATTTTCAGTACGTATCAGATAACTCAAGATCTGATACTCCGAAACAAACATTATATTGGACAAAGTTTTTTTATTTTTGGATGAGTAGTGTATGTAATGGGCAGTATGTACACTTAAAACTTTTTATCATCCTCTTTTCCCTCTTGTGTTCTTGTAGTCTCTTGAGGCCCTTCTCGGTCCTCTTTTCTCTTAACATATTGCTATTTCAAAAAAAAAAAAAAACTTTTTATCATCCAACTGAACAAACAGTGTTTCAGGCAGTAAGACTCAGGATTAGCCTATACTGCTAAATTCCTATTGGGAGAATCCTAGAGTCAATCTTTGCCCATTCTTATGGGAGTTTTTGCCTCCACTCCTTTGTGTTTTGGAAGGGCCATCTTAGTCTCTTTGTTCTGCTCTTCTTTTCCAATATAAATTTTCATTATGCACAAAAGACAGTAAAGTTGCACAATTTTAATTCATTAATATTTAATCTATGTTGTTGTGCAAGTTACCTTGTCTCACTCTCCAGGAAAATTTCTAAATTGATGGTAATAATATTAAATTTTTTTCTAAATTGATGATAATAATATTAAAAAGGCTAAACATAAGTTCTAGACATCGTCATACTGGACCTAGGATGGTCCTGTTAGCATGACTAGACCTAGTACAGATCAAAGATGGTGCAGAATCTGACAAAAAGGGGCGTGATGGAAGTTGGTGATTCAGTTTTTCTCTTTCTTCATTGCTAGGTTAGTTGAATGAAACCTGCGAGATTCTCCTACTGGAGCATTTCTAGGTAAGAATTTACCTTTTATAGCAAGTCAAGGAACTGAACCCGGGTATGGAGTATTGATGTCCATTTACCATTTGCCTATGATTTGCCGACACTTTGAATTTATTGCTGACAGATGTGTCCTGCCGTGTCCAACACGACACGCATCTCCACACGTGTCAAAACTCCTTTGGACACTTTTAAATGTATTACTTGGAGTGTTAGAGTTAATGTGGATGTGAGGACACGTATTTATGTAATAATCAATAATTTGTGTTTATGTACATGTCACCATTTCTAGATTTTTAGATGTTACCATGTCAGTCAACTCATATCCATGTCGGAACTCGACACAGGAATCCATATCAAAAAATTATGATTATATATATTTTCTATTTTAGCCTTGTCTCAGTTTCTAAATTTTTGGGGTTTACCGTGTCCGACACTTTGTGTCAGTGTCGACATGCGACCCTCGTGTCCGTGTCCACAAATCATAGCCATTTGCCTTTTCCTAAAGGCTCCGTTTCTTTCAACGTAAAATTTGTTTTAACATAAACAAATTTTACGTCCATTTTTACGTCGAAAGAAAAGGAGCCGAAGGAAGACCTGTAGGCAGGCAAAACTTACCTGAGGAGGGAATTTCTTTTCCTACAAGTGGGAAAGAGAAGAATGCAAACCCTCATACACTTTTTTATTGATCAAAGAAGGTCTTTAATACAACCTGACATGCAAGATGCAAAGCCAATCCATTGAAGGTGGGTCCAGATTCATTCAAAGCTCTGGGCTTTTTTGGGTGGTTCATCGCTGAGTTTGCTTTGCTAAAAAAGATCGCAACAATTGAAACACTTGAGTGCACCAATATTATTATTATTTTTGAATGGCAAAAAAATTTCATTAATGAAAACAGAGACCGAGTGGGTACCTGAATTACAAAGATAAAACAGCCCACTGCATCATAATAATTTTTTTTACAAATAATCAGAATTAGGGAGGTAGAAAATCGCCTCTAGCTAACCTATCTGCCTCCCCATTTGCTGACCGCCTTACCTGAATAAAGGACATCGAAGCTAGCCCAATTCTATCTTGAATCTCGTCAAAATATGTGGCAAACCTTCAATGAGCTACATGTGAGTCACTTAGCCATCTTATAACATTGAGCAAATCCCCCTCAATCACCACCTTGTACAAATCCACGTTTTGGTGCATTTTAATGCTATGGTGAATGGCACAGACTTCTGCCTCATTTGCATCTGCCACCCCAATCGGGCCTCTAAATGCCCATCAAGAATGCCAGTTCTGGACTTACGTATCGACTCAGAAAGATGCACCAAGGATATTATTATCTCATCAAGAATGCTAGCTCCTTCTAAAAAATCTTATTTAATCATATTGAAGGAATCATATGCCAACCCCAACTAGTTTGGGACAAAGGCTTAGTTGAGTTGAGTTGAGAAGGAATTTAGTTGTTATGAAATGTTCATCCACGACATGAAGTGACTAGGACTTACTTTGGGCTCAATTAGCATCATTGATTATCTTGCTGTCATGATCAAACAATCAAGCCCGTACTTATTTTTTGGTCTTGAAAGTTCTACTTCTGCAATTTGGCTATGTTTTAGAAGGCCATGGCAGATTTAGATTATGAGATTTAGGAGTTGTACTTGAAGTAGGTTACTTTTTCTCTGTTTAATTTTATTTTAAAGACTTTGAAGGAAAATCTTAGTAGTGTTCTTGATGATTTTGTTATGGGATGTACTTTCTGTTTAGATTTTTTAATTGACCGTGATGTTACTTTGCAGAGGTTGGCGAGTCCGTGCTTACAATCACAGGACCCCAAGGGAGAATTAATAGAGCTGTCTGGGGACCCTTGAACAGGACTATAATTAGTGCCGGTGAAGATGCAGTTATCCGTATATGGGACT
Organism: Tasmannia lanceolata; assembly: GCF_043159265.1. NCBI lineage: Eukaryota > Viridiplantae > Streptophyta > Magnoliopsida > Canellales > Winteraceae > Tasmannia > Tasmannia lanceolata. The sequence continues at coordinate 658,859 of NW_027518690.1, read as the reverse complement.
CTGAGGTAAGAAGCTGCATCACATATATGTACCATTTTCTATAACCATTGTTTGAAATTTTGGCCGAAATCCAAAATTTCAGATTTCGGTAATTTCGGCTGAAATTTCCGAAATTAGGAAATTCCAGGGGGGAAATTAAAATTAAAAAAATTGGGTGAAATTTCGGAAATTCCAGGGAATTTTTTTTTTTTTAAAATGGCCAAAATTTCAGCTAAAAATTCGGAAACTTTTGAATTTTTTTACGGAATTTCGGCCAAAACTGAAACTGAAATTTCAATACTTGACTTTGTTTGGCCTGAATTGATGAATTTCCGAATGTCTGCTTGTCTTTTCTTCTTTAATTGGCTTCTGAGATCTTTTTGGGAACTGTAATAACCTTTGACAGCTGCTTAAATAATAAAAAGACAAGATGAGTTGGTGCGATTACAAAAACATTTTTGCGCCAACATCACTAGCCTAAAAAAATTGACTCTGTTTGGCCTGAATTGATGAATTTCCGAATGTCTGTGATTACCATTTGTATGCATGCCCTGCTGGTATTGATTTTTGTTTGTAATATTTATGATCTTGGACTAGGCCAAGTGCGTAATGAATAGGCATTGCTCATTGGTGAATAATTTTTTTTTTTTTTTTAAATTTAATTTGATTTGCCACCTCTTTTTTATTTGCTTGGTTTGTGATCTCATCATTTTGTTTTTTTCTCTTAACTTGCAGACAGGAAAGCTGCTGAAGGAGACCGAGAAAGAAATTGGTCATCAGAAAACAATTACATCACTGTCAAAATCCTCAGATGGGTCACATTTTCTGACAGGCTCCTTGGATAAATCTGCCAAGGTAGTGTCTCCTACACCCTATGTGTTCCCTTTTCTTGTACTTTAAACCTCATTAGGTGACTTAATCATGAGTTTTCCCTTTCTTATTTGTTTCTTTTCCATAATTGTGATAGCTCTGGGACATCAGAACGCTGACACTGATCAAGACCTATGTGACGGAATCCCAAGTCAATGCAAGCGCAATTTCACCACTTCTTGATCATGTATGTACATGTACTCTCTGTGCACTTCTCTCCTGAAAAAGAGGGACTGAGAAATCACACACACACACACACACGTGCTTATATATATATATATATATATATATATATATATATATATATATAAGCGATGAGAAATGATAGAATGACAGGTGCCCTTGCAAAAAAAAAAAATGGGGCAAAGGGCTATATATATTTGCGACGAGAAATGATAGAATGATAGGTGCCCTTGCAAAAAATGGGGCAAAGGGCGCCCCATTGGTCAAAATCCATTAATGATGGCACAGAAAATTGCAATCATAACTGTCATTAATGGATTTCGACCAATGGGTCGCCCTTTGCCCCATTTTTTGCAAGGGCGCCTGTCATCCTAGCATTCCTTATTTGCAACATATAGGAGAAACCAGTGAAGACAAGTCCATGTGAATGCTGATGACTTTACTCAGTTGATATGTCAGCCTTTTTTTTAAGGGGTTATTGTGGTTCCTGTTTTTTCCAGGTGGTGATTGGGGGTGGTCAGGATGCATCTAGTGTCACAACAACTGATCGTCGTGCAGGGAAATTTGAGGCAAAATTCTTCCACAAGGTGAACCTATTTCTTTTAGATGCATCTGTATATGCCTACTATGCTTCTTTGCCTTGGACAACACTTTGAAATATGACTTTTGGTTTTTCTGTTTTCCGTGTTATAGATTCTTCAAGAGGAAATCGGGGGCGTAAAAGGCCACTTTGGACCAATAAATGCATTAGCATTCAATCCCGATGGGAGGAGGTATCTTTTCCAACCTTACCTTCTTATGGAACAAAGCACCCTTAACAGATGAGCAAAATCTCCCTAGAGTTCAAAATTCAATAGAAACACTTCTGAAGGTGACAGAGCTTCCCATGATTTTTTTGGGGCATACCATGGGTAAATTTGTCATTGAAAGAAGTGTTTCTATCCATTTTTGAACTGCATGGTTCTATTCCCTTCCCGCCTTCTGTCCTTAGGAATAGCAATAGTTGTCATTTTTTTTTGAAAGTTGACATATTTCATTAATACTCAAGAAGCATTCGGGACCAGAGGTCCCAGCCTGCATTACAAGAGATTAACATATATATATTGGCACGGGCATACCTAAAACCAATACAGAATAAACCATACAAATAGGACATAAAAAACCAAAACTATCCCTTTCCTCCCTTCCCTATCATGCCTGCTTGACATTATCTATTGCATTTCCTAAGACTTTCATCCCATGTCCTTTTCCGACCCTCATTTTTCCTGACTAATAGTGATAAGAGAGACTCCCAGACCAAAGTGCCTCCAGTAGCGAAAGACCATGGCCTCTCAAGCTAGTTGGGTTGAAATCTTTTTTCAACCCAACTAGGATCTTGAGTTTAACTGCGCAGAGACTGACCCCTACCAACATTCATTCTAGCAATTGCCTTACCTCCAACCTATGGGACTGAAGCCAACATCACAACTTCCACCACCTCAGTACTGATTTCCTGGTTTCCTGCAACCGTTTCCTTCCCAGCCTGCCTCTTAACAATTAAATCAATCAGGAGCATCATATCTAAAAAGTCTGCCACCAGAAGTCGGATGCACTACTCCACAACTAACTAATTCTCCTTAAATGAGTTCTTTGGAAAAGCAATACACACTCCCTGAAACAGAACATCTCAGCCACCTCTTAAGATAGATCCTTAATCGCATAATCCAGGTTCTGTTTCAGCCTCCTTGACTCTTTCTATTTGATCATCTACAACGCTGGCTTGCATTGCAAGGAACATTTCTCTAGTCTTGCGTAGATCCTCCTGATAGGAGATCCCAAACACATCGCCAATTGTTAAGAAATCATTAAAACCTTCCAATTCTGGGTGCCCAGGTTCTTCAAGAGTAGACGATACCAAGACACCCTTTCCTTTGTCACGTCTACTGGATTCATTAGACTGCACTAATTGCTGTCCATCTTCCACCTCAGGGATACCTCGCCCCAGACCCTGGTCAGCACCCATGGTCGCGCGCCTAATTTCCACACTTGCAATCACCAGATGTTTCTCCTCTTCCCATAAACACCTTTGGGTTCGCCTTTCCTTTTCCAAAATCTTGTTGAAAATGGGCAAATTACGAAGGGGCGTGTGAAGTTCTTCCTCACTATTCAGGGAGGCCTGGGAAGGAGACAATCCCGAGCTTTGACTAACTGCTGCCCTTTCTTTCATCCATTGCTTCTTAAGAGGAGAAAGTAACGCCTCACCAGGGGTGGGCGATTCCTTCCTCGCAAGCTTTTCATTATATTTAAGGTTTTTTAGGAGATTAAGGTCTCCATCCACCAAGGTAATTTCACCCTTAATTGCACTACTTACTCGCAATCGCCAGTTTGTTGTCATTTTCTCTTTCTTCAATTCATCGAATCTGGTTGACTTAGCCATTCGAAAAAAAAAAAAATTCAAATTCAAATCTGGTTGACCAAAAAGCTTGGGTGGTATCACTCTTTGCAGGTTTTTCTGATTACATGTACTATTACTTTTTTAGGTTTTTCTATATTACCAAATATGGAGAGTTTAGAATCTAGTGTCTATTATTTTGTTTTTGTTCTCTTTGACCATTTAGACATTACACCAGACATTTTCTGTAACATTTATCTTAACTTTGCACCTTTTCTTCCTTTTTTTTTGAGCTATAACAAAAGGACTAAAATAAGAGAAATAGTACAACAGAAGGGGGACATGTGATTTGCCGCATGTACAGCAAAAGTACGATTTAGTCCACACAATAATGGTGTCATATTCTCAGTGATAAGCCCAGTTCTCTTCACTCCCCTAGTCCCCTTGCTTACCATCCACTGTCTCACTGTGGATCTAAAAGTGTGTATGAAAGGCAGAGATATCTCCCTACTAGGATCTAGCACCTCCATTGTAAGCATCAGTAACCTTTATGTGGGAGAAAAAACCAGGCAACCAAACAGAGTAAGGATCCAAAGATGATCTTTTAGCCCTGTGCACTGTCTTTGTTTGAGTCACATACCAACAATGGGCCAGATACTTATTAAATATATGTAAAGAAGTTCTCACTCCGGCTTAGTTTCAATCTGTGATCTTAATTGGCTTAGTGAAAGCCTTCATTATTTCCCCCAATTAATTTCTAAATCCCCTCCAGTAGCTAATGATTTTGTTGATTAAAACAGGGAAAAATAGAGTAAAATTTACATGAGGGGCAATGATTTTCTATATACATCTCCTGTTTCTCTCTGCACCTCCCCTAGCTAGTTTTTGACACCCACTACGTTTGTGGAATCCTCTAAAGTCTAAACAAACTGTATTCCTGCTCTTCTCACATGAAACAAATGTCATCTATTTTTGGTCTTGTTGCCGTTTAGGTTTCTGTTTAAAATCTCCCCGAGTCAATCGTCAGCTTGCGCAACTTGACTCCCTTTTTACGTTGGCCAGTTCTCGGACTAGTTCAAGTTTTGCCTTACCAAGTCAATCAAAATTCCTTTGACACTCCCCCAAGTTATTGAAAAATTGACTGCTCCAGTCATTGACTTGTCGGAGTTGAGTCTTCTAACACTCGCTGAGTTCTTGTCCGAGTCCGAGTTTTGGAACACTGATTTAGCTGACCAACCGTTAAAAATCTTGCACACACCGTCCAATAAAACCCTCCACTTTATTTTAAGTTATTAAAACATATTTTTAATTTAAATTCTATTAAACATGCTCTTCTTAGCATTCCAAATACAGAAGTAAGGTCTTTCTCTATTCAAATTTTTTCTCTCGTGTAACTGAGTTTTGGTGTCTAAAGCATCTGATCTCGAAAACACTCATTGACAGTTTCCATGATCATGTGCTGATTCTGTATCATTTTTCTTTCTGGGATAGTTTCTCGAGTGGCGGCGAAGATGGCTACGTGAGGTTACATCACTTCGATCCAGATTACTTCAACATCAAGATGTAGCTTCTGAAACTTGTCACTGTATGCGACTTTCCCATTTTTTTACTGTTCTTTTATCATATACAATGGCCTCTTTTTCTTTTTTTTTGAATGATAATATACAGTGGTCTTATGTTCCATCAAACAGTACAAGCAGTTCATTTGGACAAGTAATCTGAGTTTTTAGATGGAATTTTGCTCGAATTAACTGAAACACTCTTCATATAGAGTACTTATCTGTCATTGGGTGGTGCAATTTGAGGGTTATTTATGCTGTTGCAGTCTGTATGCATTGTTGAAGTGTCAATGAATGGCAATCCTATTTTAAATTGATCTTTGTATGTGTTAATTGAGCTATGCCTGCAGATGAATGAACACACTAGAGCTCTGGATGTCTAAGATTGTTGTCAGTTCATATATGATTGTGTTTTCAGTGAAGGAATTTTTTTTTCCTTGAATCCCTAATTTGCAAAGTATTTTCCAACTGTTATTTAAAATTATGAAATTTCCAACTTTTTAGAAAATTTTCCAAAAGAAATTCCTCAACAGGACAAAGTCCGTTTGGATGCACCAAAAAGCTGGAAAAACAAAGTAAAAGAACACATTTTCCATTTCCAACTACTGTTTGGTTGACATTTTTACGATTCACATGGCAGAACATGTTGGCTGTAAACTTTCCAAATGCAAGCCGTTTTGAACTATGTGAATCTGTATTCCTTTCCTTGTACTTGTACATTAATTCTATATTACGTGGGCCCACTGTTTAGATGGCAAGAAAAACATTTTCGATGGAAATTGTTTTCTTCACCCTCTTCCCCCTTCCCTCTACATGAGCTGCCGGATCTATTCAATTTGTATTCAAAACTCAATTCCAAATACAAATACAAACTGGGAGGTAATTAATTCTAAAATCATGGATTTTTGCCTAAAAAATTGTAGCCATAACATTTCTAGCCATAAAAATTCTAAAATCATGGATTTTTGCCTAAAAGGGGACCCAACAAATGGGATGACACATTTTCATTGTAGCTGCCCTGCTCGGTGGTACTCTACCTCTCCATATCATTAATTTTCCTTAAATATAAAGATCTTTTTCCTACAATGTGCCTTCCATTCGGATCCGGACCATAGCTAGGTCCAAATCACGACCTAAAATATTTTCGAAGCTTTCTACAGGGATTCAATGGAGACATTCCGATCCAACGGCTAGACCCAAATCCTGTCTGTTAAGGTTTGGATCCACCAGACAAACAAAATCAATTGTATAGGAGACGTTTGTTTGGATCCAATTAACGTTCAGATCATTTGGATCCATAGCAGTAGGAGCAAATGAATAGTTTGTATCATCACAAAGAGGTGCTCTCTACTTCATTAGGATTTCTTGGACCCCTAGTAGTCTTTACATTTTTTTCAAAGAATTGTGGTCATGTGCATGTCTTTTAGCAGATCTATATAGACTGAAATGTATGGACAAAAACACAAAACAAATACACTTACATAACACATATACTTATGAAGTCACACTTTATTTCATGCATAGACAGTTCTCATACATCACTTCCCTTTCCCATTTTATAGCATAGAAATTTTGTCATCTGCTGCTACCCATAACATAACTATAAGGTCAAGTACATAAAAACTTATTAAAAACATAACAAGGAAAAACTAACAGCCCAAGTAACAGCAAAGATCTACTTAATTTGCAGCAGTGACTACTCAATCCCTTTAAACGTCAAGGGTGTCGGAAGATGGCTGGCCGGAAGTAGTGAGTTCGATAGAGATGGTTGGCACGTCAAGGGCGTCGGAAGATGGCTGGCCGGGAGTGGTGAGTTCGACAGAGATGGTTGGCACGTCAAGGACTTCGGAAGATTGCTGGCCAGGAGTGGTTGCCAAGAAAGCTGAGCTCCATATACGGGACATTGCTCCATAGACCCACACCAGTGACTAGAACAAGGCGGCTACGGCTATGGCACCTCCTGAAAATATGCGTAACATGGCTTGATAGGCCCACACCCGCAACCTCTCAGCCTGTGTAGTAGAAATTCTCCAGCCAAGTATAGCAAAGGCAGGGAGAACGCAAGGGATGTACGAAACAATGGATATCCATACTCCTGATTCTCCAGAGAGAAGAATCGACAACAAAGAAGATATAGATAGAACAAATATCATGAGGAGCCAACGATCAGTTAAATGAGTTACTTTATAAGAGCAGACGGCAGTAACCACAAACAAGTAACCAAAAACAAGGAGATTAGGACCAAGGCATATACGAGAGTTTTCAGTGGCCCATTCTCTGTAGATTTGAATTTTTCCATAAGCGAAGGTAAGTTTGTAATGAAGTTGATGATAAGAGAGTAGATCAGCTGGATCAACATATTCAAATCCATATTCTCTCTCTCTCTCTCTCTCTCTCTCTCTCTCTCTCTCTCTCTCTCTCTCTCTCTCTCTCTCTCTCTCTCTCTCTCTCTCTCTCTCTCTCTCTCTCGTAGAAGATATGAAGTCGGTCTTTGCTATTTTCTGCCTGTCTGTTGCCTGTTTCAGACAAAAGTAACGGTCTTTTGTAAAATTATATGGAAACACTTCAAAAAAATCCACTGAAAACTTACCACTTTCATTTGTAAGAAAAGATCATCTTGATCCACATTTTTTTGTACAAGAGATGAAGTCGATCTAGCTATTTCAGCTATATATGTTGACCCCACGGAAATTAATAACCTTTTGTAAAATTACTTGGAACACGGCAATCCTTCAAAAGCTAATAATATATAAGTTCTTCTTTTCCAGAAAAATGAAAAAAAAATCCAATCAAATGACTAACTTGTTACAGTCTCCCCAGTCAGTCCTCTATCTCTTTTTTCTTCTTCTTTTCCGCTATATTTGCTGCACAAAATAACATGATACAAAACCATTAATGACCATGATAAAACAGAGACACAAAAATCTAATAAAAGATAAATATCAATTAATGATCATGCTTCTTCTCATGAAACCGAAACACAACAATCTAATAATGAACTAAAATTCTAAGGCAACAAGCCTTGCTTAATTAGAAATCGAAAACAAGGCCATAGAGAAAATCTAGGACCACCATCTTAATGAAATCCAAACGAAATAGTAAACAATTCAACCAAAATGAAGTAAGAAACAAACCTAATGTCAATGACTAATTGAAAAAAGAAAGAAAAATCAAGTAAACAAAATCTAATTATCTAAATGTAAGGCAAGAGCCTTAGTAGACTAAACCCCAACTCAACAATTTAGAAAAAAACTAAATTCTTCTTGGGGTGGGGGTTAAAGTGAGAATTCTTAAGGCCTGTATTCGCTTTTGTTCAGATGATATTCGCCGCCACCATTATTGTGCAAGGGGAACCACGAAGTCGCCTCCAAGATACAACGAAGGCCGGTGAATCTTCACCCTTTTGTTTGATGATGTTTTGCATTAATAGCAACAAACCCCGAATCATCCTTGGATTTGTCAGCGCTTTGAGATACTTGTTTCTCGAGAATAACAATACACTAATGAAAACTTCAAGATGGTCAAAATTCGAATTTGGAAAGGTTTAAAGAGGATGAAACTTGGTTTGGAATTTCTAAATTCAAAGTCCACACTTGTGCTTTCGGATTCCACATAAATGGTGAGTTTATGGTGGACTGCTTATTTGGCCGTTAGATCGCGCTAGATCACGATTCTATGGTCCAGGTCAATCCTAGAGTGACTGTTGGTTTAAGTAAACCCCCCGTATTTCCTATAACCACTAGGGATCACCATCCAATAACACTGATATGGATTAACGTCTCAGATCAAATTTAAAAAAATTTAGGCGCTCCAATCGCTCCCCGCGGTCCTCCCCCATAACTACTCGGGATCACCATCGATTTGGGTCAACGGCTTAGATCAATCTCGAAATATTTAAGCGCTCCTCATGACGATGCAACATGCAAAGTGCGAAAAAAAGCACCACTAACGCCCTACAGCCCACGTCGTGCGTGTGGATGATAGGTTCACCATTTTTCAAAATCCAATGTGGGATTAAATGTTTTCTCTTTTTCACTTTCCAATTTGGTGGCTGGCACTTTTCACCTCTTTCAAACATTTCACAAAATAAATTACTCTTTTAATTTCCTCTTGAACTCTAATGGCATCGATTCCTTTCTGCGGATTCCTTTCTCCGGACCCATCTCGGAAATCTATTCAGGAAATCCCATAGGAAGAAAACCGAAAAAAACCCTTCAAAATCCTCTCTTAAACGGCATAAAAAAACCCTGGCATCTCTTCATGGAAACAACACCCCTCAACTACAAGAAGAAAAATATTCAAGCTGTTGAGTTACAGAGGATTTCAGAAGATTACCCATCTTCTGAAACGGCCTCTAAAGATTCCCAAGCTCTTCCAAGGCCTTAATCTTCCATCAATTTGTCGAATTCGATTAGTCATGGATCACGTCTCCGGGTCGCCTATCAGGGTGTTGATGGTCCATACAGTCAATTTGCAGCCGAGAGAGCCTACCCAAATTGCGAAGCAGTCTCATTTTGCACAGATCGAGGACGCTTTTGATGCCGCCGAACGATGGATTGTTGACCGGGCAGTTTTACCCATTGAGAATTCTCTTAGGAAGCATCCTTCGGAATTATGACCTTTTACTTCCGACATGGGTTGCATATTGTTGGGGAAGTACAATTAGAAATTCATCATTGCTTACTAGCTAATCATCGTGTGAAAGTGGTAGACCTGAGAAGGGTTTTTAGACTTTCTCAAGCTCTTGGAACACACTAACAGAGTTAGGAGTGGTCAGAGAAGCGATGCATTCGTGGGCTGCTGAGATCTATGAGTTAAAACACTTTCCCAAAAAATTCAGGATGATCCAGATAATGTTACTTGGTTCTTAATGCTTGCAAGAGAACCAATTATTCCAGGCATTGATAGGCCATTCAAGACATGCATAGATTTCTCTTAGCACTGCTCCATTCCATCTTCAATTTTCAGGGAAATATGCTAGAATCAACTTGAGGTTTTGCAAAAGAAAGCGCTTCGAATGAGATTCTATACCTTCATGAGTAGTGAATTGGCTTTGATACTGACCCTGCATGTGTTTCTCTGAGCATCATTGACATTTTCTGTCAAGAAATTCTAGTTCTCTAGTTTGCTGAAGATCGTTATCTGAGTTTTCTTCTTACATGGTTGGTAACTTGTGAGGCATATTTAGACCCATTTAATCTCTCCCTTTATTTGACAACCCAAGCATCGGAATGTTTGGATATTTGGTGGGTTTATCAAGCATACGAAATTGGCCTTTTTGGTGGGTTTATTGGGCCACACTACACGTGCATGCACGAAATATTAGGTGTGCAAAAGTGAGGTACGAAATGGCGTTCCTCGAAATTGGCTTCCATATTTCCTTTTTGGGTCAAGGGAAACTTTGGTGGAAATTGCCTTTCAAATTTTGGGGTTTGGTGGGGCCCTTTGTACGGTGGAAGTACCACCCTTGACTTTTGATCCAACAGCAGCTCCTCAGAAAGCTCAAAAAGTGAGCTGCTGTTGGATCAAATATCAAGGGCGGTAGGGATACCGTTTTGTTGTAAGCCCTTACACCATATAAAATCTCATAAAGCTCTCTACAATTGAAATGTAGGGGAGAAATCTAGGGGTGTTCAATCGGTTAATAACCGAACCGATTTAACCGATTATGACTAACCGAAAATTTTCGGTTACCTATTACTGGGAACCGAAACCGAACCGGATTGGATTAAAACCGAACCGAACCGAAACCGAATTTAGATTTCGGTAGTTCGGTTAAAACCAAATAAGGAAAAACAGCCCCCAAGGCCCAAGCAACTAGTGAAGCAAGCAGGTTTCAAGTCTTAACCCTAAACAGAAAATGACAAAGAAGCCAAAGATAGAAAAAAAAAATATCAAATCCTATAGTCCTAATCCAGTAAAAAAAATCAAACCCTAAAATCAAATCGTTAGAATAGTAGCATACCTCGAAATAAGGGGTTTCAAGTCTTCCTCCTCAGATTCGTATATAGCCTGAGATGAGAGGTGATGGGGGATTGGGAGATTGGGAGATTTAAAATCTTAGCCAAACGGCCAAAGTGATGGGAGATTGGGAGATTTATCTCGGTGATTTAGCCGGAAGCGAACCGTGGTGGGTCGCGTCGGAGATGGGAGGTTTAGCAGGAGATTAGAGATTTAGAGGTGGTAGGCGCCTTCATCTCCACTTTCTTCTCAAAAGAGGCAAAAACCCTAAACTCTCAAAACACTCTGAAACGTTTGGTGTCTTTCGTTTGAAGGCAACGAATAGATAAGTGATAAATTAGCCACTTTTTTTTTTCTTGGGACAGCCCCCTTGACTCCTTGACTGGCTTTTTATTCAAGTAGGGGTTGTCCCAAGTTAAAAAAAGGGGGAGTGAACTGGTGACATTTCCTTTACAAATTACAATTTGTTACTTTTATGAACCACAGAGAGCGGTTTTTTCGGATTAACCGAATTTTTTTTTCGGTAACCGATACCGAAACCGAATTAAGACTTGATTGAAAACCGAAACCGAACCGATCATCCAAAAAACCGAACCGAAATAAACGACATAATTCGGTTCGGTTATTCGGTTTTATCCGAATAATGAACACCCCTAGAGAAATCTGAGCATTTATTTCATCCGTACAGTTAAAATATTAGGGAGAAAGCTCAGATTTCCAGTAGAAATGTTGTTGAAGCAGACTTTTAAAATTTTCTGTCAACTTCCCTCTTCTAATGCACCAACTAAAATCCAGATACCATCTTATACTCCTTCAATGTTTCCACTTATATTATTTGAGGGTCTCTTGTTTTACTCATGCCTTGAGGCTCATCGGCCTTTCTTTCTCGTTATGCTATCTGCTATCCTTACCTCTCTATAAGTTATTAGGAATATGGATAGTATTTATCTATATGCCTTCTACAAAGAGTTAAATGAAGTATTACGTCGCTGGAGGCTTACCTTTTAGAGCTCCAATAAAGAAATCGTTTTTGGATGAAATGGTGGAACCTTCGGACGGAACGGAAAGATCATGTGGGAAGTCATACCATCCGCGATCATGTGGCACATATGGTTGGAACCAGCGTTTAGAACACTGCCGAAGAAAATCCTAGTCGACTCGGCATGATGCGCTTGAGTACTCAGTTGATGTGGTCATAATTCGAGAGAGTCAAAGGAGTTTTTATTGACTTAGTAGGGCAAAACACGGAATGCGGTGGCAAAACGTAGAACGCGGTGGCAAAACACGGAATGTGGCCAAAGGTAGAAGGGAGTTGACTCGGGGGAGTCCATGTTGACGTGGGGGAGTTTTAAAACCATGGTTAAAACAAAGAAAAAAAATGAGGTATAAGTAAGTAATCCTGGTACACCCAAAAATGACAAAAGTATCAAATGCGGGCACCTTTCTCTCTCCCCAACCCAAAAATGACAAAGGTAAGAAACCCCGGCACCTATCTCTCCCTAAAACAAAAACGACGACGAAGGTAAATCAATGCCATCACCTCTCTCTATTAACGTTGTGGCTAATCAAATGGACGGTTTGGATCACCCAAATACAGGCTCACACCATATAAAAAACTCGTAAATCCCATTTCATCTTTCTGTATGGCCATCTCAGATTACCAAAAAAAGAAGTTACAAACCATTATTTCAGCATATTGAAAATATAGCATTTTTATTACGATTTTTTTTATAAAATGACAAAATACTGAACAATCCCAAGATTCTAAAGTAAAGCGATATTTTCATTTTTATCACAAAATATCGCGATAATGTCATGATATTATCCCGATATTTTTATCATTTCTTCCCAATATAAACCCAAAAAAAAATAAAAAAAATTAATATATCCCAAGATTTTCCCTATGGAAGCACACAATCACCCGTAAAACATGCACATCGGGTAACCCGGGCGATTTAATCTTTCATCAATGAGGCGCATACCCATGACTTTAAGCCAAAGAGCCACACCCGTACGGGCTATGTCCAGGCAAATCTTGTCCCTTGCCCCTTGTAGTGGTAGGTCCACTAACTCGTTGCCCAGTATGAAGTCAGAAAGTTTCCCCATACTTCTTGTTATTTGCCCACATTGCTCCTCATGGGGAAACCTAACTGTGTTGAAACCTTGACCCACTATCCAAGGTTTCTTCTAGTTCTTGTAGATTTCCTTGAATGAAATCCAGTGCTTACACAAACACTAGAATTAGAATTGTTATTCTGTTTAAAGGGAGAATTGGAATTGGATTGGAATGCGATACCGATATTGATTCCGGCAATCCAAAAGCACCCAAAATGGTTTGGCTGAGCAGGAACAAGATGAAGGAATGCACTTGCTCCCACGACGAGTCAACAGGGTGGTTCTGGTGGTGCTTATACAGCCACCCTAGCTGTATGCCCTAGCCATTGCCATATTTGATGGCGGTAACGTCAAGCATGGTTGTCCTCCCCCGGTTCAATAGTTGTGGGAGTGTCACTGGGCGACCTCCCATGGGCAGGCCGAGAAAGTGATGGGAGTCATACCCACCTTCCTGTAGGGGAAATGAAAAGTGTGGGTACTATCCCACCACTACTTGCCTAAGGCCAGATAGTACCCCTTGCTACATTTACGGCGGACGCTAATTCAAGAAGCCTGTCACAATGACACCATGCCCCGAACTGCCTGTGGAAGGTCCACGCAGCTTGGCCTGATGGACCGAGCCACGAGTGGTAATCTAATCTCCCCAATCTCTTGAAAAGAAAAGGGAATGAAATCAGCTAAAGAATAAAACTTGTGGTCGTATACAAAAAAACACCATTGGATTTCAGAAGTAGAAAGGAGAGCAAAGCAAACGTAGCATGTCCAAAAGTAAACCAACCCCTTGGACTGCTACGAAAAACACCATCGGATTTCAAAGTAGCACGATCTAATTAAAAAATTTCACCCAATTGGGCACCTTTTTGAAGAAGGTTCTGTTACTAACATGTTTACTTCCATTGTGGGTAATGTATTTGGTTTCAAAGCCCTACGAGCTCTACATCTGGAGGATCTGCGAATTCCTCCTGCATATGTCAAAACTTTCCAAGGCCCACACCACGGCATCCAATTTGTGAGAGATAAATTCTGAGGGTACATCACATGGTCAGATCATGCGACACAGTGCAAGGCTTGCGGCCCTATGTCATTCATAAAGAAACAATCGAGTAGCAACAGGACCTTTCGCAAATATGGATCCAAAGAGTCCGATGGACTATCCAAATCCGAACTTTAATGGACAGGACCTAGACACACTACTAGGATGCATGGACATTTTAGATCCAGATCATAGGATCCGAAAAAGTTACCGATCGGATCCAGTCATCCAGACAACTATATCTCGAACTCCTCACAAGGGGCCGGGCCGGTACATTCGACCGACCACGTCAAATAGAAAAAAAAGAGGAAAACCTAGAGCCAATCTTGAAGCGTAGTTTGGACTCACCATTAGAACCCCAACATGAACACCACGGCTTGACTAGATCTAGCCGAGGAGCGATCTTCCTCCATTTTAAGAGAAGCCACAAGGGCGAGCCCCAGGGTCGGCAACAAGAACCAACCCCATCAAGAGGGTGAACCTTTGCTGAAGCTGAAGTCAACTACTTCCTTTGATGCTAACGACTTAAGGAAGTGGGGGGGCAATATGTTAGAGTGAAAATCCGACCTCCAATAGGTCACCGCCATGTGGCGCGGAGCTGATCAATGGATCCAAACGGCTAATAAGGCAACCAAGGGCACGTAGATAATTCCACACCATTGAGATCTTTGGGGGCATGTTTGGATCTATGGAAAATAAAATATGGAAAGGAAAATTCCCTCAAGTTTTTTATGGGCTTTTTCTGGATTTTCTATTCCTTTGGTTTGGTTCACATTCATCAATTTCTGGAATTTTAAATTCCTCGGTTTTGCTTCATCTAGCAGCAGCACTCCTCTCTTTCTCCAACTCAAGGAACAGCAGCACAAGAGGTTGATTTCACATCCAAATCATCAGCGAGGATGGTTTCAGATGATGATGATGATGATGCTCATCAACAATAAGGGCGGGCATCCAAGCATTTATTTTTCTTGAAAAGCAAGAATATAGGTCTAGTTGGGTTTTATTCTTACCTTATTTTTTGTAGAAAGTTTAATTCTGGAAAGAAAAATTCGTATTTAATGAGTTTATCAAACCATGAAAAACTCATTTTTTAAGGATAGTTTTTTCTAAAAAAGGAAAATGCCTACAAACATGCCCTTAGATTTCCAACTACCCAAACTTTATCAACTTACCTCATTGGTAGGGCTACTAGAATCATTGTCTTCTTGAATTTACACACCCTTATGTTTGTATTTTCCTAAAAACTATGTCATCATCACCCACTACTGTTTGCCTTTCCTTAAATATGACACGCTAATGTTTGTCTTTTCTTAAATATGACAGCATTTCACCATGTTGTTTGTTTTTTTCATGAAAATTAAGTGAAAAGTGAAAAACATGGGAGAGGAAGTGAAAGTTTCGAACCATTCAAAGAAAAAAAAAGGTGGTGAAAATTTTGATTCCCATGGAGGAATGATAGCTTGGAGAAGCTTTTATGTGAGTAAGTGCATTCCAAGGCTTAGGTTGTAAAAACTAAAATAGCATGATCAAATCATAAGCATGTAATTGGACAAAATAAACTCGAGAGGCGATTGGGCATAAATACCTCTATTTGACGCTTCATTAATTGATAATGCTTTATCTACCGTGAGTCCAAAGTCTGCAAAACAAAGAATGTTATGGGCGGTCTTCTACTCTCTCCACTTCTTTATGTGCATTACAATGTGAAGGAATAACAACCTTATATGTGAGAGTAGGGACTAATCCCGTATTTATAATAACTTAAAGGAAATCCTATAGTTCACCCATTACAGACTCTCGTTCCTCAAATAAGCCCACTAACCTTATTGGGCTTATAATGGGCCCACGCATTATTAACCTATTACCATAGCACTTCCAACGTGAACACATGACAAAGGTGTTTCCGGCTCAAACTTTATTGATCACTAACTGTATGTGAGCTGATCTGTATTGCTCTTCACTGTAATCAAAACATTCACTACAATCTGATTTTAAAAAAGCTAAAACATATACAATGCAAGTCCATAGGAATCTTACATAGGTGGCCTCCACCATATGCTGTCAGGTTATCTCAACCCTTCATCTCGAGGGCCCTACCTGAAATGGGCAGTGTCCGCAAATTTGTCTAGACAAGTTTTTTCTTCACCTAGAAAGTTGGTTGTGACTTTTGAGAAGGTTTAATTCGTATACGCGTAAAGCCTAACATGCTTTTCTTTTCACTTTGCTAGTCGAAGCTTTGCTGTGTAAGTTTACATGTTAAAAGATAATAAATAGAAGAAGTAAATTATGAGACACTAGATCTTCATGTATATTTGATTTGCTAACGTCTTAGGGTCAGGTTACAAACAAGATCAGTGGCATTGAGCAATCCTTACCCTTGGATCTCTATATGTTGTTTTAATAAATGAATGGTTTGGATCATAGCTGTTTGGCGAATGGCTAGGATTTGTTGGCTCTCTATCTACGGTGTTTGGCGAGAAATGAATGTTTGGATCCTTAAAGTTACCCCAAAAAATTCATCTTTATAGGATGATCTAAACCCTCTGATGTGGAGTGATGAAACCATATAGAAAATTGGAGGGTTATGATTATCCTATGATGGTGATTTTCAAGGCAACCCCATTTACTTTGGGGTCCAAGATATGAATGGTTTGGATAGTAAAAAAATCTGGGCCCCACTGTATTTTTTTAAACGGCAAAAACTAAAACTCCCATATAATTCTAAAAAATCCCTCGGTGAAGATTCTAACATGGTTTTGGGATTAGCATATCTTTGTAAATCCCAGATAGAGTCTTACGTTTTGAAGTGCTACTTTTTTAGGGAGTGTATAAATTCCAACCCGAGGATGTCTCTTAAGATAGACTCTATTTTATTTATGATTTATTTTGGTATTTGGAAGGCTGAAGAACAGTAATGGAAGGCTGAAAAACAAAATAAAATGGTTCTTAATAATAAGGTTAGGGTCTGAATAAATAAATGGGCAGAAAATGAGATTGAGGAGATGGTTTGATCATGAGTTCAAACATGGAAATATGTATGATGGGCCCCACCAAATCAAGGGTCTAGATGGACATAAAAAATATCACACAATGTTCTTGATACTTTATAATCAACAAATGTGGACAAACAATCTTGTCGACAACAAATTTCGCGTAAATTCACTAACACGAAAATTCGAGGACAAATTACAAAGAAATTATAATTAGAAGAAAATGATACAACTTTCTACGATCCCCTGCATTACGCATGCGCCCCCTTATAACCTGATTTGACGTGAACAGTGGGCAACTTTACCGCTTTTTTACGTCAAATCACATAATAAGGGGGTGCATGCTTAATGCAGGGGTGAAAATATCATCGCCCAAAAAAATTAGAGAAAAGTACGGAATGCAGGTAAAAGTTTCGAGACATTATGGATTTAGGGTACTATTTAAAACAAGTATGAAACACGGCCGATTCTTCAAAATCGGGTGGGGAAAAGACCCTAATACCCTTCTGACATAATCATTAATGGTGCTAATAATCTTAAATTCATTTTGAGGACTGCCAAGAAGATAGGAGGTCGCTAATAATCTTCCCGTGTGTTCACATTAATAGGACTTGTTTATGACAAATATTGCGTGGTTTGAAGCAATCCTAGAACAAGCGTGTCCTTGTATCATTTTCCATTTTAAACATGTACCCTCGATAGCTTGTGCACAATCGCGATGAAATCCAACTGGCTTAGTGGGACTAGAAGGCCTTCCCTTCAAATGAGAAGAGTAGAAAGAAGAGTCCCATTAGAGATTAGAACACAGTGGTAGGGTTGTTCATTCAACAAGTAGAGGAAATAAAATAAATTTTACTCCTCCTAAACCTTACTTCCTTTCATTCATAAAGTCCAGTAGTCCTCGTCACTTCTTTCGATGGACAAACAGAAAATTGCCTGTTTGATCATGAGCATGAGCAACGACAGAGCATAGCAAATACTTGTCTATTCACCGCAGAAACAACTCAAAGAAGTAATTGCAAAATACATGAGAGATGTGTAGAACCTTATGCTTATATATCATTTCCCTACACACACACAGCTTATGGTTTCTGCCCTCGAGCGCATTTCTCTTATCTGGGCTCGACTCTTAACAACACTTCCTACCCGCTACGACAAGTAGGTCCCTCGAGCGCATGACTTCGACACACATTTAATGCATTTATATTGAAAAGATTTAGGGTGTGTTTGGCGTACCGTTTGAAATAGCGTTTAAAACGCTGTTTTGGTTTAAAACGGTGTTTTGCCAAACGGCATTTTCATGTTTGGTTGGCCAGATCAAAACGGCAAACGAAAGTATTATGTGTTTGGTTGTAAATGCCCCAAAACGGAGTTTTAGTGGTAAAATGACCAAAAAGGGCATTGTTTGGTTGGCTTCAATGTAACTCCACTACTCTCTCATTAGGCCCAATATTAAAAGGTTATTAGGATCTCATTCAAACATTATTAAAATTTAACATCATTGCCAAAAAAATAAAATAAAAATGGCTATACCTTTGGGGTTATTCTCCTTCTTCTTCTCAACGGCCGGATTTGACGGACGAGTGGAGGCGCTAAGGCAGTGAGGCGTGAGAGGGTTTGCAACTTTGCAAAGTAGATGAAGAAAGTAAGAAACTAGGGTTTCTTTTAATTCTTTTGTCTTAAAAAAATTAGAATTAAGAGATCATATAATGATATCAACAGCCCCTTGTTTTGAATTAAATATGGGAATTGATATTTCCGCTCCCCTTTTAGACCAATCCACTCCAAGCCAGTGGATTGGTCTAAAAGGGGATCGGAAATATCCAAAGCATAGGGAATTGATATTTCCAACTTGGAGTGGATTGGTCTAAAAGTGGAGCGGAAATATCAGCTCCCTTAAATATTAACAATTTAACAAATTTGTGTCCTCAAGAATGATATTAACACCCCCAATTTTTGTATATTTGACGTAACACATAAAATCACACGCATATACGTAAAAATGAGTTTTGGTGAGGGCAAACATGTAAAAACCCATAGCCCAAAAACTCTGTTCAAAACGGCATTTTGCAAACGGACCTCCCCCCTCCGTTTGTAAAACGCCGTTTTGAGGGTTCAAAACGGTGTTTCAAAAGGTGGCTGCGCACCCAAACACTCCCAAACGGCCGTTTGGCCCCAAAACGGTGTTTCAAACGCCAAACGGTGTTTTAAACGGTACCCAAACACGCACTTACACTCTTAACAACAACTGCTCCTTCCATCGGCTCAGTCAGAGAATCTGTTATTAGAAGCATGCATTTAATAATGACAGGCATACCTTTATTTTGTCACATCAGAGAATCTGTCTATTTTGTCAGATCAGAGAACATTTCTTGGTTTGCTTATGTTGTCCTTTTTCGGTTTGAATATTAAGAAAATATAATATGATGCCTGTTTTAAATTCTGTTCTTTTAATTTATTAAGGCATCTACTGCACCTACTTACTACATAAAGTAAGGAAGAAGGTAGTTGCTGACTTGTGATTGGCTATACTAGTATTTACTTCACATATGTAAAGTGTCATATCCCCCACCCAGCCCTCTTCCTGAATCCTGTCATTATTTTTTTAACCTATTTTATACAGATACATCATGCGAATTGTCCACCCATTTGCACCCTTGACCACACCCTTTCTTGTGTATTTAGGACTACTCTTTTTACACTAGAAGGGTTTGACCCAAGGACGGAAAGAGGCGAAAACATCACTTCCCTTACTACCCATTTTATAGCAAGAAATTTTGTCATCTGCTGTTGCCCATAACTATAAGGTTAAGTACATAAAAACTTATTAAAAACATAACAAGGAAAAACTAACAGCCCAAGTAACAGCAAAGATCTACTTAATTTGCAGCAGTGACTACTCGATCCCTTAAATGTCAAGGTCATCAGAAGATGGCTGGCCAGGAGTGATGAGTTCGACAGACTTGGTTGGCAAGTCAAGG
Source organism: Tasmannia lanceolata (assembly GCF_043159265.1). Lineage (NCBI taxonomy): Eukaryota > Viridiplantae > Streptophyta > Magnoliopsida > Canellales > Winteraceae > Tasmannia > Tasmannia lanceolata. The sequence goes on along the minus strand of NW_027518690.1, from coordinate 638,817 downwards.
GCCTCGGAAGATGGCTGGGCGTTGGAAGATGGCTGGCCAGGAGTGGTTGGCGAGAAGGCGGAGCTCCATATATGGAGCATTGCTCCATAGACCAACACCAGTGGCCAGAACAAGGCGGTTACGGCGATGGCACCTCTTGTGAGAATGACAGAAAATACGCGTAACGTGGCTTGATAGATCCACACCAGCAAGTCCTTAGCCTGTGTAGTAGAAATTCTACAGCCAAGTATAGCAAAGGTAGGAATAATGCAAGGGATGTATGAAACAATGGATATCCATACTTCTGATTCTTTATATAGAAGAATCGACAGCAAAGAAGATAAAGATAGAACAAGTAGCATGAGGAGCAAGCGATCAATGAAATGGGTTGCTTTATAAGAGCAGACGGCAGTAACCATAAACAAGGAGATTAAGACCAAGGCATATACGAGAGTTTCCAGTGGTCCATTCTTCGTAGATTTGAATTTTTCCATTAGCGAAGGTAAGTTTGTTGTGAAGTTGATGATAAGAGAGAAAATCAGCTGGATCAACATACTCTCTCTCTCTCTCTCTCTCTCTCTCTCTCTCTCTCTCTCTCTCTCTCTCTCTCTCTCTCTCTCTCTGTGTGTGTTGTAGAAGATATGAACTCAGTCTTGCTATTCCTTATCTGTCTGTTGTCTGTTTCAAACAAAAGTAACGGTCTTTTGTAAAATTATATGGAAACACTTCAAAAAAAATCCATTGAAAACTTACCACTTTCTTTTGTAAGAAAAGATCATCTTCATCCACATTTTTTTGCACAAGAGATGAAGTCGATCTAGCTATTTCAGCTATATATGTTGCCCCCACGGTAATTAATGATCTTTTGTAAAATTACTTGGAACACTCACAAAATAGAAAAACACAGTGAAAACAAATCACCTTTTCTTCTTCTCATCGATATTTATTTTTCTCGTTTCTTTTGCAATGCCATTTTATAGATAATCTCTAGCTGGCTACATTCCACGAAATTCTAGGGGTGCAACTTGGGTTCAACCCGATTTTGGCTCAGATTGGGTTGGGTTGGGAAAAGACAACCCGATTTAATTTTGGGTTGTGTTAGGGTTCGTCTCAAACCCATCCAACCCGACCCGAGTTGCACCCCTACCTCGGATAGTTTTATCATGAATAAATTCACATAACACATAGGAGAGACGACAACGAAACTATAGACAATGATGCTTCACAGAATACATAGAGGGAAGGAAAACCTTCAAAAATTTATTCAGCCAAAATACGGCAATCCTTCAAAAGCTAATAATATATATGTTCTTCTTTTCTAGAAAAATGAAAAAAAAAAAAAAAAATCCATTCAAGAAGGTTCTGTTACTAACATGTTTACTTCCATTGTGGGTAATGTATTTGGTTTCAAAGCCCTACGAGCTCTACGTCTGGAGGATCTGCGAATTCCTCCTCCATATGTCAAAACTTTCCAAGTCCCACCCCACGGCATCCAAGTTGTGAGAGATAAATTCTGAGGGTACATCACATGGTCAGATCATGCGACACAGTGCAAGGGTTGCGGCCCTATATCATTCATAAAGAAACAATCGAGTAGCAACAGGACCTATCGCAAATATGGATCCAAAGAGTCCGATGGACTATCCAAATCCGAACTTTAATGGACAGGACCTAGACACACTACTAGGATGCATGGACATTTTAGATCCAGATCATAGGATCCGAAAAAGTTACCGATCGGATCCAGTCATCCAGACAACTATATCTCGAACTCCTCACAAGGGGCCGGGGCCGGTACGTTCGACCGACCACGTTAAATATAAAAAAAAGAAGAGGAAAACCTAGAGCCAATCTTGAAGCGTAGTTTGGACTCACCATTAGAACCCCAACATGAACACCACGGCTTGACTAGATCTAGCCGAGGAGCGATCTTCCTCCATTTTAAGAGAAGCCACAAGGGCGAGCCCCAGAGTCGGCAACAAGAACCAACCCCATCAAGAGGGTGAACCTTTGCTGAAGCTGGAGTCAACTACTTCCTTTGATGCTAACGACTTAAGGAAGTGGGGGGGGGGGGGGGGGGGGGCGCAATATATTAGAGTGAAAATCCGACCTCCAATAGGTCACCGCCATGTGGCGCGGAGCTGATCAATGGAAAATAAAATTATGGAAAGGAAAATTCCCTCAAGTTTTTTATGGGCTTTTTCTGGATTTTCTATTCCTTCGGTTTGGTTCACATTCATCAATTTCTGGAATTTTAAATTCCTCGGTTTTGCTTCATCTAGCAGCAGCACTCCTCTCTTTCTCTAACTCAAGGAACAGCAGCACAAGAGGTTGATTTCACATCCAAATCATCAGCGAGGATGGTTTCAGATGATGATGATGATGGTGCTCATCAACAATAAGGGCGGTCTTCAATGCAAGTCAATAGGAGTCTTACATAGGTGGCCTCCACCATATGCTGTCAGGTTATCTCAACCCTTCATCTCGAGGGCCCTACCTGAAGTGGGCAGTGTCCTCAAATTTGTCTAGACAAGTTTTTTCTTCACCTAGAAAGTAGGTTGTGACTTTTGACAAGGTTTAATTCATATACGAGTAAACCCTAACGCGCTTTTCTTTTCACTTTGCTTTTTGAGTCAAGGGACAAACAATTCCATGAGGTTGGCTTGTTGCCACCTCAGATTAATTAAATGAATAAAACAAAATCTGAGCCGGCCCAGGCGCAAAATTTCTTCTCGATGGCCTCTCTATATATATGTCTCGGCTCTAAGCCTCTAATCTCATCTAATTCTACGAAGACAAAACTCCAAGATTTCGAATTTGGAGTACGTGGAAATGTTGGTAAAGGCAAGCCTTTCTTACATGTTCAACTTTGCCGTAAACCTTCCTTTCTTGATGCAACAATTCAAATCTACAGAGCAGAGGCTACTGATGAATCTTACATTTCTCTGGGTCTTAATCTCCTTCGTTGTCTGCACCACCGCCTATTATGTTAAGGTAACTTGTTTCGCACATAGCGTGAGACTCATCACGCTTGCTCTCTCTTTATCTTCTTTACTCTCGATTTCTGTCTATGATGAATTCGGAAGATGGATAGTTATTATATATATCCCTTGTGTTCTTCCTGGCTTTGCTTTATGTAAGGAGCTAAGTAAAGAATTAGCTCGCCTGAGAATTTTTATTTCACAAGGACGGCCTGTACTCTCCCACATGGGCCTATCAAGGCGTGATTTCCTACCCCTTTTTACGGCCTACAATGGGTTTGGCGGAGGCCCACTCTTTTCTGTCATTCCCACAAGAAGAAATGCCACCCTCTTTTCTATCATTCCCATAACAAGTGCCATTACCCATCACACCTCTCTTTTGTTCTCACCACTGGTGTGGGTTTATCAAACCCTTTTACTCGGTGTTTTCCGCCGCTTTCTCTACTCAGCGGGTCTACTACTCTGGTCAGACACCAACACCAAGCTTTGTTTAATAATGAAATGATAAAAAATTATTAAATGGATTAAATTCTACAACTAAACTCAACTAAACTAAGCCTTTTACCCAAACTAATAGGGGCAGGGTAATGAATCCTTAGAGAATTAAATCGATTAAATTCAAAACTCAAAAATCCTTCAACGCTTTAAATATAAAAATATCCAACATTTGTATCGTCTCAGCTATCAAACAAATTCCTAGACACGCATATGGGAGCATTTTTCTTCTTTGTCATCCGTGACTCTTGTCTCTGACTTTCAACTCTGAACTTCTTTTTGGAAATAAAAAGAAAAAAAGTGGAAATCACCCATTATAAATTCGCACCCCTTCAAAGGAGGCTATGTGGCAGACTTTAACACTTTTTATAGCTTTAAAGGGGTGCGAATTATCCACAAGTGGTGCGAATTGTCCACCCCTTTCCGTCCTTGACCAAACCCTTTCTGGTGTATTTAGGACTACTCTTTTTCCAGTAGAAGGGATTTGGCCCAGGGACGGAAAGTGGGTGAAAACATCACTTCCCTTTCCCATTTTATAGCATAGAAATTTTGTCATCTGCTGCTACCCATGACTATAAGGTCAAGTACATAAAAACTTATTAAAAACATAACAAGGAAAAACTAACAGCCCAAGTAACAGCAAAGATCTACTTAATTTGCAGCAGTGACTACTCAATCCCTTTAAACATCAAGGGTGTCGGAAGATGGCTGGCCAGGAGTGGTGAGTTCGACAGAGGTGGTTGGCACGTCAAGGGCTTCGGAAGATGGCTGGCCGGGAGTGGTGAGTTTGAGAGAGATGGTTAGCACGTCAAGGGCGTTGGAAGATGGCTGGCCAGGAGTGGTTGGCAAGAAGGCTGAGCTCCATATACGTAACATTGCTCCATAGACCCACACCAGTAGCCAGAACAAGGCGGCTATGGCTTTGGCACCTCCTGTGCGAATAACAGAAAAGACGCGTAACATGGCTTGATAGAGCCACACCAGCAAGCCCTTAGCCTGTGTAGTAGAAATTCTCCAGCCAAGTATAGCAAAGGCAGGGAGAATGCAAGGGATGTATGAAACAATGGATATCCATACTCCTAATTCTGTAGACAGAAAAATCGATAACAAAGAAGATATAGATAGAACAAGTATCATGAGGAGCCAGCGATCTGTTAAATGGGTTGCTTTATAAGAGCAAACGGCAGTAACCACAGATAAGGAGATTAAGAAGAATGCATATACGAGAGTTTTCAGTGGCCCATTCTCTATAGATTTAAATTTTTCCATAAGCGAAGGTAAGTTTGTAGTGAAGTTGATAATAAGAGTGAAGGTCAGCTGGATCAACATATTGAAATCCATTATCTCTCTCTCTCTCTCTCTGTTGTAGAAGATATGAAGTCGGTCCTGCTATTTCCTGCCTGTCTGTTACATGTTTCAAACAAAAGTAACGGTCTTTTGTAAAATTACTTGGAACACGGCAATCCTTCAAAAGCTAATAATATATAAGTTCTTCTTTTCCAGAAAAATGAAAAAAAATCCAATCAAATGACTAACCTGTTACAGTCTCCCCAGTCAGTCCTCTATCTCTTTTTTCTTCTTCTTTTCCGCTATATTTGCTGCACAAAATAACATGATACAAAACCATTAATGACCATGATAAAACAGAGACACAAAAATCTAATAAAAGATAAATATCTTAATGATCATGCTTCTTCTCATGAAACCGAAACACAACAATCTAATAATAAAATAAAACAGAAATAACAAAGCATATAGAAACCACTACGTAATATGGGAAATAAAAAAAAAACGTTTTTTTTTTCTTTCATGTTCCCCTCACTCCCACTCTCAGCAAATTTCTTCTCCCATCAATCTTCTTCAACCGCTCCCAGTAATATTTCATGGAATAATTTTTTATGATTGCCAAACATGCCTTTAATATGTTAGGAGAATTAGGGTTTAAGCAAGGATGCTTAAAGCATTACACCCAAGGTATCTAATTTGGAATACCAAGTTTGTTGCCTCCAGCCCCTATATATAGAGATACACTAGGGTTAGAAGAGGTTAATGGGCTCCAGCCCAAATGGGCCCACTACACCTGGTCCATTACCTATTGGGCTTATATTAGAACATACATGGGTTATATGATATACCCAACAATCTCCTCCTATGTTCTACATATAGCACAATCCAATAGATAGATAATGTGATGTCCAAACAAAATTATTGAATCATCCATATCACCATATCAATAAAGATTTGTAATCCAACTGAAAACAAAAATACTTTAAAGAATAACCAAGAGTTTTAGAAATAATCTAAACTCAAACATAAGCAGTTTTATATGTAGGTGAACTATTTTATCAACGGAAAAGAAAATAATAGTTCCACTGCACTATAAGGATTCACTCATCAAGTAAGTCATCCTCATCAAGATCCAAATTGAGGCAATCTCCTCCATTTTCGCCAATTCCTGTAAATTATCAAATATGAATTTTATTAAAAAATGAATCCAATCATTTGTGTATTTTACTAAAAGTATCTAGTTCTACCAGAAGAACTTAGTACAATTTCATAATAGCTGAAAAATAAATATCAATATCAATAAGCATCAATGTCAAGTTTCAATCAAGAACCAGACCTAAACAGTTTCTTTACAAAGAACCATTCCATGTTTCCATTTGGAATGTTACAGGCATCATATCCAAATTGAGTTAAGCTGTATCATCAAGTTTGGAATGAAACAACCTTTCCCAAGAAGGACATGTCATCAAATGTGGAATGACATAAAGATAACTGTAAACATCATTGAAACATATCAAGTGCTTATCTTGGCCAAGATAGGGAGATTCGAAAAATTCAAAATAATATGAATGTAGGTTAAGACACGTCTACACAGTCTTTAACCCCATCTCCCCCACAGTTTTGAATATTCGATCTTTGTTCAGTCCCTTCGTAAGAGCATCGGCCATATTATCCTTCGATCTCACATCAACCAAAGTGATAATACCTTGTTCTAGAAGATAATTCAGCGTGGCATGTTTCAGCCTGACATGTCTCCTCTTACCATTAAAGAGTGAGTTTTTCACAATCGTAATTGTAGCTTGATTATCACAGAACAAACTTAAAGAGTTAATCTTTAAATGGGTCAATGGAATGTCCAGGATCAGATCTCTTATCCACTCTGCTTCATCTCCTGTAGAAGCTAAAGCATAAAGTTCCGATTCCATAGATGACAGAGCAATACAAGTCTGTCTTTTTGACTTCCATGCAACAGCGGCTCCACCCAGTGTAAAAACATAACCACTGGTAGATTTACTGTCTCCTAATTCTGATCCCCATGATGCATCAGAATACCCTTCCAGGATAGGAGGATGGCCTGTATAACATAGAGCATATCCTTGAGTACCCTTAAGGTATCTCATCAGCCTCATAAGGGCATCCCAGTGCTCATGGCCAGGATTACTAGTGAAACGACTCAGCATGCCAACTGTAAAGGCTATGTCTGGTCTAGTGCAACTCATAGCATACATGAGACTACCAATCAGTTTAGAATAATCTAACTGATTCACACTGTCTCCTCCATTAGAGATCAGCTTCTTGGTATAATCAAATGGTGTCTCAATCGGTTTACACTCACTGTATCCCCATGTAGAAAGTAGTTTTTCAATATAATGGGCTTGGCTAAGAGTAATCCCTTGCCTTTCAAAACTTACTTTCATACCAAGAATGGTGTCAACCACACCAAGATCTTTCATGTCGAATTCTTGAGCCAAAGTGGTTTTCACGTCACTCACTACAGAGAGATCGGAACCAAGAATCAACATATCGTCTACATACAAACAAATAATCGCAACCTTATTCGACACAGAACGATAGTAAAGGCATTTATCTGAATAACTGGTCTGAAAACCAAAGCTCTTTACTACCTTGTCAAATTTTTGATGCCACAATTTAGGTGCTTGTTTAAGACCATACAAAGATTTGTGTAACTTACAAACTCTGTTCTCGAAACCTTCCATGACAAACCCTTCAGGTTGGTTCATGTAGATTTCCTCTGTGAGGTCTCCATTAAGGAAAGCCGTTTTTACATCCATTTGATGCACAACATACTTCTCAATAGAAGCCAAAGCAAGAAGAATTCTTATCGTTGCCAAATGACAGACCGGTGAGTAAACATCAAAGTAGTCTATCCTACTGACTTGTATATAGCCCTTAGCTACTAAACGTGCTTTATACCGAGCTATGGATCCGTCAGGATTAAGTTTCTTCTTCAAAATCCACTTACAGCCCACAGTCTTAGCCCCTTTTGGCAAATCGACTAGCTGCCAAGTTTGATTTTGTAGCAGAGAGCTCATTTCATCATCAATGGCTTCTGCCCACAACAAAGAGTCCCTAGATCTCATCGCTTCCTTATAGGTTGATGGATCATTCTCGACATGGTAGGTCACAAAGTCCTCACCAAAGTTCTTGGGTACTCTATCTCTTGTAGAAACCCTTAAAGGTTCTGATGTAGAAATCAGTGTAGGACAGGTGTCAGAAGTATTCTGTTCAAACTCTACATGCGATTCTGTAACCATCTCAGTATCGCCAGGTAGGTTCAAACCATGATCTCTGAGAAATTTATTCTCAAAGAATACTGCATCTCTAGATTCTATAACCAAATTGGTAGATAGATCCAAAAACCGATCAGCAGCACTATCTTCTGCACCACCTAGATAAACACAAGTGTTTGTTCTAGGTCATACCTTAGGTCTCCTATGGTCTTGTATCCTCACATAAGCAATACAGCCCCAAGTCTTAAGAGTGTCATATCTACAAGGATGTTTATGCCATAACTCATAAGGAGTAGTGGTCAACTTAGAGTGGTGTACTCTATTCAGGATGTGATTTGCAGTTAAAACTGCTTCTCCCCAATAGCTAGTAGGCATGCCAGCTGTCAATAACATAGAGTTTAACATTTCAGTTAACGTCCGGTTCTTACGTTCAGCTATGCCATTAGATTGAGGTGAGTAAGGAGCAGTAGTTTCAAGTATTATGCCCTGAGAGGCACAGAATTCCTTGAACTCTGTCAAAGTGTATTCTCCTCCTCGATCACTCCTAAATCGCTTAATTTTCAAGTTCAATTGATTTTCAACACGATTCTTGAAAATTTTAAATTTATCAAAAGCTTCATCTTTCGATTTTAGGAGATAAATATGACAATATCTAGAAAAATCGTCTATAAAAGTGATTAAATACTTCCGACCACCTCGAGTAGTGAAACTTTTAAAATCACAGAGGTCAGAATGTATTAACTCAAGAAGTTGTGTGCTCCTAGAAACCGAACGAAAAGGTTTTCTAGTGATGTTGGTTTGTGCACACACTTCACATCTGTCAAATCTAATCGATGTATCTAAAGGTATATTATAAGTGTTAGCAAGTTTGACCATTTTTCTATAGTTCACATGTCCCAATCTAGTGTGTAATAACTGAGGATCAATCAAAGTGGAACTAACCTGACTAACGGTTTCATTTGCTAAACTCAGTCTATACATACCATCGATTAAGAAAGCACAGCCAAAATAATAAGAGTTAACAGTTAAAGTTACTCTACCACCCAAAAAAGATGAACACATGCCAGCATTGTCTAAAAGACTAATAGAAATTAAATTCTTTTGAATAGCAGGAACTACTTTAACATTTTTTAAAGTTAGTATTTTACCTGAAGAAAGAACCAGGTTCGTAGTTCCAGTGTAAGTCACATCTGCCTCAGCTCCACTAGCCACTGTAACGGTCTCTTTCACGCCAACAGCATCCGTAAGCAGTTTCTTCGAGTTGCAAACATGGCAGGTGGCTCCTGTATCTAACCACCAGTCTGAAGAAGTACTGGCCTTACCATTGCCTAACATGGCAATAAAACTCTTAGGCGCAGCACTGTCCACCATCATATGAGCTTCCTTTTGTAGTGTGTCAGATTTAGCCTTCTTAGGTTGTTTACACTCTGCAGCAAAATGACCCCATTTCCCACAGTTGTGGCACTTGCCCTTCTTTTTCTGAAAGATAGTCTTTTTGGCCTCCAACTTGGGATGGTCACTTTTAGGTGACTTGGATTTCCGAGGAAATTTCTTGGGATATGTTACCGCGTTAGCAGCAGACTGTTGCTGTCTAACCATCTCCAAGTTATTCCTAGCTCGATTCTCATCTTCGATTCGAATGAATCGTTTGAGATCATCCAGTCCCACTTGCACCTTTTTCCGATACATCTCGGTTTTGAAAGAGTGCCATGCAGATGGTAATTTATATATAATTGCACCCACAAGAAACGAATCACAGACAGCTATTTTTTCATTATTCAACTTAGATCTCAAAATCTCTAGATCAGTAACTTGAGGAGTGATTTCCTTGTCTTCTTGAAACTTGAAATCCATGAATTTGTCCACCAGATGGGTCTTGGACAATTCCTCCTCCTTCTTGAATTGAGCATCTAAGTTGTCCCATATTGCTTTAGCAGTGTTAAATTTACTATAAGTTTCTGCAAGACGATCTGAAAGACAATTCAACAAGTAGTCTTTGCAGAAATCCTCATCTCTAAGCCATTGAGATTCATCAACGTCTTCATCCGTCTCAGCAAAGGTACTCAAAACAGTGTAAAAACAGTTCATGTATTTTAGACTGAATTGAGTCTTTCGCTTCCATGAGGTAAACTCAGATCCACCAAAGGAGTGAAGTTTGACCATCTCAAAAGGCATAGAGATCTTTTCCATCGTATATTTTAGAGGAAATAAAAATTGGAAAGAGTGCACCTGGATGGGAGATGCAGAGCCAAATCCAAGAAAGCAGAGAACTAAATCCAAGTTGAGCTCCAAGAACCAAATCAAAGCCGAACGCCAAGAAACAAATCCAAGACAGCTTCAAGAACCGAATCCAATTTTGATGTGATACTGCCCACTACAAAACCAAGGTTCGACCTCCACAACCAATGGGATGGTCTTACAAAGAGGGTTCGGCCAATTTTGGTGTAGCCCAAGACAAGCCTTGATCAATAGAAAAGCAAACAACAAATCCTTGCCAAGTGAAGACAAGGTCGGCTCTCATAGCAAGAGAGAGGTGGTCGTTGGTTTTCTTGGGGAAATAATCCGTCGAACCAGATTAATATTCGCCCCTTTTGTTTCTGATCCACCCCACCACCAGTAATTAGAGGAAGACTCCAATACAGCCACAAAGGAGTTTTTTTTTTTTCTCAAGAAAATCCGGTTGGAAATATACGGGTGAGAGAAATTGATGAGAAAGCAACAAGATGAGAAAAAAGGCAGTGAGATTGTCCCCACTTTCACACGAGAGAGACAGAAGTCGTTGCCACCATTAATTAATTCCAATCACCTTGAGCAAGCAAGACAAAGAAAGAACCTGATGTTCTTTTATCACACGAGAAAGAGATGTGCAGACGTCCTTGCTTTTCCACGAGAGTTAGGCAATCCCCTTTTCGCCCAAATCGATGGATTTTAGAGAAACCCACGACCGGAAATTAGAGACGGCCACAAAATCGATCCAAGAGAGGCAAGAAAGATACAGATGTTTTCTTTTATGGGAGTTAGAGAGATCCAAAAAAAAATTGAAACCCTAAATCTTAATGCTTTAAGATTGTTAGGAGAATTAGGGTTTAAGCAAGGATGCTTAAAGCATTACACCAAAGGTATCTAATTTGGAATACCAAGTTTGTTGCCTCCAGCCCCTATATATAGAGATACACTAGGGTTAGAAGAGGTTAATGGGCTCCAGCCCAAATGGGCCCACTACACCTGGTCCATTACCTATTGGGCTTATATTAGAACATACATGGGTTATATGATATACCCAACATAATATAGTATTTTTTCACGAAAAATCAAAGTTAACAAAACAGACTGGAGAAAGACACCAAAAACACGCTTTGCTTTCCGTGTATAATCTTTGGTGGATGGGACGTCCCTTAGCGCTTTAAGAATGTCAGATCTTCATCGATCTTGTTGCCGCATGGTTGATATCAAATCCGTGAATGGATGAAGAAGTAAATGCGCCCCTTTTCATCACTCGAGACACCCTGGGTAGGTGGCATAGATAGATCAAGAAAGCGCGTGGATAGGAAATAAAAGAATTAAATATACTAAATCCAAAATCCAAAACCCTCTTATATTCTCTGTATCCAATTTCCTGATCTCGATACCCTAAACCCAAATCCTTTTCTTCTCTCAATGCATAGTCACTTTCTCCTAGGGGTGCAATTTGGGTTGTGTCAGGTTGAGCTTTCGCGAAAAAATGAATTAGAATCACCCCGAACCCGACCCGATTTTTAAGGTAAAAGCTCAGCCCTAATTCCCAAAACTCTACCGGAGTTGCAGTTGGGCTTCTCCCTTCCTTCTTCCCCCAAATCCCCCTTTGCTTGCTGATTTTTTTATTTTCTTCTTGCATCTGCTGAAGAAAAATATACACATAAAGGTGCTGAGAAAAATATGAATTCCAGAAAAACTTCCATTTCAAACTTTCCCAAAAACTTTATTCAACCAAAACACGGCAATCCTTCAAAAGCTAATAATATATATGTTCTTCTTTTGCAGAAAAATGAAAAAAAAAAAAATCCATTCAAATGACTAACCTGTTACAGTCTCCCCAGTCAGTCTTCAGTCTCTTTTTTCTTCTTCTTTTCTTCTTCTTCTTTTCCGCTATATTTGCTGAACAAAATAACATGATACAAAACCATTAACAAAGCAAATAGAAACCATCTTCTAAAATCAACAGAAACAGAAAAAAAAAAAAAAAAAAAAACATTACTGAATTTAAACAAAGAAGCCTTTTTTCTTCCTGAAGGAACTTACTCTGCACTGCAGTGTTTTTATAGGCCTGAGGTGACAACAAGTCCAGCACGTTACCTTAACTCAGCTATTTAGAAGGATATTCTCTTCGTGAACCAACTCAGCTGCAGGCAACTTTTTTTTATAGGCCGAGGTGACATCAAGGGCAATTATGTATTTTCATTGCCCAATTTGTGTTCCGTGTGAGATGATGCTGACGTCGTAACCAACGGTGAACCCTGAAAGGCTTCAATACCTAGAATAGTCAGTAAGCCCATGAATCTTGAGAAAGCTCATAAAGATTTGTTATTTTGTTGTGGGGTCCAGCCCCATTTGCGTACGAATCAGCTTACCGTGGTGAGAGAACCTGGGCGTACGAATCAGACTGATGAATAAAAGAGTTTTATATGGCGGCAGACGGTTTCACACGAGAGAAAAAACCTCTCTCCCTTGATTTTTATCCAGGAACACTTTTCACAAACGTTTTAATATTCTTCTCCGTTGAAAAAAGTGCAATAAGCTTTTGTAATCTTTTCTTTTCTTTTTAAAATGTTGTTTTCACCCCTTTGAAAAGTCAACAAAAGAAGTCCCTTATTTCCCTTCATATTTATTATCTCTACCCTCCCCTTTTTAGTGGCTAAACAACCACAAAACTTGTCAAATTTACATAGGGCATGCCCTTCAACCCCAAAATTACATTTTTGCCTTTTCAAATACGCATCCATCTCCCGAATGGCAATTATTGCCTCAAACCAAGGGCTATAAAATGAACGGCTTACATTTTAAAAGCATCATCACAGAACAACTCGCAAAGCACACGGATGTCCCTCAATTCACATCAATTGACGATCTTTGTTCTCTTCCCTACCCTCAGTCCATCACATCTGTATCATTTCCGCCAAATTTTATACTTCCTCAATTCACTCTATATGATGGCACTGGAAACCCACGTCACCACCTAAAGTCATTCTTAATCAAATGCATGGCCATACAATATAATGATGCACTCCTCTTACAACTATTTCCCCAAAGCTTAATTGATCTCGCCTTCAACTGGTTCACAAATCTCCCCAATCAATCAATCACCACTTTCACTCAATTAGGTCGACTTTTTACAGATCACTTCGCATATAACATAGATACTGAAGTTACACTTGAGGATCTCTTAAACACTAAACAAAGACACGAGGAACCATTTCTCAAATTTTATTCTAGGTGGCGAACACTAGCAAACCAATTGCCAGGCGACTTTTCTGAATCATTTCTTATCTCTACCTTTATTCGCTCTCTTATGCTTGAATTTAATTTCCAACTCTCAATCCTTTGTCTCACCTCTTTTACGAAAGTCATCCAACATGACACTGCTATTCAAACAGCCTTTGAAGCTAACAAGACCTTCCCATTTCAACCCAACATCAATCTATGTCTTAAAACTCACCCTCAATCACATGCAATTAATAACATATGCCACCAACACTCACATAAACCTCACCAAATTCCAAAGGAAAAACCACCTCTTAAGCCACTCAATATTAACTACAAAGATCTCTTTCATACTCTTTTATCCCAAAACTTGCTCCAACATCCCAATATTAAGCCTAATGCACCTAAACATAAAAACTACCAAGAAAATCACTATTGTCAATTTCATAAAACATCTGGACACTTAATAGAAAATTACATTTCCTTTAAGTACTTTGTACAAAACTTAATCGCTACAAACAAACTCTCCATTGACCAAGGCACCTCCCCAATTGATTCATCTACCCTTATCCAAACCATCCCGAAACAACAATCGGAATTAGCAACCCAATCAACCTCAGTTAACACTCTAAGACTCTATGACTCAAATATACATTCACCCTCTTCTCATTACTCACAATCCCAACCCTCCTTTACTTCTCAGCCTTCCACACAAACCTTGCAAGCTACTCACACACAAACTACTAGAATTTATGTCCTTCACTTACTCCAATCGTCCTTAGCCCATAGGTCTACATTCAATGACTTACTCTCAAACACCTTTGTTTCGCCGGCTATCACACCATCTGCTTTAAAAAATATTACAAGCTTTTCTTTAGATTCTTCGCTTCGTCCTACAGTTAATAACATCCACATTGTGCCACGGCCACAACTACACACGCATGTTCCCAAATCTACTCCCTCGCCATCTACTCTACAAACTACCATTAAACACGACCATAAACCAAGTCAAAAGAAGAACACCCAACAATCACATATCTTGTCTACTCATTCCACACAAAGTCATCCTCAATCCACCTTTATCCAAACTTCAAAACCAAAGATTTTACCGAGGACCAACTCTAAACGTCTTAAAATTACCTCTCAAAATACTCACAAAAATCAATGCACACTCATAAGACCATGCTACAACTACAGTTCCACAGGCTACCACTGCCCACATTTTATCCCTCCATATTATTGGTCTCGCTTTTCCTTTCCTTCATCTGCTATTTCACATCCACTTCCATTTCCTCACTTTCCTTTTACTCGTCATACATGCATCCACCATATCACATGAGTCACCCCTATGCTCATTCATTACATTCGTAGTACTATGCCATTACTCTTTATATCATCTCTGTTATGGGCACATTTAATGTTACTTGATGTTGGTATACATGCCATACTGTATGCTCACTAATTTATATTGCTTGCAATCTACTGGAATTACATACTATCAAGTTGCTTCGGATAAGTACAATCATTGTTATAAAGTCATCTTCGCATCATAAACATCTTTTCATCGTACAACTCATTTTTCAACTGGGGCAACCCACTACTTTATACAAGAGGATCATGCTCCTCACCTTGCTACCACATTACAAAATTCATATTTTTGCTTTCATTTACATTGTTTTCTAAAATTGCATCCATTGCATTTACGACGAGACGGATAACTAGAGATAGCTTTTATAGCTATTCTCACATATCTCCCTTGCCATATCAAAATGAAGACTATACAGGTGTCGCTGTACGCTGCTGCTCCAAGTTTTCTTTTCTCCTCTGTTTACTTTATTTACCCGTTTCATTTATTCCTCTCCTACTTTCCTTATTTATACCACCCATTTCTACTTTGCGCCTATCTTCTTGGCTACCCCATGTCTTCACGGTTTTAAGACTCATCGGTTCTGTACTTTTCATGTTCCCCTCACTCCCACTCTCAGCAAATTTCACTTCTTCAACTGCTCCCACTAATATTTCATGGAATAATTTTTTTATGGTTGCCAAACATGCCTTTAATATAGTATTTTTCACGAAAAATCAAAGTTAACAACACAGACTGGAGAAAGACACCAAAAACACGCTTTGCTTTCCGTGTATAATCTTTGGTGGATGGGACGTCCCTTAGCGCTTTAAGAATGTCAGATCTTCATCGATCTTGTTGCCGCATGGTTGATATCAAATCCGTGAATGGATGAAGAAGTAAATGCGCCCCTTTTCATCACTGGGTGATGGATGAAAAGGGGCGCATTTATCATTTCCCAAAAATAAATGAGAGTGACGAAAAGAATAATAAAGGATAATGATTATTTTGATTCATGAATGAAAGAAGAGGAAAGAGAGAAGATTGAGCTTTTGTCTTTTTTGTCTTTCTTTCTTGCTTGCTAATGAAGAAAAGAAAAACGGTTTCTTTCTTTCTTTCTTGCTTGCCAAGGAAGAAAAGAAGATTGCGTTATCAACCCTCTAAATGGGTTATCAAACTCAAAATAGGTTATCAACCCTCTTTAACAAAATTTTCAAAAATGGCGAAGTCCTGGGTTTGACTCAAACCAAGAGCTATAAAATGAAATGAACGGCTTACATATTTTAATTAAAGGGGGTTCCACTATTCGGTACGGAACGCAACTCATTGTATGTACCAAAATACCCTCCACTAGAAAATCATTAGTTATATAGATATTGGGCAATCATAAATTCGCCCCCTTCTAACCATAGGATGATCCGAGCCTCCCATTTGATGGGCCACAATGCAAATAGGTTGTGCCCCAAAAATCATTTCCATAGGATGATCTTAGTCGTCCGATCTATAGAGGTTTGATTATATGGAGGGCACAACCTATTTACATTGTGGCCCATCAAATGGACGGTTTGGATCATCCTATGGTGTTGGCTGTACAGTCCATGTTGAAAAATAGGGGGGTGAATATTGTAATAGAAGGGGACAAATTTAACATTGCCCTATATATTTTTATTCCTTTGTCTCTGGGTATTCCTTTGTCTTTGGGTGTTGTGAACCATCCATGTAAGGGCCACAGGTGGAAGATTAGAATAGTCCTACGAAGGATAGTTTTTTTGGGGCACGGCCATTCTGCAGTGGAGTCTCAACTTTTGAACGGCTTGGATAATTGAAGTTATAATCCGCTTTTTTGAGAATTATACGGGACCTTTATAGTGCCGTTTAAAAAATACAGCCGGGCCCAGCTTTTCGATGATCCAAACCATTCATTAGCCGACCGGACCCAGCTTTTCGATGATCCAAACCATTCATTAGTTGGACCCAACGTAAATGGGACGTGCCTTGAAAATCACCCTCATAGGACGATCATAACCCTCCCATCTGTAGGGGTTTACCTACGGTGTCATCACTCCACAGATCATAGGGTTTAGATCATCCTAATAAAGATCAATATTTTGGGGTAACTTCTCAAAGATCCAAGCCATTCATTTCTTGGCAAACACCGTACAAAAAATCTTCTCCAACTGATGATCCTAGCCACTCATAACATGCACTTTAATTTGACAAGAGTTTATTAAAAAAACAGCAGAGAGAGATGTGAGGTTGAGGATTGCTCAATGCTACTGATCTTCTTGTGACCTAACCCTAAGACCTGAAACACTTCAACGGACGGTTCGATCTTATTCATAACTAATTGTGTCCCTAAAAACAGATTTTGTCTTAGTCATTTAATTCATCTGATGTGGCATTCTCTCATGCAAAAGTCCGTCGCAAAGTGGCTTTCCATGAAGTATCCTAGCAAATCCCATTTTTATATTTTTATTTATTTTCTCCTAGTTATGCTTATCTTTTAGGAGAACTTATATGGTGGGCAACTGTGAAATTGTAAAGGGCGAGAAAACCGTCTCCCCCTTGATTTTCAATCCAAGAGAAAGCCCCTTTTTTGACTTTTTCTTTGTTCAAAAACCAAGACAGCACGTTTTTTTGTCTCTTGCCATCCTTTACAATTTCACGGTCGGCCTGAGATAAGTTCTCATCTTTTAGAGTATTTCTTCTTATCTAAATATTTTAGGTAGTAGATTTTGACTAGGAATAAAACAAAAGTGGAAACATCCGCAATCACAAGTATTGATGTTTTTTTCCTAGTTATGCATTCATCCCCGTGATGTGGTTCAAAGTGAACATGCTTTCTTCTTATGCAATCACAAGTAATTGATGTTTTTTCCTTATGGTCGTCGAAGAGAAACCCACCACTCTTGTCAAAACGTTTTTTTGTCTCTTGCCATCCTTTACAATTTCACGGTCGGCCTGAGATAAGTTCTCATCTTTTAGAGTATTTCTTCTTATCTAAATATTTTAGGTAGTAGATTTTGACTAGGAATAAAACAAAAGTGGAAACATCGCAATCACAAGTACTGATGTTTTTTTCTTCCCCATGATGTGCTTCAAAGTGAACATGCTTTCATTTTATGCAATCACAAGTAATTGATGTTTTTTCTTATGGTCGGCATTTATTCCACTCTTGTCAAACTTCTAGGATACTGACTCGGTGCCTCTCTTTTCAAATTTCAACGACATTAACTCAGACCGTTTTCTTGCTAGTGGGCCCTACCAAATGTGCTTTTATCATAATCTTAAAAAATTATTAAATGGATTCAATTCTACAACTAAACTCAACTCAACTCAACTCAACTCAACTAAGACTTTGACCAAAGTCAAACTAGCAGGGGTTAACGACCATGATAAAACAGAGACTCAAAAATCTAACTGCAGTCAGTCTCACTCTCACTCTCACTCTCTCTCTCTCTCTCTCTCTCTCTCTCAAATATGTGAATGGCCCGCCGCCTGATGATGTATGATCTGGACCATTCATCTACTGGGCTTTAGCTGGTCTTAAATTGCACCCGTCGGACGGTTGGATGATCTTGTTTAATTGTTCAATTGGTGTTCTGCAAATGTAGTATTGGAATTTTGAGTATGGTCTATATGAAAGTTCTGCCAATTGGATGGTCAGAATGTTTCGATCCAAGCTTACCTAACCTAAAAAAAGAAATAAAATCATGCCATTTCTTCCATGAGAACATATGATTGGATATGGGCAATCGGATATGAACAGTTGGGGATTTAACATGGGGCTCACCTTCTTGACGGCCCAGATCAATGATCAGAGAACCGACATGTCCCACACCTGGGTTTCGTCCTGTGGGAGCAACCTCCATGCTTTAAACATTATCCATTGTTGAAGTGTCAATGAATGGCAATCATATTTTAAATTGATCTTTGTATGTGTTAATTGAGCTATGCCTGCAGATGAATGAACACACTAGAGCTCTGGATGTCTAAGATTGTTGTCAGTTCATATATGATTGTGTTTTCAGTGAAGGAATTTTTTTTTCCTTGAATCCCTAATTTGCAAAGTATTTTCCAACTGTTATTTAAAATTATGAAATTTCCAACTTTTTAGAAAATTTTCCAAAAGAAATTCCTCAACAGGACAAAGTCCGTTTGGATGCACCAAAAAGCTGGAAAAACAAAGTAAAAGAACACATTTTCCATTTCCAACTACTGTTTGGTTGACATTTTTACGATTCACATGGCAGAACATGTTGGCTGTAAACTTTCCAAATGCAAGCCGTTTTGAACTATGTGAATCTGTATTCCTTTCCTTGTACTTGTACATTAATTCTATATTACGTGGGCCCACTGTTTAGATGGCAAGAAAAACATTTTCGATGGAAATTGTTTTCTTCACCCTCTTCCCCCTTCCCTCTACATGAGCTGCCGGATCTATTCAATTTGTATTCAAAACTCAATTCCAAATACAAATACAAACTGGGAGGTAATTAATTCTAAAATCATGGATTTTTGCCTAAAAAATTGTAGCCAGAACATTTCTAACATTTAATAAAAAGAGAGAATATTTTTGGAGAAAGAGTGTGTGTTCTTTAAAGTTATGGAAAAGGCATTTTTTTCAAAGGCATTTCCTAGCTCACAACAGGAGAGAAGAGATGAATTAAATGAATAAGACAATCTGCTATGAAGTGGTTGTTTTCTCTTGCAAAAGTGGGCCGTGAAATGGCTTTTTGCGAAATTTCCAACACAAAATCCCATTAACAAAACTAGTATTTGATGACTTATTCGAATTTATTGCTAAATCATAATTCACTAACTGGCGTTTATTTTTTAGATTAAGGATTTATAGGTAAAATCATGGTGGTGCAATTATCAGTTTATCAGCAGCCAGCCAAAGATTAACAGCTTAACCATATTTTGATATTTTCTCTAACCCATCTTGTCTTTTAGTGTTTAAAGAGCTGTCAAAAGGTTATTACATTTCCCTACCAATACTCTTATATTTATTGCCAAAAGGGGATCCAACAAATGGGATCTCTACACATTTTCATTGTAGCTGCCCTGCTCGGTGGTACTCTACCTCTCCATATCATTAATTTTCCTTAAATATAAAGATCTTTTTCCTACAATGTGCCTTCCATTCGGATCCGGACCATAGCTAGGTCCAAATCACGACCTAAAATATTTTCGAAGCTTTCTACAGGGATTCAATGGAGACATTCCGATCCAACGGCTAGACCCAAATCCTGTCTGTTAAGGTTTTGGATCCACCAGACAAACAAAATCAATTGTATAGGAGACGTTTGTTTGGATCCAATTAACGTTCGGATCATTTGGATCCATAGCAGTAGGAGCAAATGAATAGTTTGTATCATCACAAAGAGGTGCTCGCTACTTTATTAGGATTTCTTGGACCCCTAGTAGTCTTTACATTTTTTTCAAAGAATCGTGGTCATGTGCATGTCTTTTAGCAGATCTATATAGACAGAAATGTATGGACAAAAACACAAAACAAATACACTTACATAACACATATACTTATGAAGTCACACTTTATTTCATGCATAGACAGTTCTCATACATCACTTCCCTTTCCCATTTTATAGCATAGAAATTTTGTCATCTGCTGCTACCCATAACTATAAGGTCAAGTACATAAAAACTTATTAGAAACATAACAAGGAAAAACTAACAGCCCAAGTAACAGCAAAGATCTACTTAATTTGCAGCAGTGACTACTCGATCCCTTTAAACGTCAAGGTCATCAGAAGATGGCTGGCCAGGAGTGATGAGTTCGACAGAGATGGTTGTCAAGTCAAGGGCCTCGGAAGATGGCTGGGCGTTGGAAGATGGCTGGCCAGGAGTGGTTGGCGAGAAGGAGGAGCTCCATATATGGAGCATTGCTCCATAAACCAACACCAGTGACCAGAATAAGGCGGTTACGGCGATGGCACCTCTTGTGAGAATGACAGAAAATACGCGTAACGTGGCTTGATAGATCCACACCAGCAAGCCCTCAGCCTGTGTAGTAGAAATTCTCCAGCCAAGTATAGCAAAGGCCGGGAGAATGCAAGGGCTGTATGAAACAATGGATATCCATACTCCTGATTCTCCATACAGAAGAATCGACAGCAAAGAAGATAAAGATAGAACAAGTAGCATGAGGAGCAAGCGATCAATGAAATGGGTTGCTTTATAAGAGCAGACGGCAGTAACCATAAACAAGGAGATTAAGACCAAGGCATATGCGAGAGTTTTCAGTGGTCCATTCTCCGTAGATTTGAATTTTTCCATTAGCGAAGGTAAGTTTGTTGTGAAGTTGATGATAAGAGAGAAAATCAGCTGGATCAACATATTCAAATCCATTCTCTCTCTCTCTCTCTCTCTCTCTCTCTCTCTCTCTCTCTCTCTCTCTCTCTCTCTCTCTCTCTCTCTCTCTCTCTCTCTCTCTCTCTCTCTCTCTCTCTGTTGTATAAGATATGAAGTCAGTCTTGCTATTCCTTATCTGTCTGTTGTCTGTTTCAAACAAAAGTAACGGTCTTTTGTAAAATTATATGGAAACACTTCAAAAAAAATCCATTGAAAACTTACCACTTTCTTTTGTAAGAAAAGATCATCTTATCCACATTTTTTTGCACAAGAGATGAAGTTGATCTAGCTACTTCAGCTATATATGTTGCCCCCACGGTAATTAATGATCTTTTGCTAAATTACCTGGAACACACAAAATAGATAAACACAGTGAAAACAAATCACCTTTTCTTCTTCTCTTCGATATTTATTTTTCTCATTTCTTTTGCAATGTCATTTTATAGATAATCTCTAGCTGGCTGCATTCCACAAAATTCTAGGGGTGCAACTTGGGTTCAACCCGATTTTGGCTCGGATTGGGTTGGGTTGGGTTGTGTTAGGGCTGGGAAAAAACAACCCGATTTAATTTTGGGTTGTGTTAGGGTTCGTCTCAAACCGATCCAACCCGACCCGAGTTGCACGCCTACCTCGGATAGTTTTATCATGAATAAATTCGCATAACACATAGGATGAGACCACAATGAAACTATAGACAATGATGCTTCACAGAATACATAGAGGGAAGGAAGACCCGAAGAACCAAACATTTTAACTGCAAAAAACATGCAGAAAAATGCTGGAAGAAGGGCCATGAGGTTGTCAATAACTGTATTTACCACGTTTTTCTTAACAAGCTCCAATCTACCAAATGTAAAGTTCAGAATAGTCCCACAATCCATGAAAAGAATTAACCCTCTCTCTCTCTCTCTCTCTCTCTCTCTCTCTCTCTCTCTCTCTCTCTCTCTCTCTCCTTGGTTAGGGTTTCTGAAACGCATATCTTCTCCACCGTTTTTTCTTCATTTTTTGTTTCTCCATATGTGAGAGGGCCATCGGGCTTTTTCCCCTTGTTCTTTGTTTTATTTGTCTGGTGAGGCTAGGGGTCATGGGGATACCAGAATCTCTAGCAGACCTTGCACTAGACCTAAAGAGGAAATACCTAACCTCACCTCTCCTTTACCAGGTGTGATTTGGATTTTTATGGTGGTGGTATTTCAGTTCGTGGTGTTCTCCCCTTTATTCCTTCAAATAATTGATTAGGACAAGAATATCAGTTTCTTGTTAATGAGTTCTTTTTACTTTCTTCTCATTCGATAAGTTGCAAAAATGGACAAAAGCAATCGTGGAAACTATACATCTGAACCCATCGATCCCTCCCTCCCTCCCTCCCAAACTCTTTCTTTCCCTTCCTCCCAAACCCTAGCTCGAGAATGGCAATTTCTAGCATGAAATACTAAATCCAAAACCCTCTTATATTTTCTGTATCCAATTTCTTGATCTCGATACCCCAAACCCAAATCCTCTTCTTCTCTCAATGCATCGTCACTTTCTCCTAGGGGTGCAATTTTGGTTTGGTTGAGCTTTTGCTAAAAAATGAATTAAAATACCTCGAACCCGACCCGATGTTTAAGGGAAAAGCTCAGCCCTAATTCCCAAAACTCGACCGGAGTTGCAGTTGAGCTTCTCCCTTCCTTCTTCCCCCAACTCCCCCCTTTTTCAACTCTCCTAAACCCTAACCTAAACCCCTTCACAATATCCTTTTTTTCGTTGGATGTGGATGTCCAAAAATACTGAGGACATTTGTATGGAGGTCCCTTTGTCTGTAGATTTTTTATTTTCTTCTTTGCATCTGCTGATTTGTAGCTGTTGAACGTTAGGACTAGTGGAATTTATTGAGGCTGTACGTGGGAAAATATACACAAAAAGGTGCTGCGAAAAATATGAAATTCCAGAAAAACTTCCCTTCCAAACTTTCCCAAAAAATTTATTCAGCCAAAACACGGCAATCCTTCAAAAGCTAATAATATATATGTTCTTCTTTTCCAGAAAAATGAAAAAAAAAAAAAAAAAATTCCATTCAAATGACTAACCTGTTACAGTCTCCCCAGTCAGTCTTCTGTCTCTTTTTTCTTCTTTTCCGCTATATTTGCTGCACAAAATGACATGATACAGAACCATTAACAAAATTAACAAAGCAAATAGAAACCATCTTCTAAAATCAACAGAAAAAAAAAAAAAAAACATTACTGAATTTAAACAAAGAAGCCTTTTTTCTTCCTGAAGGAAATTACTCTGCACAGCAGTCTTCTGTCTGTTACCTGTTTCAAACAAAAGTAACGGTCTTTTGTAAAATTATATGGAAACACCTCAAAAAAATCCACTGAAAACTGACCACTTTTTTGTAAGAAAATATCATTTTGATCCACATTTTTTGTACAAGAGATGAAGTCGATCTAGCTATTTCAGCTATATATGTTGACCCCACGGAAATTAATAACCTTTTGTAAAATTACTTGGAACACGGCAATCCTTCAAAAGCTAATAATATATAAGTTCTTCTTTTCCAGAAAAATGAAAAAAAAAAAAATCCATTCAAATGACTAACCTGTTACAGTCTCCCCAGTCAGTCTTCTGTCTCTTTTTTCTTCTTCTTTTCCGCTATATTTGCTGCACAAAATAACATGATACAAAACCATTAACAAAATTAACAAAGCAAATAGAAACCATCTTCTAAAATCAACAGAAAAAAAAAAAAAAAAAAAAAAACATTACTGAATTTAAACAAAGAAGCCTTTTTTCTTCCTGATGGAACTTACTCTGCACGGCAGTCTTTTTATAGGCCTGAGGTGACAACAAGTCCATTTGAGATTATGCTGACGTCTTAACTGACATCGTTTTATAGGCCTGAGGTGACTTGCAAAATCCAGTCTCTGGTGTTCTCTTTCTCTCAGCCTCCCTCTCCACTCATTAAACGACAAGTCATACGAATCTGATGTCACACCGACATCTCCCTTTTCTCCTTCAAATAATTGATTAGGAGAAGAATATCAATTTCTTGTTAATGACTTCTTTCTTTCCCTTCTTCTCCAAACTCTTTCTTTCCCTTCTTCTCCAAACATCTCCCTTGATTTTGGGTTGGGGTGCAATTTGGGTTGGGTCGGGTCGGGTCGGGTCGGGTTGAGGTTTTGGGAAAAAATGAATGGCAAACCAAGTACGCCAGGTTGGTGTGAAGAAAGCATATAATGCGATTAGGGCAGATTGTGTTTTGACCTTTTATATAGGGAAATGATATCAGCACATCCATGTTTTAATAATTGCACTTACCCATCTTGTCTTTTATTGTTAAAAGAGCCGTGAAAGATTATTACACTTCTCAAAATGCTCCCATCATCCAATTACATGGGGCCTCACCCTTTTACATGGGGTTGAGTGGAGATGGTTGACCCACCTTATCAAAATTACAGGATGTAAAATGTTGGGCCCCCACCCTATGCTAGGATTTGTATTCATACGTACCCATGTATTTTTCATTTTTTTCATAACTGCAGTCAGTCTCACTCTCTCTCTCTCTCTCTCTCTCTCTCTCTCTCTCTCTCTCTCTCTCTCTCTCTCTCAAATATGTGAATGGCCCGCCGCCTGATGATGTATGATCTGGACCATTCATCTACTGGGCTTTAGCTGGTCTTAAATTGCACCCGTCGGATGGTTGGATGATCTTGTTTAATTGTTCAATTGGTGTTCTGCAAATATAGTATTGGAATTTTGAGTATGGTTTATATGAAAGTTCTGCCAATTGGATGGTCAGAATGTTTAGATGAGTACAATTTTTGGCTAATCAATACCCACCGTTGCAACCCGCTTGATGAATGGTTTATATCATGCTGAAATCATGTGAGTAGACTTGATAAGGGCAGCCCTAAATCATGGGTTCTTCCTAGTAGCTCTATAACTTAGAATGATGGCTTAAAAAGAAATAACATCAGCTCAATGGTAGAGAACCGACATGTCCCACACGTGGGTTTCGTTCTGTGGGAGCAACCTCCATGCTTTAAACAATATCCATTGTTGAAGTGTCAATGAATGGCAATCATATTTTAAATTGATCTTTGTATGTGTTAATTGAGCTATGCCTGCAGATGAATGAACACACTAGAGCTCTGGATGTCTAAGATTGTTGTCAGTTCATATATGATTGTGTTTTCAGTGAAGGAATTTTTTTTTCCTTGAATCCCTAATTTGCAAAGTATTTTCCAACTGTTATTTAAAATTATGAAATTTCCAACTTTTTAGAAAATTTTCCAAAAGAAATTCCTCAACAGGACAAAGTCCGTTTGGATGCACCAAAAAGCTGGAAAAACAAAGTAAAAGAACACATTTTCCATTTCCAACTACTGTTTGGTTGACATTTTTACGATTCACATGGCAGAACATGTTGGCTGTAAACTTTCCAAATGCAAGCCGTTTTGAACTATGTGAATCTGTATTCCTTTCCTTGTACTTGTACATTAATTCTATATTACGTGGGCCCACTGTTTAGATGGCAAGAAAAACATTTTCGATGGAAATTGTTTTCTTCACCCTCTTCCCCCTTCCCTCTACATGAGCTGCGGGATCTATTCAATTTGTATTCAAAACTCAATTCCAAATACAAATACAAACTGGGAGGTAATTAATTCTAAAATCATGGATTTTTGCCTAAAAAATTGTAGCCATAACATTTCTAACATTTAATAAAAAGAGAGAATATTTTTGGAGAAAGAGTGTGTGTTCTTTAAAGTTATGGAAAAGGCATTTTTTTCAAAGGCATTTCCTAGCTCACAACAGGAGAGAAGAGATGAATTAAATGAATAAGACAATCTGCTATGAAGTGGTTGTTTTCTCTTGCAAAAGTGGGCCGTGAAATGGCTTTTTGCGAAATTTCCAACACAAAATCCCATTAACAAAACTAGTATTTGATGACTTATTCGAATTTATTGCTAAATCATAATTCACTAACTGGCGTTTATTTTTTAGATTAAGGATTTATAGGTAAAATCATGGTGGTGCAATTATCAGTTTATCAGCAGCCAGCCAAAGATTAACAGCTTAACCATATTTTGATATTTTCTCTAACCCATCTTGTCTTTTAGTGTTTAAAGAGCTGTCAAAAGGTTATTACATTTCCCTAC
>NW_027518690.1:0-5000 GCF_043159265.1 Tasmannia lanceolata | reverse complement strand
TTTAGGGTTTAGGGTTTAGGGTTTAGGGTTTAGGGTTTAGGGTTTAGGGTTTAGGGTTTAGGGTTTAGGGTTTAGGGTTTAGGGTTTAGGGTTTAGGGTTTAGGGTTTAGGGTTTAGGGTTTAGGGTTTAGGGTTTAGGGTTTAGGGTTTAGGGTTTAGGGTTTAGGGTTTAGGGTTTAGGGTTTAGGGTTTAGGGTTTAGGGTTTAGGGTTTAGGGTTTAGGGTTTAGGGTTTAGGGTTTAGGGTTTAGGGTTTAGGGTTTAGGGTTTAGGGTTTAGGGTTTAGGGTTTAGGGTTTAGGGTTTAGGGTTTAGGGTTTAGGGTTTAGGGTTTAGGGTTTAGGGTTTAGGGTTTAGGGTTTAGGGTTTAGGGTTTAGGGTTTAGGGTTTAGGGTTTAGGGTTTAGGGTTTAGGGTTTAGGGTTTAGGGTTTAGGGTTTAGGGTTTAGGGTTTAGGGTTTAGGGTTTAGGGTTTAGGGTTTAGGGTTTAGGGTTTAGGGTTTAGGGGGTTTAGGGTTTAGGGTTTAGGGTTTAGGGTTTAGGGTTTAGGGTTTAGGGTTTAGGGTTTAGGGTTTAGGGTTTAGGGTTTAGGGTTTAGGGTTTAGGGTTTAGGGTTTAGGGTTTAGGGTTTAGGGTTTAGGGTTTAGGGTTTAGGGTTTAGGGTTTAGGGTTTAGGGTTTAGGGTTTAGGGTTTAGGGTTTAGGGTTTAGGGTTTAGGGTTTAGGGTTTAGGGTTTAGGGTTTAGGGTTTAGGGTTTAGGGTTTAGGGTTTAGGGTTTAGGGTTTAGGGTTTAGGGTTTAGGGTTTAGGGTTTAGGGTTTAGGGTTTAGGGTTTAGGGTTTAGGGTTTAGGGTTTAGGGTTTAGGGTTTAGGGTTTAGGGTTTAGGGTTTAGGGTTTAGGGTTTAGGGTTTAGGGTTTAGGGTTTAGGGTTTAGGGTTTAGGGTTTAGGGTTTAGGGTTTAGGGTTTAGGGTTTAGGGTTTAGGGTTTAGGGTTTAGGGTTTAGGGTTTAGGGTTTAGGGTTTAGGGTTTAGGGTTTAGGGTTTAGGGTTTAGGGTTTAGGGTTTAGGGTTTAGGGTTTAGGGTTTAGGGTTTAGGGTTTAGGGTTTAGGGTTTAGGGTTTAGGGTTTAGGGTTTAGGGTTTAGGGTTTAGGGTTTAGGGTTTAGGGTTTAGGGTTTAGGGTTTAGGGTTTAGGGTTTAGGGTTTAGGGTTTAGGGTTTAGGGTTTAGGGTTTAGGGTTTAGGGTTTAGGGTTTAGGGTTTAGGGTTTAGGGTTTAGGGTTTAGGGTTTAGGGTTTAGGGTTTAGGGTTTAGGGTTTAGGGTTTAGGGTTTAGGGTTTAGGGTTTAGGGTTTAGGGTTTAGGGTTTAGGGTTTAGGGTTTAGGGTTTAGGGTTTAGGGTTTAGGGTTTAGGGTTTAGGGTTTAGGGTTTAGGGTTTAGGGTTTAGGGTTTAGGGTTTAGGGTTTAGGGTTTAGGGTTTAGGGTTTAGGGTTTAGGGTTTAGGGTTTAGGGTTTAGGGTTTAGGGTTTAGGGTTTAGGGTTTAGGGTTTAGGGTTTAGGGTTTAGGGTTTAGGGTTTAGGGTTTAGGGTTTAGGGTTTAGGGTTTAGGGTTTAGGGTTTAGGGTTTAGGGTTTAGGGTTTAGGGTTTAGGGTTTAGGGTTTAGGGTTTAGGGTTTAGGGTTTAGGGTTTAGGGTTTAGGGTTTAGGGTTTAGGGTTTAGGGTTTAGGGTTTAGGGTTTAGGGTTTAGGGTTTAGGGTTTAGGGTTTAGGGTTTAGGGTTTAGGGTTTAGGGTTTAGGGTTTAGGGTTTAGGGTTTAGGGTTTAGGGTTTAGGGTTTAGGGTTTAGGGTTTAGGGTTTAGGGTTTAGGGTTTAGGGTTTAGGGTTTAGGGTTTAGGGTTTAGGGTTTAGGGTTTAGGGTTTAGGGTTTAGGGTTTAGGGTTTAGGGTTTAGGGTTTAGGGTTTAGGGTTTAGGGTTTAGGGTTTAGGGTTTAGGGTTTAGGGTTTAGGGTTTAGGGTTTAGGGTTTAGGGTTTAGGGTTTAGGGTTTAGGGTTTAGGGTTTAGGGTTTAGGGTTTAGGGTTTAGGGTTTAGGGTTTAGGGTTTAGGGTTTAGGGTTTAGGGTTTAGGGTTTAGGGTTTAGGGTTTAGGGTTTAGGGTTTAGGGTTTAGGGTTTAGGGTTTAGGGTTTAGGGTTTAGGGTTTAGGGTTTAGGGTTTAGGGTTTAGGGTTTAGGGTTTAGGGTTTAGGGTTTAGGGTTTAGGGTTTAGGGTTTAGGGTTTAGGGTTTAGGGTTTAGGGTTTAGGGTTTAGGGTTTAGGGTTTAGGGTTTAGGGTTTAGGGTTTAGGGTTTAGGGTTTAGGGTTTAGGGTTTAGGGTTTAGGGTTTAGGGTTTAGGGTTTAGGGTTTAGGGTTTAGGGTTTAGGGTTTAGGGTTTAGGGTTTAGGGTTTAGGGTTTAGGGTTTAGGGTTTAGGGTTTAGGGTTTAGGGTTTAGGGTTTAGGGTTTAGGGTTTAGGGTTTAGGGTTTAGGGTTTAGGGTTTAGGGTTTAGGGTTTAGGGTTTAGGGTTTAGGGTTTAGGGTTTAGGGTTTAGGGTTTAGGGTTTAGGGTTTAGGGTTTAGGGTTTAGGGTTTAGGGTTTAGGGTTTAGGGTTTAGGGTTTAGGGTTTAGGGTTTAGGGTTTAGGGTTTAGGGTTTAGGGTTTAGGGTTTAGGGTTTAGGGTTTAGGGTTTAGGGTTTAGGGTTTAGGGTTTAGGGTTTAGGGTTTAGGGTTTAGGGTTTAGGGTTTAGGGTTTAGGGTTTAGGGTTTAGGGTTTAGGGTTTAGGGTTTAGGGTTTAGGGTTTAGGGTTTAGGGTTTAGGGTTTAGGGTTTAGGGTTTAGGGTTTAGGGTTTAGGGTTTAGGGTTTAGGGTTTAGGGTTTAGGGTTTAGGGTTTAGGGTTTAGGGTTTAGGGTTTAGGGTTTAGGGTTTAGGGTTTAGGGTTTAGGGTTTAGGGTTTAGGGTTTAGGGTTTAGGGTTTAGGGTTTAGGGTTTAGGGTTTAGGGTTTAGGGTTTAGGGTTTAGGGTTTAGGGTTTAGGGTTTAGGGTTTAGGGTTTAGGGTTTAGGGTTTAGGGTTTAGGGTTTAGGGTTTAGGGTTTAGGGTTTAGGGTTTAGGGTTTAGGGTTTAGGGTTTAGGGTTTAGGGTTTAGGGTTTAGGGTTTAGGGTTTAGGGTTTAGGGTTTAGGGTTTAGGGTTTAGGGTTTAGGGTTTAGGGTTTAGGGTTTAGGGTTTAGGGTTTAGGGTTTAGGGTTTAGGGTTTAGGGTTTAGGGTTTAGGGTTTAGGGTTTAGGGTTTAGGGTTTAGGGTTTAGGGTTTAGGGTTTAGGGTTTAGGGTTTAGGGTTTAGGGTTTAGGGTTTAGGGTTTAGGGTTTAGGGTTTAGGGTTTAGGGTTTAGGGTTTAGGGTTTAGGGTTTAGGGTTTAGGGTTTAGGGTTTAGGGTTTAGGGTTTAGGGTTTAGGGTTTAGGGTTTAGGGTTTAGGGTTTAGGGTTTAGGGTTTAGGGTTTAGGGTTTAGGGTTTAGGGTTTAGGGTTTAGGGTTTAGGGTTTAGGGTTTAGGGTTTAGGGTTTAGGGTTTAGGGTTTAGGGTTTAGGGTTTAGGGTTTAGGGTTTAGGGTTTAGGGTTTAGGGTTTAGGGTTTAGGGTTTAGGGTTTAGGGTTTAGGGTTTAGGGTTTAGGGTTTAGGGTTTAGGGTTTAGGGTTTAGGGTTTAGGGTTTAGGGTTTAGGGTTTAGGGTTTAGGGTTTAGGGTTTAGGGTTTAGGGTTTAGGGTTTAGGGTTTAGGGTTTAGGGTTTAGGGTTTAGGGTTTAGGGTTTAGGGTTTAGGGTTTAGGGTTTAGGGTTTAGGGTTTAGGGTTTAGGGTTTAGGGTTTAGGGTTTAGGGTTTAGGGTTTAGGGTTTAGGGTTTAGGGTTTAGGGTTTAGGGTTTAGGGTTTAGGGTTTAGGGTTTAGGGTTTAGGGTTTAGGGTTTAGGGTTTAGGGTTTAGGGTTTAGGGTTTAGGGTTTAGGGTTTAGGGTTTAGGGTT
Source organism: Tasmannia lanceolata (assembly GCF_043159265.1). Taxonomy (NCBI): domain Eukaryota; kingdom Viridiplantae; phylum Streptophyta; class Magnoliopsida; order Canellales; family Winteraceae; genus Tasmannia; species Tasmannia lanceolata. The sequence continues at coordinate 950 of NW_027518690.1, read as the reverse complement.
TAGGGTTTAGGGTTTAGGGTTTAGGGTTTAGGGTTTAGGGTTTAGGGTTTAGGGTTTAGGGTTTAGGGTTTAGGGTTTAGGGTTTAGGGTTTAGGGTTTAGGGTTTAGGGTTTAGGGTTTAGGGTTTAGGGTTTAGGGTTTAGGGTTTAGGGTTTAGGGTTTAGGGTTTAGGGTTTAGGGTTTAGGGTTTAGGGTTTAGGGTTTAGGGTTTAGGGTTTAGGGTTTAGGGTTTAGGGTTTAGGGTTTAGGGTTTAGGGTTTAGGGTTTAGGGTTTAGGGTTTAGGGTTTAGGGTTTAGGGTTTAGGGTTTAGGGTTTAGGGTTTAGGGTTTAGGGTTTAGGGTTTAGGGTTTAGGGTTTAGGGTTTAGGGTTTAGGGTTTAGGGTTTAGGGTTTAGGGTTTAGGGTTTAGGGTTTAGGGTTTAGGGTTTAGGGTTTAGGGTTTAGGGTTTAGGGTTTAGGGTTTAGGGTTTAGGGTTTAGGGTTTAGGGTTTAGGGTTTAGGGTTTAGGGTTTAGGGTTTAGGGTTTAGGGTTTAGGGTTTAGGGTTTAGGGTTTAGGGTTTAGGGTTTAGGGTTTAGGGTTTAGGGTTTAGGGTTTAGGGTTTAGGGTTTAGGGTTTAGGGTTTAGGGTTTAGGGTTTAGGGTTTAGGGTTTAGGGTTTAGGGTTTAGGGTTTAGGGTTTAGGGTTTAGGGTTTAGGGTTTAGGGTTTAGGGTTTAGGGTTTAGGGTTTAGGGTTTAGGGTTTAGGGTTTAGGGTTTAGGGTTTAGGGTTTAGGGTTTAGGGTTTAGGGTTTAGGGTTTAGGGTTTAGGGTTTAGGGTTTAGGGTTTAGGGTTTAGGGTTTAGGGTTTAGGGTTTAGGGTTTAGGGTTTAGGGTTTAGGGTTTAGGGTTTAGGGTTTAGGGTTTAGGGTTTAGGGTTTAGGGTTTAGGGTTTAGGGTTTAGGGTTTAGGG